>NC_084807.1:2336371-2686371 GCF_963583255.1 Pyrus communis | reverse complement strand
GCAGAAAGTGAAAAATTGTGCAGAAATTGCCTTTGGCATTGGCAAAAGAGTTTAGGTGCAAGGTGTAAAGCGACAGAGTGAAATCTAAGAGGTGAAGTAAGATTCAGGGGGAAAAATAAAACCGCGAGGCGAAATGATAATTGACGTTCTTTAACAATATAAGTTCGAAAAAAGGACCAAAATTAAACAAATTAAGCACATTCAGAACTTCGGGAGTTCACTCGTACTTCTGTAGTGTCACTGTGAATAATTGCAAATAAGGGAAGGGCGGGGCGGGGGAGGAGAAGAGAGACGGGAAGAAACAGAGTAAATGAAACAAGCAAACGTTACAGTTAGTTCTGCTTCATGCTTATATTTGATTTGGATCCACACAAATTACTCTCAACATAAAATATGCTCTGTTACGACTTAGTTGTTTCTTTCTTGTTTTCGAAAAGCCACACTAGCACAAATTACAATCTAAAAGTCTCAAAATCCAGCTCCAATGTGTTCGGTCCCTCCTTTGTTGCATCATATCACGCTTTCTGTGCAGCACAAACATTATAGTCAATGAGTGGACATCAAGCAACAAGGTACAGAAGCATGATTACGAGCATTAGAATACTGGATCAATCTAAAACTCGGGAGGAAGTTCCTCTTCGGAGTACAAGCGGTCAGAGAAATATATCCTCCTCAGACGGCAATTTGCATGAACCTGAACTCGCAACATCTCCACATAGTTTGTTCCATGGGCTCTCCTGACAAAATCAGTTAGATTAAACTGGATTTGATTCCAGCCATCATCCATCCTCAGCGGCATAGTGCAGATATACGGCTTCACTCGAGTTACAGCCTACAAAACAAAAATAAATACATAACCTCTTGTATTTTTTATCACTTTGACATTTCTAGAGCAGCAAGATCACTCCAATGCGGAGCATTATTAGTCACCGTGTTATAAATTCAAATCAGAATTCTTCGGCAGTCGAGCTAATAGCACTTCAATAATGAAGAACGACAACGATAGATGTTCAGTAAAACATAAGAAGCATAAACGCTTAGACTAGTTTGCGACAAGGACAGATGTTCATTAAAACACCGATATGACCGATTTAATGCCAAATGAATCTTAAAAGGCAACCATAAACGCTGAGACTTGTTTGTGATCTTGTGGTCTTTTTATATGCCCGTCAACAACTGCTTAACAAAACAAACACATCCATATGTAGTTGTTGATTAACGATCACAATTGATTCCAAAATCACATTTCTTTCAAATTTAGGCATTGTTCAAGTGGAACTGCATGTTAGTCATTTTGCTTTAGGGGTTTTAGAATTTTCTTCAATTAATAACGTTTGATGTAACTAACATGAGATGTTTCAGGCAATTCAGCAGAGTGGATCTTTTTGGTCACTAGCCTTTGTTGAAATATCCAGAGGGAGTTGTTGGAAAGCAGGCCCATACCACCACTTGGTCGGTGGGTTCCCTTAGCCCCACGCGATTATGGTGGGTTCCTTGGCCCCACATGTAGGGTGAGTCTCATTGGCTCTGTGTGTTTGCTCGATAATTCAATACGTATACTACATTCGGCACGCTAATACTCCTATCAAATTGTCCCTTATGCACAAATTAGACTAGTGAACATACAACTTAGACAAAGACTGATTGGTAAAATGTGCTCATTTGTTTGTAACCTAATCAAGTTTTAGAAGCTGATAAAAGCTTAAGGAGTGCTACCTAGAATTATGCCGAAAGTATGAATGACGATGTATTTGTAAACATTCGTAATTCCAGATTGGAACGAAAAAAATACGATTATAAAAGTATATCTAGGTCCCATCAGGGGGGTGTCTCTGCAAATTTCTCTTATCTTTTCACAAGACATTTGTTACAGTAATACAAATACTGGACTAATAATCTCTGTACTTACTTCAAATTAAACAATACACATTTAAGTGACAAAGATGGAGTATTGTTTCATAGAGTTCTGCGAATATTGCGCAATGTCCTTATCTGATTTTTTGACAGCTGAAGCTGCAGATGACATCCATAAGAAGCTTTTAATTGGGGTGACATATATGTTGCTTCAATCTTTTTCTATGGTGGCATTTTGCCCCTGCAGCAAAAGTTGAGGTTAATTTTAATAAATAAATACTATAGTGTGCATCAACCGACTTGTATTTAAATGATTAAGAGCACGTGCTGACCTATTTTTTGTGGCTAATTCAGTATATTAATATTACTATAGTGGCTAAATATATTTCTTTGAAAGCCAAATGGCCCAAAGAACACAGCCAAAACAACATTACAACACAAAGAAACTAAAATCTGGAGCAATTGTTCATAAAATGCAGTACTGGATTGGTTTCTCCGGAGAGCAAGGCAGGGCATCTGAACGAAGGACGATGACCAGAGATCGGTACGTTGAAATGTTGTTGACGGCAACAGAAGTTTGACGGGGTAAAGCAGAGATTAAATTTGTAGATAAAATTTGCAAATTAAATTATTTGTCACCAATAGGAATGAACACGGTTATTAATGCTCAAGAAACAATCAAATCAACAACTTTTATGTCATTTAATTTACAAAACTTTATCTACCAATTTAATCTCCCTAACATTACTAAATTTAACTTGAAGTTTTTCTTCGATTAAACCAATGCTAATAGAAGTGCAGATTCCTGTTGGAGGAGGAAAAGTAGGTGGGAACATAGGAAGTTATTGATTAGGTACAAGTTGACGCACCCCATAAAACGTGTTGCATTTTTCAACTTTAAGTTTTTGGCATCCAAACAAAAGTCACTGAAACATCCCATTCGAAAAGAAAAGTTGACGGATATCTGAACACTCTAAACTAGTACTCTTAATAGCAAAGTTAAACTATTTCTTCCTTTTTATTTCTTTTCAGATCTGCAGACTTATTTCTTAACAAACATCATTTAATTTCTATACTAGACTCAGCGACTCACATTATCTTGGCAGGAAATAAACTTAGAATTGATGATGATAAAATCACCGAATTAACAAAGGGGTATATAAAAAGTAAATAATGTGTCGATAGCGCCACCTTTTAAAAAAACAATAATCATATCTGAACTTGTTTTACTAGAGCCCCAAAAGTAGCTTGACGATTGAATTCTGTTTCCCTATAAGTCGTCTCTAATTGCCAGTTGCCTTCCTGAAAGACTTAGGGTCAAGAAAATTGAGTAGTCGAGGTGCCTCACCTGAATTTCCTAGTTAGCGACTTTGGAATCCGATTTACTTGCTACTTTCTCCTAAAAGGGGCATAATCAAGGCAATGGTGTTCAACTCCGCTATCAAATCCGTTCTTTAAATTGGGAACCCTCTCTTTATTTTTATTTGGTGTAACTACTTAACTGGATGAGAGGAAACTTTCACGTCCGATTTTGAAAGGGGCAAATCCTATAGGATCCTATCCAAAATTTTCTTTTGCTAGGCCCATTGCTAAAAAACCTACTTTCTTACAATTACGAAGTTCATTCGAATACGAAATCCAATCCTGAAAATACAACATTCCATTTTTTTATGAAAATTAATCCTAAAAATACAGCATCCCACTTTTTTATGAAAATCAATCCCGGAAATGCAGTTCCCTACGCCGCAGCGAGAGAGTCCAAAGCACTAGCCGACAATTTAGCAAAGGTGTGGAATTTTATCTCTAATTCTCCCATTCAGTTTCATCAAGGCATGATTTGTTTTGCTACATACTAGAGCATTAGTTCTTTCAAAAGAAAAGGGAAAGTGGCAATCAACCCCAGCCGGAGCTAGGGTCGATCTCGATCAAGATTGAAACCCTCAACAAAAAGGGGAAGAACTCTCACAGAAAGAGAGAAGCTCTCTCACGGAAAGAGAGAAAAAAGTCTTTATTAGACATTTCCTTTGAATATGGTCTAAAATTATGATTCACAGGTGTAGTCCACTCAATTATTGACAAAAAATTATGTAAGTCGTCTCTAATTGCCAATCGCCTTCCTCAAAGACTCAGGGTCAAGAAATTGAGTAGTAGAGTTGCCTCACCTGCATTTCCTAGTTAGCGATTTTGGAACCCGATTTATTCACTACTTTCTACTTCTCAATGGAATCGTACTCGTCCTGTGCAATGAAGCGTCCTCCTCCTGAAAGGGAAAATATCACAAAAAGACTGTTGATGGACATTAGAAAACGATACAGAAGAGAAAAGCTGCTCCTGTCGGAAGAGTCCGAAGCACCAGCCGACAATTTAGCAAAGGTGTGGAATTTCATCTCTAATTCTCCCATTCAATTTCATCAAGGCATGATTTGTTTTGCTACATATTAGAGTTTTACTTCTTTCAATTTGAACCGTGTTTTACTTTCGTAACTAGAGTTTCTATTTTAGCGATCACTAGGAATATTGCCCGCATGCTGTTGCGGGTTTTCATTCCGTAATGCATTTTCAATTACATTAATATAAAAAATGCACGTCTTAGTTCAACCAACTCCAAAAAAATACAGGTGAACACAGATAATTCAACTTGAAATCAGTTAGGTGGCCCATCAACATCAAATAACTATATAAGCTTGGATGGATTAGAGAAAAAATAAATAAATAAGCGAAGTCATACTCTGAGAAACTGTGCAAGAATCAGAAAATTCCTAGCACCACGGCCCAGGTTGGTATTTCAGGTTTTTAGTTAGAGAAATTAGGGAAATTACCTGCTTGGCCCTTTCAAAATCAACCGCAATTTCCTTCATCAAACTGAAAGCCTTCCCAATAACCTAAATGCGTAGGGAAATTACCTGCTTGGCCCTACAAATTTTGGAAATCTCATAAAACCCTCGATGATATCGAAGCCACTAAAACGCACCTCATGCTGTCCGTTGGATTTGGATCCAAGGGGCAAAGATACACTTCGACTCTCTCCGCCCAACCCAGCCCATCGCACCTGTTATTTGAACCCTGGGCCCAAACTCAACGGCCCAACCCGGGTTCTTTGGGTGATAAAAAGGGACAACACAATGGCACAATTGTTATTAATTCAAAATTGAAGTCCTATTTCGTAGGCAAGATGAATAATGCAATTGCAACCTCTACTCTAGACTATAGTAATAGCAATGCCTAGGGGTAGTATTGGTACGGTAATCTTACCAAAACCCATGTACCAATTACCATACCAAACTTTTGGTATGACAAAATTTATTATCATTACTATGCCAAACTTTCGATATATCAAATTTCAGCATGCCAAATAGTTTGGTTGGCATGGTATAGTAATTACCTCTTTGTTTTGGGCCATTCTTTTAGGCCTAATTTTTTTTTTTTCAACCCAATTCAAGGCCCAAATGTGTTTTGGCCACTCTCTTTGGGTTTCTAAAACTTTTTTATTTAATTATGAGAATTTTATAAAGATTCATTTAAGAAACAAGAAGTAAATAGATGGAAGAATTGCTGAAAGAATCCAACATCCCTAAAAAAAATAGTACAAAGATTCTTAAATTTTATATCTACATTCTTTAAAATTGTACAAAAATTAACTTGATAGACGAAGCCAGGGAGAAAGACATCTCAATTTGATGAAGGAGAAGATGAGATGGATTGCGAAGAGAGAGAGAGTTGCTGGAACGGGAGCAACATAGATGAAGCCGATGGCTAGATGAGTGAAAAGATGATGAGTCGCAGCGCAAGAAGGCTTAGGTTTTTTTATTGGAAAAGTAGAGGTTAGAGGGTGAGATGATTGGATAAATGACTAGGAAAAAAAAATATAAAGTGCATATATAATGATAATAATACCTAATTAGTCGTTTGCATAATTATTTGTAGATCTCTGAAGTTGTAATTGAAACATTACTAATTTATTATGCAGCCATATTCAGCAGAGTGGTTCTTTTTAGTCACTAGCCTTTGCATGGAGATCTTATCAGCTGCTTGTGATCAAGCTTCGTCCCCAAGTAGGCCTCGGTATGCGCTGTTTGGAATGCTCTTGGCTATTGCAGCTCTCCTCACTTGCATATGGGAGCTGATTTACAGAGGCAGGAAGAGGGGATGTGACATGCTTTTTGGTTCTGTCATTGAACTTTCTGTCATTGAACTTTTTGGGTTCGTCGGAGGCCTCGCTCAGTGTGTTTGCTCAACAATTCAATACGTTTATTACATTCGGCGTGCTGAAAATCCTATCAAACTGTCCCTTTTGCCTGCCATCTTTCTCATATGCTTGATTGCTGCGAGATTAAGTAGGAATCGAATGCAAACCAAAGATGAGACCGGTGAACATACATCTTAGACATAGACTGATCAGTCAAGGTGTGCTTGATTGTTTGTAGCCTAATCAAGTTTCAGAAGCTAATAAAAGCTTAAGGATTTTACGTGCTACCTAGAATTATGTTGAAAGTATGAACGATGATATATTTGTAAACATTCGTATTTATAGATTGGAAGGAAAAGATACGAGCAGAATAGTATACATAGGTCCCATCAAGTAGTTTATGTGCAAATTCCTCTATCTTTTCACAAGACATTTGTGTTACGTTTGTACAAATATTAGAGTAATGATCTCGGTATTTACTACAAATTAAATAAGTTCTGCAAATATTGCAGAGTCTTTATCTGATTTTTTTTACAGCCAAAGTTGCAGTTGACAGCCACAAGAAGCTTTTAATTGAGGGGGCATATATGTTGCTTCAATCTTTTTCTTTTGGTGGAACTTTGCCCCTACAGAAAAAGTTGAGGTAATTTTATATGGCGTGCATCAACTGAATTATAATTTAAGTGATTAAAAACATATACTGGTCTAATTCATATGACTAATTTAGGTGTTTTGATATAGGTGTCTCAGTTTTGAAATTCTGAGATTTAACATCCATACCTTTTAGACTTTTGATCAAACATTCTTATCTAATTTTTAATAACAAAAATTACATATATTTGGTTTACCAATCAAATGACAAACTAATATCACCTAAATCCTAAAATCTAGGAGATATATTATCCCATAATTCATTTCAAACGACACTTTTCATTACTCAAATAAAAAATATCATTAAAATTCTAAATATACAACTAACATCCTATTAAACATAACGTACCAATTATGGACATGATATATGAATGCACAGATGTATTAAGCATTTGTTCTTCTCAAGAACACGACAGTTGACAATTGTAATGTCGTAATACATCTTTAGATGAATATTGCAGATGAACTGTTATTAACATATTCTTCTTTTCATTTATTTCTGAAAAATTGAATGGTTCTCCCTTCTGTTATATCGTTCTCGCTTAATCGCCTCAAAAGACCAAATTTAGGAGGGAGTGCACAGAAGGTAAAAATTGTGCAGAAATCGTCTTTGGCATTGGCAAATGAGTTTAGGTGCAAGGTGTAAAGCGACAGAGTTCTAAGAGGTGAAAAAAAAAAAAAAAAAAACGAGGTGAAACAATAATTGACGTTCTTTAACTAAATTAAGCACATTCAGAACTTCAGGACTTCATGCTTCATGCACTAGTACAACTTAGTTGTTTCTAGTATTCAAAAAACCACACTAGCACAAATTACAATCTGAATAGTATTCAGAAAACAACGATATGAGTTAATCCCAGATGAATCTTAAAAGACAACCATAAATGCCTAGACTTGTTTGCGAAATATGTATCTTAGAGAAAAACATAAGAAGCATTATGGTGTACCAGAATATTCCATGAAATACCAAATGGAAAAGAAAAGGAGAAAACAGAGAACAACAAGATCAACCGATTACTCAATTGATAAACATCAATAAACATGGGCAAACTTACACACTTGAAAATTGGAAGCTCAAAAACATCGCCTGACATTCTTGTCATCCCGAATTTGAATCTCAAATGTGAAATATTTCTTCAGATTCTTTACAATCATAACCAGGAATGGAAGTTTTATACTCAGCGTAGCTGATGGGTCTGCTGGGCAAGTAATGTATGTGGACTGGATGTTCGACCCAACTATTTCAAGAACATTGGATTGTATGTCTTCATCCTGTGGTCTTTTTATATGCCCATCAACAACTGCTCAACAAAACAAACACATAATATCAAACCACCAGGCACAATTTACTCTATCATCATGTCGATAGCTCAAAGGCATGTGCCTCATTATTTACTTTGTCAGGAAAACACTTAGGAAACTCTAAAATTTAATGGTATAACAAAGTGTTAAGGGATCCATCTGTCGGGGACTGCCGATTCTTGTAGCTAATGCAAAAGTACATGGTGTATTAACATGGATGTAGAAGGCCGAGCATGAAAAACAAAAATCTCCGTACTTAACATGATTAACACAATATTAACTTAATCAGGAAACAAGGTCCCAGCTTAAACATTCAAACAGAAAAGACAAACTCCTTTGATGATAAGAGGGATGGATAGCGATGAGGAAGACAATATTGAACCTTGATTAAGAACCTTCATCCACCAATTCGAAATTGTGATTAAGCATTCAAGATTTAAAGAAGCTACAGGCACTTCGTCAATACGGACCACAATTAGAAGAAAAAATGTGAAAGATGTAAACAACACTGAAGAGTCTGAATGCATCATTGTATATTGATAATTCGTAAAGTTGAATTTCACAAGAACCTCAAAATTCAATCAATATGTTTTACTTCTCCACAGTAAAAAACCACTCACCTTCTTTATCCCAAATCTGCAAAGGCTTGCTCCTGAATATTCAAAACAATGCACAGCTTAACATCCATGTTACAATCGCAAGGATAAGAAAATACTCCAAATACGAGAGAGAAACTGATAGCATACCCGAGGCTGTATAGAATGGACAGAAAACCGGATTGAAACGTGTTCTTGAACATTCTTACTTCGATCTAAGTCGAACTGCAGCAAAAAAGCAACCAAACTGGAATCCCACTAGTGTGAGCTTCACAATAAATAATTTGAATGTTTAAACAGACTATTCCGTGTTCTAGGCACTAAAATTGCTCAAAACGCAACTAAAGCACGATTAAACAAAATTAATTACTTCAGAGCTAATGAATATGAATAAAAAAAATACCTAACACAGAAAAAAGAAATCTAAAAAGGGTTTAGAAATTCAAACTTTTTTTCGACAAACGATAATATAATCTACACTAAATTCCTCTGATCTACGAGGACGAAGATACGAACTCGGGGGTGCAGAGAGCTCTAGCACTAGCAAGCATTCTATCAATGGCAGAGTATGAATCCCAGTTATTCTTGCAAAGAATTTGTAGACAAATCTAGAAGCTATCTGCAACCCTAAATTAGATTAGCACTAAAAAAAAATATTGAAGTCGGACCAATTGTAACTTACCAGGAAAAGAGTCCTCCGTTCAACACCGGCGGGAATCGCAGAACTTTCCGAGCCTCTCAAAAGCCCTAACGCTCGCTCATACACCGACTGCAAATTTGCAATCCCCTTCTTCTCTGCCGTCGTCGTCGGTTGATGAGTCTCACTTGGGAGCTTCCATCTCAGTGCCGGTCCCTTGACGAAGGAAGACAAGTTCATAGCCATTCATTAAAGAAGGGTTTCAAATTCCAAATGTATATAATGACAGCTTCGGTTGACATGTATGCCAAGTGTGGTAGCGTTAGTGATGCTCGTGAGGGATGCAGTAACTTGGAACGCAATGATATCAGGGCTTTCACAAAACGGGAGGGGCATCGAGGCTCTACAGCTCTTCAAGGAGATGCGGTTGGAGGATGCAAAACCGGACTACGTTACATTTGTGAATATTCTCTCTGCTTGCAGCCATATGGGATCCGTCGAGAGAGGGTGGATGTATTTTAAGATGATGTCTAATGAATTTGGCGTAGCCCCAAGGGTGGAACACTATGCTTGCATGGTTGATGTATTGAGCCATGCCGGGAAGTTAGATGAAGCCAAAGAGTTTATAGAATCAGCAACTATGGATCATGGTATGTGTTTATGGCGTATTCTATTAAGTGCTTCTCGGAAGTATCGTAATTACGAATTGGCAGCCTATGCTGGAGAGAAGTTAATGGAGATGGATCACAAGAATCATCAGCTTATGTGTTGTTGTCAAGCATATATACTTCCTTGGGCAGGAAGGAAGATGTTGAGCGGGTAAGAAGCCTGATGAAACTTAGAGGAGCAAGGAGACTGGGTGTAGTTGGATTGAATTGAAGAGTCAGGTTCATGTCTTTGTTGTTAGTGATGAAAAGCATCCCCAAATTGAAAATTTACGTCATGAGATCCGAAGGCTTGTCAAGCATATGATGAAGATTGAAGCCTTGAATTGAGCGGTGGGCACGGTGCGGTTCTACTCTCAAACCGGAACTGGAAATAGGAAATATCACGGTCCGCTTCGGTGCTTTTCCGCTTAAATTTATTATTAGTGACAGTTTGTATGTTGATAACACTATTAAGTTATTTAGGGATGTACTATCCACACATCCCAAATTACTTTTCACACACCCTTTATTAATTTATGTCCGTTAATCTTCTTTAATTCATCCGATCTAACGATCGAAAATTAGAAGGGCGTGTGAGAAGTAAAATGAGGTGTGTGGATATCACACCCCATTATTTAACAAGTTTCTGCATTAACATTCCATTAATTACTCTCAAGAACGAGAAACGCTTCTATGAGTTTTTTGTTGTGCCTTGGCTGATTATCTTCACCAACATACAAACCCACAGTTGAATAGTTTAAAATACAAGAAATAAAGACACCGAGAAATTTACGAGGTTCGGCAAAAACCTGCCTACGTCCTCGGAGAGATATTGCTCTTCACTATGAGAAAAACAGTACAAGTTACACATGAGTTAAATCGACATAACCCAATCTCATATCCCTTGTACACCCTCTCACAGAATTTTCCCAAGAGCCTCACTCTACCCCAAGAGTTCTTTCACAAGAGATTTTTCACTCTAGCTCTCTAGATTTTTTCTCACCCTTGCCCCCTTGTTTAGCCAAATGCTCTCACCATCTCTTTTTATGCTTTTCTTCATCGTAGCCAAATAATTATGGTTTTGAAAAAGCCACAAAACAAGGAGCAAATTAAGCCACAAAATAAGCCACAAAACAAGCCACAAAACAAGGAGCAAATTAAGCCACAAAATAAGCCACAAAACAAGGAAACATAATCTTCATCGTGATGTTCCCTCATCAATTTTGTTTTGTTTCCTAGCCTAATTTGGCCACTATCCAACAATCTCCACCTTGACCAAATTGTACCAAAGTCCATTGGCCTTACGAACCAGCATGCACACTCTGAATCAACCTCGTTGGTCTTGTTCCGATTCAGTCACTGCCAATGCATGTGCAGCTGCTGCAAGCAAAAAAAAAAACATTTAGCTTCAGACAGGATCTCGACACATCCTCGTCTCCTCCAGCAGGTTTTCCTCCTCTTCATTGTCTGCAACTTGGAAACTTGTCAGTGCACCCATTTCCAGCAACACCCGTCGAGCCAGACAAACATTCCTCACACTTCTCATTCTTCAGGACCATCTCATCACCTGTGAATCCCATAGCTCCACCTGCTGCAAAACCCCTGCAACACTTGAGACTATACATCACCAGGAGATGTGTTGCTTCGAGTACCTAGAGGGCATACTCGAAGTCTTCTGCCACAAAATTGCTGCTACCTGGACCAAGATCATCCTTTCTTTTTCTCAAAGGACAATTTATCTTTTTATGCTCGAATTCTTTGCAGTCATAGCATTGTGGTCCCTTGCCTTTGGAGCTTGATTTGAACCTGCTGTCTCTCTCAAATCCTCCTCCCAATTTTCTTCCATGATTCCAACCTTGAACAGCTAAAGCAGTCTCGTGCCCACCATCAACAATGGTCTTCCTCTTTTGTGTATCATAAGACACCAAAGAAGCCTGCACCTGCTCCAAACTTACTGTATCTTTTCCATGCAATAAGGTTGTCACAAGATTCTCATATGAATCTGGAAGTGAGGTATGAAGTAAGAGGGCTTTATCTTCTTCCTCAACCTTAACATCAACTTTCCTCAATTGATCCAAGTATCCATTGAACACATTCATGTGGTCCATGAGATTCCCGCCTTCATCCATCTTCAGCTTGTACAGCTTCCTCTTCAGATGTAACTTGTTGGTCAAACTCTTAGCAATATAGAGTTTTTCCAACTTCTCCCACAGTGCAGGCGCAGAATCTTCATCCATAACATTGTTGATAATGTTATCAGCTATGCAGTGTCGAATCGTGCTAACACAACGCGACTCCAGCTCATCCCACTGGTCATCTGTCATTTCTTTAGGCTTCCCATCTTTTCCCTTCAAAGCTCTAACCAAGCCTTGTTGAGTCAAGACATCCTTTACTCTCATCTGCCAGAGAGTAAAACTGCCCTTCCCATTAAACTTCTCAACTGAAAACGACATGTTTGTAGTCATCATGGTGAATAATAAATCTGAACCTTCAATGAACCAAAGCTTCCAACAAAGCTCTGATACCAATTGTTGTGCCTTGGCTGATTATCTTCACCAACATACAAACCCACAGTTGAATAGTTTAAAATACAAGAAATAAAGACACCGAGAAATTTACGAGGTTCGACAAAAACCTGCCTACGTCCTCGGAGAGATATTGCTCTTCACTATGAGAAAAACAGTACAAGTTACACATGAGTTAAATCGACATAACCTAATCTCATATCCCTTGTACACCCTCTCACAGAATTTTCCCAAGAGCCTCACTCTACCCCAAGAGTTCTTTCACAAGAGATTTTTCACTCTAGCTCTCTAGATTTTTTCTCACCCTTGCCCCCTTGTTTAGCCAAATGCTCTCACCATCTCTTTTTATGCTTTTCTTCATCCTAGCCAAATAATTATGGCTTTGAAAAAACCACAAAACAATGAGCAAATTAAGCCACAAAATAAGCCACAAAACAAGCCACAAAACAAAGAGCAAATTAAGCCACAAAATAAGCCACAAAACAAGCCACAAAACAAGGAAACATAATCTTCATCATGATGTTCCCTCATCAATTTTGTTTTGTTTCCTACCCTAATTTGGCCACTATCCAACATTTTTCAGGTCCTTAGAAGGATGGCGAAGTTACCAGAAATAGAAAAGGTTTCTGTATGCCGAAACATAAAGCTACGGCACATGTTCTTATACAATTGAAGACAAAAAAAATTCGCAAGCGCCTTTACAAATTTATAATAAAGTATGCCATGTTGTTCTATATTTCAATTACACAAAAAAATTATCTCATTCATGACGTTCATTGGGATCTTTTGTTCCATAATAAGAGATTATTCTTTTCTATTATTGGCATAAACTTTTCGGTCCACTGTGACAGGCGTGATCGAAACATTTTACCTGCTTCATTTTATTAGATCGATCGTGGGTACCATGAATCGTGTGGCCCTCATCTTCTGGTACTCTGGATCCGACTGTATCTTATCCCTATTTCCCCACAAACAAACCAAGGCCACAAATTTTTTTTCCTACTAGACGCTACGTGTCACCCAAGCCCAAGCATATAAAGCCACGTGTCAGGCAGCCCAACCATAACCTGCCACGTGTGAGCGTGGAAATCTATGGGGGACTAGTGACCGTGAAAGCTTTTGCAGCACTCGACGTGTGAAATGGCCATTCGGCCCACGTACCGCACTGCCTCTTCCGTCCCCGAGACGTCGGTAATTAAATACCACGGGGGTATTTCCGGAAATAAAATATCAGATGCAGCTCGCGGCTCAGGGCATCCCAAGGGCAATCCTACACCAAGTAATAAATCTGATTTCCTGACAGTGGGGACCAGATTCGGACACGTGGGCCAATGAGAATGCAGTTTTAGATGGAGCCGTCGTAGCCACTAATCTCGGCCCTATTATTCTCAGCCACAAGAAATCGCAGCAACCAGCTCTTCCCTTTCCCCCCTCTCTCCTCTCTCCTTCCCTCTCTCTCCTCTCTCTTCCATCTGTAATCTTGTTATCTACCTCCAAGTTGTTTATTTTTAGTCTAAATTAAAATCCAGAAAAAGCCTGGCCACCAAAAAACCACGGCCGCCTCAATTTGTTTTCCAGCTGAAAACACTCAAACACTCGAAATCCTACGGCAACACATCTGAATTTTCAGTCTGATATATCGAATTTCTTCCTCTGGGCTGACTTAAATCTCTGAATTAGAAACTGGGTCCTATTCAAAATCCCAAATAATCAATCCAAAGGTATGTTTTCTTAGCTCTTTGATTTATATCAGTGGTTTAAAGTCTTGGTTTTTTTTTGGGGATTTTACTGTTTGATGTTTTGGATTGATCTTACTATTCACTGCTGTTAACATGTTTGATGATGATTGATACAGTGGATTGAATTTTGAGTTCTACTTGATTTGATGAGTTCTGGATGGTTCTGATGCTGTGAAAGTGTAGGAAAGAAATGAAATTTCAAATTTTAACGAATGTTAGATAATATATTGGATGCAGTCAGTATTGGAAATCAAAGAAATTGTGAAGTTAAATGGTTCACCTTTATTATATTAAGCAGATCTGGAACTTGATTTGAGCTCTTGTTTATTTTGGTCATACTTTTCATGTAGAAGAAGCTTAGTTGACTAAACTTTGAAGTATGGTTCTTGAAATACTTTACCTTTACCTCTAGGGGCTTGTTTGATGCCTAGGATTGGATTGTATTGGATTACTCATTATATTCGAGGTATGTTGAAGGAAGAAATTAAGAGATTTTATCCGAGTTGAAGGCATAAGATGGATTGCTCATTAATGAAAGTTATCCCTTCTAGTCCCAACAAAATGGGAGGATTAGAAAGAATAAACTTCCTTCATGTGTAATCCCTTATAATCTCTTCAAAATGAAAAATCATTCGTCTTACCTTCAAACACACCTTGAATATTATGATTATCCTTTCCGATCTAATCCAATCCAATCCTAGTAATCAAACAAGACATCTAGATCTCTGTTTGATTACAAGAAAACTGAGGATATGGTGGTTTAAAGAATAGATGAAATTTTGTAAATGATTTGTTGCTTTGTTATCTAATTGTACAAGACTTGAAAGTGTATGATTATACTGGAGAACCGACATGAAGGGGATATAGGATTTCTTCCCCTCATTTTACTTCTGGTTTTTTGTTGACTCGTCCTAACACAAATAAGTTCACAAAATCTGAAAAATAGAATTACATGTTGTGATGATTAGTCATTTATGCTTGTTATAACATTTCTATTATCTATTTCAGGATAAGTCTCATGGATTTGTATTACGGAACTGGCGTCGATGATTTTGTTGTTCCAAATGATGGACAATCGGATAGGCTTCCATCACCAGACAGTTGGTCAAGATGGGGAATAAGTCCATCTGAATGTTTTCAGTCGACTAATAAATGCTTTTCAATGTATCCACAATTCAATAGAGAGCTCAACTTCAGTGGTAACAGTTTGTGTGGTGAAGCCGTGATGGAAACTTCTGTTAATGAAAAAGATCCGTCGAGCAGTTCAAGTGCATGTGAAGGATTGTCCGAGGCCTCTCTTCAGCAGACTACTCTTTCAGACAATCGGGCCTATAATCAACTTGAAGACCTAGCAGGACTCGACCAGATGGATGACATTTTCTTGTACAAGCGTAACCTCTGGGATTAAGATACTTGATGTAGTTTCTTAACTGCCTTAATTTGTCATAATCAATTGTGGCATCAATAGGAAATCCAGTGGAAATTGAATTGCTCCATTGTATTTTCATGTCATAGGGCTGGTGCCAATAAGAAAGATGGCATCGGCTGCATGATACTGAATAATTTAAAAGCATAAAATCCAAACTGTTTTTATAACACCATTCTTGGAAGATCCTACCTTTCTTTGAGTCCTATTTTAGAAGATAAAGTTTCATTCTTGGTGATGCACTAGAGTCATTCAGTATCCATTGTTTCCAATATGCCCAAATTCTATGTGCTTTAAATTCAATCAAAATGTCATCTTATTTGTGCTTGTTTTTTAACATCTGATTTTCCCTTAATGCAGGAGTTCCTTACTTGGTGATCTTCCTGGGTCAGAAAATGCACACAAATCATTCTATTTTTGTTCTGATTCCAATGGCATGTTACCTACTGATTGTATCTCTACAAGCATGAGTTTGGAATCACCAAGTATCTCGAGCAGTGTGCACAGTGCAGGAAATTCAATGTGTCTTCAAACTCATGCCTTGTCACCAACTGTGGGTTCAGATAAAGGGGATTTCACTACTTCACAGTTTATTCAATGCAACTCGGAGCACAAAGATTGTCTTCCAGTAAAGGTAAGATTTTATTTGAACCATTAGCTTGCCTTGTTTGGATCCTGGGGACAGCTGTCTTCAAAAAAAATTTGGGTTACTAACAATATTCATATATCTATATGTTGAAGTGTCTAAGTGGCTATTACTTGCGTATTGCGTAGAACTTGGTTTTACTGAAAATCTGTTATGCTTTTTTAGTTAACAGGAAGTGCATAATTCTTTGCAGTTTCCAGAGTGAAAGTGGTCTGTATGTCGTTTTAGAAACATAAAATCCCGATTTCATTAAAAGTTAAAAAAAAAAATCTGGCTACGTGGATGCAGACTTTGTTTAATAATTTATCCCAGGAACTTCACCTTCGGGAAAAAATTCATTAACTATGATATGATAACTTGAAAAGTTTGATGTCCTCAATCTGATCTGTGTTGTGGCCTTGTAGTTACTCTGTAAGACAAGTCACACTATCATCTATAACATATCATTGTTTATGCTTTATGTGCTTTGACACAATTTTATGGCAATGTCCCGAGTGCTTTTATGTAATATCTATTTTTATTTAATACTACCTGAGGTTGCTGTTTTTGGGATTTTATATGTGCTAGTGTTTTTATTGGTAACTTTGAATCATCCTAGCTCTAAATTTTTAACATGAACCTTCTTATTTTCCTTGGTTTCAACACTCAAGGAAAATAAGAAGGTTTACTTTGAATGATATTATTTGTTATTCTACACCTAATTACAAAACAGTTAAGAGTAATTTCTGTACATTCCATCGAATAACATCTTATTCTTATAATTTCTTATGTAATTAAAAAGAGAAATGCTTTTTAAAACTAAAACAAATACAAATTGTTTGTAGTTTTAAGCCTTCTAGAGCTCTTTTGTGTACTTCCATACTCTCTCCTTTTCTTCTCTAATCTCTCCTTACTCATCTTTTTTTCCCTCCCTGTCTACGTGAAAAGAGATAAAAGGATTATGATAAAATATTTAAATATTGGGCCTTACATTTTTCCTCTTCTTTCTTTTATTTTGAAGAAAAGTTTCACTATGTTAAAAAAAAACACTTATGTTTGCTGACAGACGTATGTTCTCCATATGGTTATTGCTAACTTCTGTTTTGCAGTTGATTTTTACTAGCATCTCGACTTTTACGTACTGTACTAACATTTGTATATTGCTGTAGTACTTGTTTTCTTGACCAGCTGTATCTTATTAATGTAGTTTTGTTTTTGTTACAGACAGCAGAAAGCAGCATGGATGGACTTGGTGGTGAGGAGTCATCAGTTGAAGAGTCTGTGTTACATGAACTAGAAATGGTGATGAAACAGGTAAACTTAGATTTTAAAAGCCGAATAATGCACATGTTGTAAAGCACATCCATCACTTTCATCTTTTGTTATGAAATCTTACCCTGTTTTTGAATGATCAGTTGAATGAGAAGACCCGAATTTGCTTTCGAGATTCCTTGTACCGACTTGCCATTAACTCAAAAGAAAATCACGCTACACAGAGCCAAGATGGAGATGAAGCGATGGAAAATGAAAACCCTTCATCATGGACCGCCCAGGATGAAACAGTCAGGTATATTTTGTACTACTTACTACATTACTTCTGTCTTGGTAGAATATAATTTGTCCATTTCAGGTTACAAAACTGGCATTGCAGAATTGTGACGGTCAAATTATAGTTTAGTTTGTTAATGTTTTTGCTATGTCCTTGTCACGGTTATTGTCTCTCAGGCTCTTATTGATCGAAAAATAAATTTCATATTCAGGTCAGGGAGCAAGAAAAGGACGGAATCAGATACGAACACCATTGACAGAGCCGTTGCAAACCTCATGTTTAATGAGATGGACTTTAATGCACAAGACCTTTCTGGAGGAGCATCATTGGACTCCAAACAAGAAGTCTTTGGAGCGACTGAGCAACAAACTGACAATGCTTACCAGCCTCAAATCTCTCATTCACATATTCACTCACTTTTACCACAAGATGCTGAAGTTCCAACACTAGGTGAAAGAGACATGGATGTGGCGACAGATGATCAAATGCACAGCAGTTTACCGTCATGTAATGCTCGTGGGAAGCGAAAAGCTCCAATGAGGGAGTTCGAGTCTACAAATGGGTTCTAAAAGGCTATTCAAAGAAAGGCGTACATGGCAGTGGTCAAAGAACTTAGCTCCAACTGCTTTGAGAGCGGTTGCTACTTCGCTTGTACATTTAATCCCGTCTAATTAGTGTGCAATGTGCAAAGGTTTGATGTCTCTCTGCTCTACTCAGTTTTGATCGACAGGTGAATGAGTGAATTTAATTCAGCAACTCGTCATAGACTTGGAATTACGCTTTCCTACAGAAGGCTCGTGAGAATTTCACTATAGTGTGTTGTATTCAGAAGACTTTATATGCATCCTCAAGTGTGCGCTATAACTTGTAACTTGTTTGGATTAATTTTTATCGCGAGGTACATTTGTAGTCTCGTACAGTCTGGGATTGGTATCACTATAAGGTTTGCAATTGGTGTTTTTTGTGGTTGGGTTGTAACAACTCGACCTCCTCTCTGTGTACTTCCCCGCCCTTTGTTTGCGCCTCCTGCAACGGCCCCAATTCTCGTTTGAAATTGGTGGAGCAACCTACCCCGATTCTCATTGGAGATCGATGTCGTGTTGATGGAGCTTACACAAGGCTATGTGCTTGCTTTAATCCTTTGATTTGGGGTCTTTATGGCCTAATTTAGGCGTTTGGGTTCAGCTTAACCACAACCTCTGGTCAGTTCTCCACCACATCACTGTCCTTTTTCGTTGCTACATTCTCTAGATTCCGGCGGGTTTTTTGTACCGGCATTGGTTCGGCCCTCTTACGATGTCTCGTCTCCGATTTGACTCAACACGTTTTGTTAGTTTTACCGATGTGCGGCCTGGCTACTCCTTGCCTTGGTGTTTACGCCACCTTATTTTCTTCTCTTTTGTGCCACTTCAGGGTATTGAGTTGTACATTGTGTGTTTGGTCTCACTTGAGGACCAGATTTACGGCAAATGTGCTGTGGGAGCTTCCTTTTAATCTAGATTTGTTTATTCAGGCTTACTATCTTGATTTACTCGAGCGAGAAAGTAAAGTTGCTATCTTGATTACTTAGAGTTCGTTTGAAACTGCTTTTAAAATAATTAAAAGTGTTTTTAACGAAAATGTTTTTGGATTCTAAAAGCACTTATAGCGTTTTCTGTAAGAAACACAATTATATAATTGCACTTATTGCATGATTGGATTTGCTTGCACTTCTACTAAGGATTTGTTCCAAAAACATTTTCACCAGAAGTTTTTGACAATTTTAAAAGTACTTCTAAACAAGTTCTTATGTACTTAAAAAAAATTATTACTGATACTTGGTAAAGATGATCACGTAATATATCTTAATTTATAAAAACAATTCCTTAAAATTTTAATGCTTGTTATGAGGGACTCGCATGAGTGCCTCTCCCTTTTCTGACAATATAAATATGAATGTTTAATTTAACAACTTTCAACTGAATAAAGAAATTAAACATTAGAAAATAAAAATAAAAATATATAAAACTAAGATAAAATAAAGACAAATTTGTGAGGGGCTGCATTGTAGTGCAAACTGGTGTAGGACTTGGATATGAGGAAGTAAACGATCAAAGATTCAATGTTGTCAACATTGACTTTATGCTCCTCGACATGCTCTCAGATTATTCTAAAGTCAATTGTATAGACATTTTCTTCACCTTTGATCATTTCTTTCATGGGAGTTTTAATGAAAAGGGTGAAAGTAAATAAAATATGAATAGTTTTATTTACACATTTATTTTTATCTTTCATACATTCTTATTAATTTCTTATCATTGTCTTCTTCAATTCCTTATATTCGATGACCGAAAATTAAGTAAAATATAAAGAAGTAAAAATGGGTGTAGATAACACTACCCTAAATTATTTTGCTCCAGTTCCTCGTATGCCTTATGTTCTTATATAGTGGATAACTTATGTGGGAGCCAAAAATGACTCCTCCACTAAATAAGCCACTAGCACACCAAACATGAGGAGTGGAATTACAATCAAGTAACATAATACCCACTCCATGGAACATGGAGAAATAGAAGGAAAGTGGGACTTGGAGCCCAAGTCTTGAATGCCTATAAAAGGTCAAGAATCCCACCAGCCTAGGGGGAGAAAAAAACGGAAGTATCCGATAGCTTTACAATGTCTTGCAATTATTTTAAACAACGACTGACTTGAGCATCAAAGTGTTTTCTTGCAGGTCCCCCCGCTCTCATTGTTGACAAGCGAAGATGGTGTCTAAGGCTTCTCAATGTGTTCAAGATTACTTGTTGGTGGAGAATTGGAGTATCCGAAATTTTCCTCTCCAACAGTTGGCGTCGTCTGTGGGAATTCGTACAAAAGCCGTATCAAGAAGTTATGGTCTCCACCTAAGCCACAATGGGGGCACGGGCCAAAACCCTAAATAATGTGTGTGCAGACTAGGCGTGTTCGGCAAGGGAGACACGCTTTTAGACTTCTGTGCTGCAGCTGCTGCTTTCGTCAGTTCGACAAGATGGGATAGAAGTTTATATAATATGTATAGCCTGTCAGACAACCTTCTCAATCAAATTTCGTTAGTCCTCATTAGTAAATCATATGTCAATCCTCATTCGTAAATCCTCGTTCGTAAATCATATGTCAGTCCTTGTTTGTAAATCATATGTCAGTCCTCGTTCGTATCATAAGATGTCAGCCCTCACTTGTAAATTATACGAAGATATGACAGGGCGAAGAAAGCTAGTTGAGTACCTATCCCCCCGTTCTCACAAGCTACGAAGGAAGATTGTTCGGGGAAGCCTTTGGTGAGGGATTTGGTGAATGTAAGCGTGAGGATTGCGGTCAACGAATTTGCAGAAAACACAGGCATGAAGAGAAAATAGAAGCCCAAAAGATCAGACAATCAAGGATGATGCCTGATAAGCAACTTGTCCTTGAGGAATTGCACGAAGAAACCATTTGAGGAATTGCATGAAGAAACCATTCCATTGGGGCAACAAGTACTCAAAAGATGAGAAGGATGAGACCTAAAGCATTCAATTCTAGCTTGGGAAAACAATTGCACAAAGAGACAATGAGTTCCTACCAAGTCATCAAACAGAACATGTGTTCAAGGTTTCAAAGCAAGGAAACACAATCAAAGTTCACTCTGGCTGCAACGGATGTAATGAAATTGCCTAACAATTATTCGACAAGCACCCAAGGGTTGTTAGCAAAGGAAATCCATTTAATTCGACAACAACGAAGTTGCCCAACAGATAAGAGTTTCTATCTTACACATGCTCATTAGTACTCTCGATGTTATTCAAATTTTAATTACTCTGGGGGCATACTATTACTATATAAATTGATGATCGAAGATCATGAGATCGTGGGTTGAAGACCTAGACCGAATAGGAGCCGAAGGCTCAAGACCGAAGGTCGAAGACCCAAAATTCATGGTCGAAGACCAATATGACCGTGGTCGAAGGCCAAACTCATGGTCGAAGACCATATGATCGTAGCCGAAGGCTAAACTAATGATGAAATCTCAAGTTGAATGAATTTTTGCAAAGAAACATTTTTCCTCTACAAACTCTAAATGATATGTGTTTGCAGAGAAAAAATGGGCAATGTGGGAGCCAAAAATGACTCCTCCACTAAATAAGCCACTAGCACACCAAACATGAGGAGTGTAGCTACAATCAAGTAACATAATACCCACTCCATGGAACATGAAGAAATAGAAGGAAAGTGGGACTTGGAGCCCAAGACTTGAATGCCTATAAAAGGCCAAGAATCACACCAGCCTAAGAGGAGAAAAAAAGGGAAGTATCTGATAGCTTTACAATGTCTTGCAATTATTTTGAACAATGACTAACTTGAGCGTCAGAGTGTTTTCTTGCAGGTCCCCCCACTCTCATTGTTGACAAGCGAAGATGGTGTCCAAGGCTTCTCAACGTGTTCAAGATTACTTGTTGGTGGAGAATTGGAGTATTCGAAATTTTCCTCTCCAACAACTTAATACTACAGTAATGACAAGGAGAAAAAAACTTGATTCAATCAAACTGTAATTGATTAACTTTTTAGAGCCAGCATGGTTTGTCATAAAAGTATCAATATTGCTCTAACTTGACTACATATCAATAGGTGTTGGGTTTGATAAACTTAACTATATATTATTTTGTCATATCTCGATATTGCTCTAACTTGACTACATATTGCTCTAACTTGACTACATATCAATAGGTGTTGGCTTTTTTTTGTAACGGGTTGCTCTGAATATATGTTTTAGTACTTACTAGAAAATAAAAGGTTGCCAAACTTCTTCTGGGTAGTGGTTGTTGAATATAAGTCCAATATCGGAGAATTGAAAAAATAAAATAAAATATATAAGTGTATGGTTTCACCACTAATAACATTAAGATTTTTTATGATAGAACCCAACACCCAACAATAGGTGGTTAAGTTGAGACAATATTGATGTAAGTTAGGAGTGGGCTAATTACCCGTCAGCATTCTAGTTTTTTTTTTTTTTTTTTTTTCCTTTAATAGAATTTACATATGTTTTTTGTCAAACAAAATTTATATTTATGGAGAGTTTTATATTACTTCTGACATTATCAATCTTGTGGATAACTTTTTAATAATTTAAACGAAAGTATATTCAGTATCTGGAATTGAGTAAAGACAATATGGTCATTGAACCAAACATTACTAAAATGGTTAGTAAAATGAGAAATGAAAACTAAGTAAAAAAAAAAAATATATATATATATATATATATATAATATATATATATATATATTCATAGTCAACTGGCAAGAACAAAAGTCAACTGCATTACTGGACGGCTGATTAGATTAACCTTCAAAAATTATGTGACAACTTAAAATTAAAAAGAATTAAAAGGAGATATTTTACGTTTTACAAATTATATAGGGGAAAAAAAAGCATTGCTAACTTGGCTTATTTGTGTTACAATTTGTATCAAAATTCATTTGAAGGGATGATGACCAATTTTTTTTTTTCTTTCCAAATTAAGAATACTTACTTATCAAGTTGATTAGTAGATAAGTACTTATGTCAGAAAATTAAAAGAGTGCATTACTTATCGTATATATTTCTTCCAGTGTGCAAGTCAACAATAAAGCCTCGAGTGAAGGAGATTTTTCAGTTTGTCCAAAACATGAAGTGGTACACCATTTTTTTCTACTTATATAATGACATGTAGAGTAATACTCTGTACACTGCGCACCCTAAATTTTTTTTTCCTTAACTGGAGCTAATAAGTAGCTTCAAAATGATCTAGAATCATGTTGACGCAAATAAAATAAAGAAAAAAAAAAAAAAAACCAAAAAGCTTATTGCCACGTACGGCTTTGTTAATATATCTATCTTTAGCTAAACCACCAAACTAGAAGCCTAACCAGAGTCACTATAAACAAGGAAAAAAACATTCGATACCTTAATTCCCCATTAACCTATTCAACAATAATCGCAACGTGCACACCACAAAATTACATACTTAAATTCCCCTTCTTAATCACCCTAACTCATTCATTACCACAAACCAAGCTCTCACCAAAGTCATCTCTCAAGCATTGCCGTCCCGAGCAATTCAACAACCCACTTACCACCAGTTTTTCTTATGGCAGCGACGGAAACACAACCACCACCGCTACCAGCGTCGTCACCATGGTCCCAAAACCCCAAACCAACTACACCAACGGTGAATACACCTCCACATATCTCCCTCCAACCATCCACCAAAAAAGGCCCATCAAGATCTAAAAAACTCTTCCGGCGCTTTCGTGCTGTTTTCCGGTCATTTCCAATCATATCTCCTTCATGCAAGATCCCCGTTTCGCTCCACGGAAACCGTATTGGAGACGGACACCTCCACGGAGGGACACGGATGACTGGAACCCTATTTGGGTGCCGTAAAGCTAGAGTTAACCTCGTTATCCAGGAAAGCCCTATATGTCTTCCCATGCTTGTCCTTGAGCTTGGGATACCCACAGGAAAGCTTCTCCAAGATATGGGAATGGGGCTTGTTAGAATAGCCCTGGAGTGCGAAAAGAAACCGGGCGAGAAGACGAAGATCGTTGATGAGCCGATATGGGCGTTGTATTGCAATGGGAAGAAATCAGGGTACGGAGTTAGAAGAGAACCGACGGGGGATGACTTGAGTGTGATGCAAGTGTTGCATGCAGCGTCCATGGGAGCTGGGGTGATACCGAATGAAACTGAGTTGCCAGATGGTGACTTAATGTACATGCGAGCACAGTTTGAACGTGTTGTTGGGTCTAGGGATTCGGAGACATATTATATGATGAATCCGGATGGAAACAATGGCCCTGAGCTCAGTGTGTTCTTCGTCAGGGTCTAATTCAAGTGAAGTCTGAGGAAAATATGTTAATTAGTGTTGCTTGGGAAAGAAGAAAAAAGGGTCCTCAATCAGCAATGCACCAAGAAAAGAAAAAGGTACATACAACATGCAAGGCACGAAGTGTCAAGCTGGCAATGACGTTGAAAGGGTTTGGGGAAACTATACCTCCTAATTGGTTTTCAATGGAAGCAATGTTGGGATTGTGACGGCCCTTCACATCCTGGCCCGTTCTTGTAAATTTGGAGAAATTTTTAGTTGTGATGGGAACACAAATGGTATACCACGTGTTTTAATATGATTAGTGGGAAATTTTATTTTTTAAGTTATTAACTTTTTAGCACACATATCTTATTATTTGTATAATGATACGTGGTATACCATCCTGTATACCCGTCACATTGAAAAATCTCTCGTAAATTTGGGTGTGCATTCTGGCTTTAAGTTGTAATGTGCTTTTGTTTAAAATTAATTCATGAGATAAAAATACAAGGAACTTTTTTTTTTTTTTTTTTTGGAGTTTTAATGGAAAGTGCTTCCCCAAATTTTTTTTTCTTCACGAACTATCTAATAATTTTATTTAATAAAAAATACTTTGAGTTTAATGAAAATGACAAAAAAAATCACACAAACATAACATGCCTAAGTTTTAAAACCCACGGGTTATAAGCAAAGGATTTGGATCCTCTCCTGAGCTAATGGAGAGGATCCTTCTGACCAATCATCGTGAGCCGTTGGATTTTTATCCAACGGCTACAAACAGGGAGTTCCTTTAAAGTTATAATGATTATAGCCGTTGAATAAAAATCCAACAGTCCATGATGATTGATCAGGAGGACCCTCTCCATTAGCTCAGGAGAGGATCCAAATCCATAAGCAAAGACTACCACGCAATGTACTGTCACATCGTCATGCGCGCAATCTTTCACTCTTCACACACATACGCCATTTCCTCTTTTTCTCTTTCCTGTTCCTTTTTCTCTTCCTTCTCTCCCTCTCACCAGTCCACACAATTCCACCGGACAAGTAACTTGTTAGTCACTCACTCCATTGCTCCTCAGGCACATCTTTTACACTATGCGAGGGACTTCAAAACACATCTTCTACACGTGACAAGAACATGGATATGATGCGTCTTCAAGTAGGGGCATTTGTAGACATTGAAATTTCGGTGAAATAAATGTTCACCAACACATGAAAGTTTCGACATACCAGGGCATACATGGCATGTACCATGTGTCTTACAAATTGTAACATGGATGTAATTCATCAAAATCGAACGAGTCATCAAGAAGGACACGTGTCACACTTAATAGAAATGAATTATTTGATTTTAATTTAATTAAATCAAATATTAATTGATGGAGTCAAATCACAAACTGGCTCACAAATCAAGTCCTAATTCGTTTGTCAATTAATCAATGCCAAATCCATCCGTAGGTAAGGCTTGGAGAGGGTCTATAAATATGAGGCTCCAAGACAAAGAAAGGGTCTAGAAAATCATTCACACCTAGACATTGAAGCTCTTAAAGTCTAAAGCTCTCAAGCATCCAAATTCCCAAACACCTAGAAGGATTCCGAAAGCTCTCTACGTTCTTCGTCAAACCTTTGAAGAATCATCAAGAAGTACTAATCGTGCCGGTTCTTCCATCACCACAAGCCAAATCCTTGCAGCAATAGTTCATATGAGATCAAGTCATTGCGATCCTCGGATCAACTACACACATTTACACATCTTCGGAGATCAAATCAGAAGAAACTTTGTAAACAGAGATTGTAACCCTAAACCTTACATTAATTCAACACAAATTTATTTGATACACGTGTTCTTGTTTGATTTGCCTCAGAATTTTCGTGTGTATAGTCTCTTCGTTGAAAAGCTGGAAACACATACGATCCCACTACATTATGATCCAAATGGCATTGGAAGCTTACAATTTTCTCAATATTACATCACTTTATGACTCGTGGAAATTAAACATTTAATAAGACATCAGAGTAAGATGCATGCCATGACTACGAAATAATGAATTTAGTTCCTGCCGAGAGTAACAATATCACAACATTGACAGCAGGAGATACACACCTGGTGGAGGTCTCCATGAAGAAAGGCCCTTTTGACATCAAGCTGATGCAGTGGCCAAGATCTGTTATAGCCGCAACTGACAGAATGACTCGTATGCAATTGAGTTTAGTTTGGCCACAAGAGCAAACGTCTCAAGAAATAATGCGGAATTTTCAAAACCTCTCAAGAGTTTTGGAACAGCTGCGGCGCCATTTCCGGTTTACGAAACGAGTTAAGCAAGGGTCAGGGGATTGATGGAAGAGCCTGGCCGAAGTCAACGTTGTGTTCAACTCCGCGGGTTGGCTGGTTGGAATGATTGCTTTCTTCCGTCTGTTTTCCCCTTCTCTCTCTTCTCTTAGCAAAGTAGGCTCAAGTCAAACTTTTGGCTTGCTACAAGCTTGGCTCAGGGACTGCAGTCAGCAGCTTCCCCTGTAGTCGTCATCTCGTTCTTGACAGATCCGATCGGGTGTTCTTAGTCTGGAGTAAAAGGATTCGAACCTTTGCATGTCGGTACCAAAAACCGATGCCTTACCACTTGGCTATACTCCATACGGCCAGTTTTGGATGGTAGAGCCATTCCAATTCTAGTAAGGCAGGTGATCAAAATTGTGAAAAAAATGAGATAGACCCCGAACCTGTGAGTATGAAGTAAAACAAGCTATCCTTTTCTCTTTTTGATAAAATATGGTGTAATGTTGGAATTGCTGTGACAGATTAAGGTTATAACAACAAGAGTGACCCTAAACTTAACTATTTTTGCCAATTTTCTTTAGAAACTATGCTTTTCGTGAAGCATGGTTCCTACTTATTTGAAGACATAATTGCGGTTGTGGTGAAATGGCTTCCCGATAATGACAAGTTCTGCAACAGCTCAATTCGACAGTATCATGTATCTAAGAAAGATACTATTTTAGAATCCATAGAATAACAAGAAGCTCGTAGCCATTGGATCGTAATCTTCTTTTTGCCCTCAAATTTGCAGAAGGAATATCAAAAAGAACAATGCCACCATGTTTCCATATTTGTCATTCAATGTCCTTTTCCTTCTGACCAGAAAATCCAGAAAGCAGGAAGTCTATACCTTGAAACAGTAATCCCTTCCCAGACTTAAGGTGACAATTTGTAATGCTACATTTCTCATGACTTTGAAACTTGGGATGATTCCACCTGTTATGTCTCTATCATTGGAGCCTACATTAATGTTTTAGCAACATAACAAATTAGAATGTTTGTAGGGTTCATCAATTTGGAAGGAATGTTAGACAATCAACCGCCATGTCTTACATATTTGGTTGAAGAATCTAGCTTTTGGAGGTTCATGTTCTGCTGAACTAGAATCTGTGCTTTACTGAAATGAACTCTCATTTTCAATAAACCATCTCTGTCATGGAAGTTCTTGGACTTAGATTGTATATTTTGGAGTTCCTTGTTTTGTTGAAGCTTAATAACATTTTTCGGTAATGAATCAAGTTTGAGATGTTTCTCCCAAGTGGAATTGTCCATAAAAGGTTTCGAAGCCTGGATAAGGAAATATGACCTATGATTAAAAATAAAGGATGCCTCCTCATTTTCGATGCTTGAACCGGTAGCTCATTCCCATTTCCTTCAGCCTCTTGATAATTTCTCTGCTTACTTTTCAGGGTTGTAACAGGATTCCCATCTAACGTAGTTTCACCGTTTCCCTCATTGTCTAAGGTAGTTTCACCGTTTCCCTCATTGTCTTTTCCAGCGGAATATGAGGAAACAGTATTGGAAGGAAGGTAAAGAGGCACATATAGCACATATATAGTTTGTTGTATTTTGATTACAAGTCTGTTACAGCTGTCCATGTAACTAATTCCTAGATTAGTCAATTAATCAGGTGTAATTAGTTACTAAGCTATTTTTCACATGTATATATAAACTGGTTGTAATTTCTTATTCATTAAGAAATGAGAAATCCAAGAGTCATTTCTTATAGAAGGGACTCTTTACAACTCCTTTTATCGCAGGGGACATTCTTATTCAAGGGATTCAGCCTCTGATCGAATTCTAGTTCAAATGACTGATCCATCGCAGGGACATTCTTATTCGCTTCTTGAAAGAACTTGAGATGTTTCTTGAGAGAAGCGCTTGAGATCCTTCTTAAGAAAAGTGCTTGAAGTGATTTTTTAAGAAGCATGTGCTTCTAAAAAACACCATCACTTTATGTGATAAAGGTTCAATCCTGCTCACATGCACACTCTAGTATTAGTTACTTTAGGTTTAAATTAGTTCATACTTTTACATCACCATCACTTAATGGCCTAGTATCGGCCAACACAACTCTATTTGGTTACCCACATGAACATTCCGGATCAAGGAGTATCAATTGAAATAGATTTGACAAAAAATAAAAAATCAAGGTTCTAGATTTAAAAAGTGTATTTATATAATCTCTTGGAGCATGAAAATCCTGCGTGTAGCTATTTAACTTTAACAAGCAATGAGATGCTCAACATCTTGTTATAGCCAAAAAAAAAAATAATAATAATAATAATAATAATAATAAAATAAAAAAGACAAACACGATATTTCAAGCGCAAACACTAAATAACAACTTAAATTGAGTACTTAAATGGTTTTCTGTTTGGCTAAACACATTTGATACAAACTAAAATGCAAACATATTAATTTGGCACTACTGCCTGAACTATAAGTTGAAAAACATTTAAGAGAACAATTTGTATGCAAACACATTTGATACTAATTAATATGAAATTATATATGACACCTACAACATAAAATGAACATCATAAAAACTAAACTCATACTCAGTCATATATAACATCTACAAATATAAACTGTGAAACATAAAGAAGTAAAATCCATATACAAACATTTATCTTACTACTATATAGTGCGAGAACACATAATATGCTTACGTGAGTGGTATAAACTTAAGGGAGCAATGCAAACACAACACCATAGAATCAAAATAGGAATGAAGATGGTGTTCAGGATTAACACATATATATGCATCACTGGGATTAACAGTTGTACTCTATTTGGCCTCATTTAGTACACATGATTAGATTAGAATAAAGTTGTAATGACCCGTCCCTAAAATTACGGTTTTATAATTTTTAAATGTGTGATTTTACGAAAAGGCCCTTTGAGATGAAATCATTGACTTTTGTTGACCCTCGTACCATGCAACGTATAACCTATTCTATTAGCGTATTCTTGTAGGACTCGTCACTACGAACGTGTGGGCGCAAGCGGAATTGAATTTGGAGTTAGAACGAAGATATTACGGAATTCGAAACGTAATGACATTTCGGTAATTTTACGTCCCGCGGAATATTTTTCTGTTTCGTCTTTTCTTGCCTTGTTTGGTGAGCCGGTGGGGCCCACCCTTTCTTTTTTGTCTCCCAGCCCTCTTTCTTTTTCTTTCCGTCTCTTTCCTTTTATTCCCGTGAACCCTATCTCTCTCCCTCTCATCTTTCTGCACTTTCCTATCCTCTTCTCATCGAGCCACACACACACACATATACACACATTCAACCACACCATCATCACCCTCTATCTTCTACGAGACCCTCGACTCATGGAACGACAGAAAACCCTCGAACTCATGCCCTCCCTTGCGCTGCACTGTACACAAGTTTTCACGATGAATTCTTGCCGTATTCGACGAAGGTAAGACTCAAACATAGTCCAAAACTTAGTAGCTCATGTCTAGGGATACAATTGGAAGGTTTTTGAGAAGTTTTGGTGGCTTTTGGGAGTAGAAATACCTTGGGGGAAAGCCTTCCCAGTTTTACAACGAGAACCGCGACTTTTGCAGCCGTTTTCCGGCCAACTCTTATCAACTCCAGCCACCACTTGGACCCAATTTGGTAAAGATGTGTTCTTCTCATTTTTTTTAGCTTCATTTCCATATAAAGATCATCGATTTAGGTTAATAATTGAAGAAGTTATGAACGTTTAAAGTTCACCCAGTTTTCGACAACCTCTACGGCTTTCAAACCATTTTCTGACCAAATCACGATGAGTTAGCCATCAAGGTGGGTACCAATCTGTTAATCTCGTCCCGAGTACAATTTTTGTTTTTGACTCACTCAATTTCATTGAGTATTGACAAAGTTATGGACGTTTAAAGGTTTCCATTTTCCGGCAAGTTTCCCAGCTTTCTGGCAGACCAGACACCTTTCAGGCTATTTTTCAGCCATCTTCGGCAACCATTGAACTTTGAAATAGGTATAATCTTATTCTACACTTTCCTATCTTCGTTTTGATATATTATGGATCAAATTTGGTTGAGAAACGAGTGAGTTATTAAACTTTGAAAATTACCCAGAAATTTGGTTAAAAACCCAGATTTCCGGCGAGATTTTCTGGTGGCCAACGACGGCTCTAATGATCAGAGAAAGGAAGAAGAAGAGGGAATATTCTCTTAAATATTCTCAAAATATTCTTTATGTTGACTTTGTATTGACTTTTTTTGAAATTTTCTCGGGAACCGTCCTAGACTTGACGCCCTAAATCTGTTTTTCGTTTAGTGAAATTATGAAGTTTTAACGTAGTTGACCGGCTCGGTGTCTCAGTTGACTTTTTACAAAAAAAATTCGGGACCCCTCTTAGGGTAATTGGTGCCCTAATTCCAAATCCACGTTCCGTTTTCCCAAATTCAATCGTTTTAGCAGGTTTTTACTAATTGGTCCCTTTATGTGCTTAGGTGATCCCTAGTTTGAACGAGTCTTTGGCGATGGAGTATCTGTGAGTGGACCCCTTCCTAAATTGCATGATTTTTATTGAATGCTAGGATTACATTCATGAAAAGCATGGTTTCATGATTTACTTACGATTTGTCGAATTAACGTTTTATGGAATTTTTATGCTTATTGAATTTACGTTTTATGAGATGATATGAATTATTGGATTTGTGCTTTATGAATATGATTTATGATGAAGATCGAGATAGAAAGCTCCCATGGTTTTATGATATGATATTTGAGCTTTTGAGCTCTGATGATTTGATATAAAAAATGTGATTTATATTTTCTGTGCTTACTAAGTGGGTAATCATACAACACATACACACAACATGAGTATGTATCTGTCTATGGCCATATGACATAGTTGAGGAGCAGTGAGATATATATGGCATACTCCCAGCTTCACTGGCAAAACCAATATCGGTGTGTTATGTTATATTTCTTCTATTACGTAACCCAGAGTCGTACAGTTTCACCTTCGGGTGATGAGACCTACCATGTTTCTTCACTGGCATAACCTAGTGTCGTACAGCTTCACCCCCGGGTGATGGATATGCCTTTGGGTGACTATGATACCCCTAGTTAAGTACATCGTTATATAATTTACGAAGGTTTTAAGGATTTTCCTTCGAGCGACTATGTTACCATTACTGAGTGTTGTTTTATACATGCACATTTTAGATGTTTTCATGGCATGTTAGGGTTTTCAGAAAAACCTAGTATGTAGTATTATATATATATTCAAAATGGTTTTACTTAGTATTATTATTAAAAACTTTGGTCCACTCACCTTTTGTTTTGCGCTCCCTTCATGATTTAGAATCTAGGCGTACGATCCCATCATTGAGGCATTCCCGTATCTGTACCTTCGAGTCCTCTCAATGTAAGACCCCCCCCCTTTCTTTGTAATCTCATTGTTATATAATATTCCTTTCGTAGTATCCTTGATTAGTTGTATACTCTAAACACGTTCCCGCATTCGCATATTTCATTATATTTAAATTTACTTATTTTATTTACGTTTGCTCTTTCTTCATAACTTGCATGCATGTTAAAATGGCTTCTTCACCCTTGAGTATCGGCCAGCAGGTGCCCATCCTTGTATTTGGAGGATATCGAGGTCGGGGCACCAAAAGACCTCTCATATTTCAAGATATGTTGAAGATGGAAGTGAATGGTTTCTAATTTGGAGTGGATTAGACCAACTCCAACAAGGAGACCAACCCAAATATTTGGGTTTTTGTCACCCAACAACAAGACCTAAACCAAATCAAATCCGTGCCATTTGATTTCTAGACCATTGGTTGTCAACGGTCCACATCAAAATTCTTTTTTCTTAGAGCAATTTTTTTAATTTGATCTAACGGCCCAATTTTTTTTTAAAATTCAACATAAAAAAGAGATCCAACAATTGAAATTTAAATCTAACGGTCAAAATAATAAAATATTTACAAAAAAAAATAGATCCACTATAAATCTTTGAACAATTTGATTGGTTAAGTGGTTAGTTGGTTTGATTTCTTCGATTTTTAAAATTTTGTCGGAATTTTAATTTTTTTAGGTTAAAGCATTCGTAAAATTAAATTAAGGCAAGCCAACTCAAAGTTACAAAAGAAATCCTTACCGAAAACAAAAAAAAGGATTAAAACCATTCTACAACAACATACATTTTAGGTCCTGAAATTTAGGTCTTGAATTGTTAACGGTGACATTCACTATTCAAAGACTTATATTTTTACTTTTAGTGGACCTAAATATTTGGGTTTGGATATTGGAGTTGGTCTTAGAAAAGGATTAACTATGAAGAAAATTCATTCCTTGTAATTCTACCATTTTAAGGAGGATTGTAATTGTTCATGAGTAATCCATCTTCTATCTTTGCCACTTAGTACTATGATCAAGTGATATTCCTCTTCACTTATAAGTGAGAGGTCTTATGTTCGATTCTAGCCAATTGTGAGATTAAGTTCACCCTCTCCCCTTAGTATAGGTAATATCGTTTGTTTTTTAAAAAAAAAAAAAAAAAAATCTATAATCTATCTTCTAAGTGGTCTTAACTTTGTAATTTGTCCCATCAGCAAACCTTTAATGTAATAAATTATCCATTCCAGTCCAGTTATACTTATATGTACTAAACAAGCCATTCGTACATGAAGGGAAGATTTAAGTTCATGTCAACAGACATATAAAGAAACAAAAAACGACAGTTTGAAGTCATAATTAGGAATAACATTAAACTTGAAAAGTATTGGTATCATGTTTCTTTATCAACTTGGGAACAAGAATGAGATTGAACTTATACCCAATTCTATACAATCAATATATATATAGTTATTTCAAACTGAAACATGCAACCTTTATGAACTAAGCCGAATTTGGTGAACCACATGCAAAGAATGCTGGCCCATATATATATATATATATAGTTATTTCAAACTGAAACATGCAACCTTAATGAGGCTTATAAACTAAGCCGAATTTGGTGAACCATATGCAAAGAATGCTGGCCCGCCCTTGCGTTTTCTGTTGCACATTATTCCCCTCTGGATCGTAAACTATGTGCCTAAGGTAGTCACTTTGAAATTTGAACAACTGATAAAAAAAATGTCCTAGGGATCAATATGGGCCATACTAAAGTAGGGCTAGTTATCAAGTTCGGCAACTATAGAAGCTAGTGATTCAATATATTATGTATTTGCTTGAGCTTTTCGTTATCTAGTAAGTTTATGGGTAATGTTAAGAAAACTAAATATTTATATCAAATTTTATAAAACATATGAAGTGACTATTGATAATTGAATTAGTAAGTGTTGATTAACGTGTTTATTTTCTATTAGTGACAAATCACATGATTTACAAATTTGGTCTAAGAAGTTGGTCGACCTAGCATTACTCTAAATTTGTATGGAGGTAGAAACTTCCACTTGTATTCCTTGTTTTGCATGTATTTTAGGCACGTAGTTGTTAGGGTTTTTATTTATTTATCTTGTTTTTAGAGTTTTTCTTTAAATAGCGGCCATGGTATATATTGAGAAACAGAACATAGTTTAGTTTGTTGTCATTTCTTTACATATAGAGCCTCATCGCTTAGCAAGCCAAAGGACAAAAAATAAGACAGAGAGGTCAAGATATGGAGATTGGTGATACAAGAGAGAGTATTGTAATTGTGGGTGGTGGGATTTGCGGCCTTGCCACTGCTCTTGCTCTTCACAGGTTTTACTCTTACACCAGCCTAATTTTTGTTCTTTCTAAATGCTTCCTTTGTTTAGTGATAGATGTCAATATTTTTCCAGAACTCATACGTACGTTCATTTAGTTCTGGAACATCATAAGTCCTTTCTCTGCAAGTTCTTTTAGGCTATGTACGGGTCCTAGATCATTCAGATTTTGTGACAGAAACACAAGTAATGAATCCCATCAATGCTTCGAACTTTAGGATGATATATATTTGTTAATTTTGGCATGCAGGAAAGGCATTAGAAGCGTGGTCCTGGAAAGATCAAACAGATTGCCGGCAACCGGAGTAGCTATTATCGTGCATCTAAACGGCTGGCGTGCACTTGATCAGCTTGGTGTTGCCTCACTCCTTAGACAAACTTCTTTTCCTATACTCTCGTACGAATCTCTCTATCTCCTCTCTCTCTCTCTCTCTCTCTCTCTCTCACTAATTTTCCATAAATTATCAGATTTCTTACGTATGGTCTAATTAATATTTTTATTTATCTTCAGCGGACAATTTATTTCACTCGGTAGTGGTGAAATTGAAGATATGGATGTTGGGTGAGTTCTCAAACTTTCATCTCCTTTTAGGTTTGGACCTTTCTTATCTATACACGCGGGAATGAAGATTCAAATTTGAGATATCCTTGAACATTGAGATGAGAAATTAATACCACTGGACTAACAACTTGATTAGACTTCTGTCTTTAATTATGATGTCTACTTCTACCTTAATGTTTCCCATTATGTGAAACGTTGATGAGGTGTGGTTTAGATTCTTAATAAAAAGTAATAAGGTGAGTAAATAATTTACAGGAAAGAAGAACTGAGAGTTTTGAAGAGGACCGATCTCATTAGTGTTTTGGCTGATAATTTGCCTCCCAACACTGTACGTTTCGGGTGCGAAGTGCATTCTGTTAAGTTGAATCCCGGAACTTCTTCTCCAGTTCTTCAACTTCAAGATGGAACAATTTTGAACCCCAAGGTAAGTAATGCTTAATGGTCTGACTTCACCAGTACTACTTCATGTGTTGTTTGTTTTTTTATCTATAAATGTTAAGTACGGGGTTATTTTGTTCCTATAATACTAGTTAATAACACTTCTCTTGTAAGAGATTAGGTTATTCATGTCTGACACCAAGTCAACCTGTTTATTGTCTGTGTTAACTGGTCTTGTATAATTGTCTGACACCGAGTCAACCTGTTTATTGTCTGTGTTAACTGGTCAACCTGTTTATTGTCTGTGTTAACTGGTCTTGTATAATTGTCTGACACCGAGTCAATCTGTTTATTGTCTGTGTTAACCGGTCTTGTATGATTTACGAATTCATGCCAAGTAATGTCAATTCTAACTCATAAATGACGTATTTTATATCTGTTTACATAAGTTGACAAAAAGAAGTGTATGTTTCCAACTTGAGATAAAATCGAATGCAGATTTCTTTCGATTTCTTTTTTCTTTCAAAGGGGAGATCTTACCATAGCAGCGATGCAGGGACAAATCTGTCATAGCTTGCTAGCCTGCAAACTAATCAATATGACTTGCATTTTGTGTTTTGGGTTATGCATATATACTAATGTGGAAGCAGGTTGTGATTGGATGCGACGGAGTGAACTCGATCGTATCAAATGTGATGGGGGTAAAGGCTCCAAATATTTTCAGAATATGTGTCATAAGAGGCTTCACAAGGTATCCAGATGGTCATGAATTCGGTAGTGAGTTCACTTTAACGAGAAAAGATGATACTCAGGTGGGACGACTCCCCATGACCAAAAACCTGGTGTATTGGTTCATGACTCGAAAACATTCTTCTCAAGGTACGTAAAACTATGTTGTTTCTATCATTTATTTCGTTAGAACTATAACATAAACGTATAATATTATCACAAGCACTATGTACAGATTCGTATAATATTATCAAAATGCGGACTTACCTTTTTATGAACAGATTCGGCAGCTTCTAAGGACCAGAAATTAATTCGGGAGTTGGGAGTGAAATCGGTGGCGGGCTTCCCTACAAGCACCATAGAGATGTTTCAGAATTGCGAGCTAGAATCTTTACATCTCACAGAGTACGTGAGATACCATGCACCATGGGACATACTACGAAAACCCTCTCGCGCGGGAACTGTGTCACTGGCGGGAGATGCCATGCATACCATGGGACCTTTCCTTGCACAAGGTGGCTCAGCCGCACTAGAAGATGCAGTTGTGCTTGCTCGGTGCCTAGCTCAGAAGACTTGCGTCAATCCTAGTGGAAGAGGAACTAAACTGATGGTAGAGGAAGCGTTGGATCAGTACGTGAAAGAGCGAAAGACTCGAGTTCTGAGATTGTCTTTGCAGACATACCTGATTGGGAAAATGTTTCATACTTCATCACAGTTTGTTAAGCTCATATGCGTTGTCCTTCTGGCAATCCTGTTTAGCGAGGCACACGGCCATACCCGCTACGACTGCGGCAGCCTCTAAGATCGATGCAGATATGGCCCTGCGTCAAGTTTAAGGATTAGGTGATTATCTGTGGAATTTTGTTTCCTTAAAATGAAATTTCCATTTGATGGAAAATAAGGAGATAATAAACTAATTGAGATAAAAAGAGGGAATATTTGTCCTTCTTACATGTTAATAACTTACAAATACATGGACACATCTACTGCCTACAGTTGCAAAATTTACCTACATGCGGTGGCAAGCTCAGGAATCGCCATATTCTATGTATCCTACAAAATTACAAATACATACAGTACATCTACTACCTATGCTGTTGCAGAAACTGGGATCTCTGAGATCTTAATTGTTGGTAAAGCGGGACGACCTGTATCTGGAAACGGAAGGAGCTTACCTAAATGCAAGCTTTTCATGATCCATCTAGGCTGCTAGCTGACTGCAGCAGGTGGTCAACTAAATTCTGAAAAAAAGATGGAGGCTCAATTTTTAATTTTATAGGAAAAATAGCATGTGAGCCAATGTACTTGTAAAAGTAATTAATTACTTACCATCACTGCTAACTTCTGCTCGGACGCACACTGCCTCAAGTGACGTGATGTCCTCCTTTCATCCTCAGCAACAATGGCTCCCAAAGTGGACTAACCACTGGAGGGTTTTAAAGACCTTCCCGCCTCCGTGCTGCACAACCCAGAAATTTCAACAGAACGAATCAGACTACCGCGAAATGTCTCTTCAGAGTAAGATGCATGCCATGACCAAAATTTATGGGAGCATGAATTTAGTTCCTGCCGAGAGTAACAATCAGAACCTTGACAGCAGGAGATATACATTCAATCTGCATTACGTCAACAACATCACATGGGCTAGGAGGAGATGGCAACTAGTGAGAGGGAGAACTGAGAAATGAAACTAAACCAACCAAGATGAAATATGGTGTTATGTTTGAATTTCTGTGACAGATTAAGGATATAACAACAAGAGTGAGCCCCACCTTAATTATTCTTGCCAATTTGGTGTACAAACTGTGCTTTCCGTGAAGCATGATTCCTACTTTATCAAAGACATAATTGTGGTTGTGGAGAAATAGCTTCCCATGATGGCAGGCTCTGCATCAGCTCGATCGGTAGTTTCATGTATCTAAGAAAGATATTGATTTAGAATCATGATCCATAGAAGAGAAAAACTTAAGGTACATCAGCTTGATTCCGTAGCATTTTTTCTTTTAACACACTTTTACTTGAAACACTTCTGTTAAAAGCATGTTGCGACTTTAAATGCTTCTTGAAAGAACTTGAAATGCTTCCTGAGAAAAACGCTTGAAATGCTTCTTGAGAGAAGTGCTTGAAATGCTTCCTGAAGAAGCATGTGCTTCTAAAAAACACGTCCGGATGCTTTCTATGTTCCATGAACTTTCTTTTTTTTTAAACATTTCCTGGCAATCAATGTCATTAGAAGTGCTTTGGGTTACTTGAAAATGCATTTAGCTATTCTAAAATCACTTACAAAATCTATCATATTCTTCCAAAATCACATTCCCTCCGACTTGTGTATTGTGATTTACACTTTTTTGTTCAAAGATGTATCACGACATACATCGTAACAATTACTCAGATACATTGATGATGATAGAGAAAAAAATTTAGTAAATTTTACATATCAGAAAATTAGAGCAGCTTCATTGCCTAAGAGATATTGCTGACATCACTCGGTGAAGGCTCCTGCTGAACGTCTGATTCAACCTGAATCTGGGAGGGTTCCGGCTGGGAAGATTCAACCACACTTGGCGCCGAGGCTTCGGTTGTCTCTGGTTTGAACTTGTTGATATAGTAACTAAGTGATGGCCCAGAGTAATCTACCTTCTGCACCACCGGAGGCGAGTTCTTACCTACTTGGAGGAGTATTGATGAAGCTGCAGCAACAGCAACGAGGGCAACCCCAGCTGTGATTGCTGCTGTGTTTTCAGCTCCATCGGCAGAAGACCCTGCAGTCCCGGAGCTTATTACGCTTTCTGCTACGTAAACTGCAGGCTGGAGAACGCAGACAAGTTACGAAAGTTGACACACTATAACGTGAAATATACTTGAGTCTCGAGCAAATAAGATAGGAAAAGAAACAAAACAACCAAACCCTCTGAACAGATAGCCACAATATTCATTAGTAGGTTTTAAACATCTCTTTGGAGGGTATGGTTAACAAACTTTGTACACTTTGCCTTGCACTCTGAAGTGTACGTGCACGCTATCATGTATCATCGCTCAACTGAAGCCCTGGATAACTTTAAGAGTTTTTTTTTTTTTTTTTTTTTTTCATAATTATCAGTTATAATCATTCTGTCCAGTACATTCAATGTTTTTTCGGTATTCAAATAAGAAATAAACACCGATTTATCAAAGAAAAAAAAAAAGGAAAAAGAACGCAATATTACTAACCTCCACAGAATATATGTTCGTCTGTCCAGCAGTGTCCTTCTCAACGTATCCAGTCCAACCCCGATTGCGGGGTGGAAACGTCCCAGAAATTTTTGTCTTCTCACCAGCCAACCATTCCACGCTCACTTTTCCAACCTATTCACATCACGATAAAAATATCAAAATATATTTGTTTAATTATCCTTTTCTGTCAAGTAGAATGCAGCTAGGTATACATAGTGTTACCGATAAACATTGCATTGACCCTACAAACCAACCGCTCTTTAATTGTCAGGTTTTCGTTCCCGGTCAGATTTATTTTTCTTGAGAAAGACAGACTCGTGTGAGAAAGAAGGATGAGGACACCACAGCTTGGAACAATGGTACCTCAAGAATAGTTTCAACATTTGTGGTTCGATAGTTTTACTCCAATATGTTTTGATTTCTTAACTGATAGTTGGTAATATTTTCCCATCCACAGATATAGGCAAAATTTTGCAGACACATTGCAACAATTTCTTGCTGTGCCTATGGGCTTCCGAAGGTGGCAGAGATCTACAAACTCACTTTCTTCCAGTACAATAAACGGTGCAACGGGAGACTTAGCATACCAACAACATCAAGGCACAGGTGGGGTGAATCATACCAGGATTTCAACAAGGAATACTTGCTCATTAAGGTTCCGATTATGCTTCAAAAACAACTAAAAGTGCTTCAAATCCAGATTCAATCAAAAAGTAGTCGAGTTGCTTCTGCCCTTCAGGAATTCACTTTTCAAACTGCCTAGATGCCATGAGGATACGCAAGTCCATGAAAAGAATACAAAGACCAAGCAAAAATCTTCATTTGTTTGTCTTTCAGAATTCAAACATATTGTTTTGCAATGTGATTGAAGAACAACTAGATATAGTTAAACTTAATCCTAAATAAGCGTCCAAGGCACTAAGGCAGTAACAAGTCTCCCCAATTACTACAGAGAACATAACTATAAGTGTAAGAATTACCGGGGAAAATCACCAACTACATATAGTTAAACTTAATCCTAAATTAGGGTCTCTCTTTACCCTGGTATCCAATCCAGTAATCTGGTATTACCAACCAGCCCATCACTGCAAAAACCTCCAACATTGATGTGTTAAATTCAAAATATTTTCTTGCCCATTAATTAGACAACTAATTTTAAGTCACAAAAAATAAGCATATCCAACTTTAAGATCAAACCCATTAACAATCTTACACCAAACACCTAAGATAGAGTTTATATACATACATACATAATTACATACATACAGAGAGAGAGAGAGAGAGAGAGAGAGAGAGAGAGAGAGAGAGGGTTACCTCCTTGTCAGGAGCACATTCTTCCACATTACAGTCAGCATCTTCAGTGGAAGCTCTAACTAGTGCGAGATGGTTAACTTTCTGAAGTTTTCTGGAGAAGAAGAAGCTCCTTTGTGTAGGAAATGTGCATGTGAATGTGTTTGCTGCTGCAATCACAGCCTGTGCTGCGGTTGCCATTGTTTGCAGAAGCAGAATAACACTCGATAGACTCGGCAGAAATCAGAGATTACGGTGGAGAGGGAGAGATGATATTTTTGTCCTTGCGGATTGGGTGTCCTTTGCTTTGTGTTGGAGGTTTGGTGGATTTTGAGATGGCTACGTGGCAACTCATATTTTTCGCTCTTTTGTTTTTCACCTTTTCCTTTAAAAAAAAAGAAAAAGAGATACTATAAATTACAACGAAGAGTCTCGGTGGTCTTAAAATCATAATGCTAAAATTTAATCTCGGAATGACAAAAATAGGAAAATTATTAATACTATGTAATCGATTTAGGGTTTTAACTTTTACCTCCATGGTCGTTCAAAGAAATTTGATCGTTCGTTATATAAAATTAAGTATTAAAAGTATACTATGTGTAATTTTTCTTGAATTTACCTTAGGTGATTTGAAATGAAATATTTGCAGTTTATTCCATCTTGTAATAACAATTTTATGTTTTCTTTTCAACATTAAATTGAAATTCAATTGTGTTCATCCAAATTCAAGTTGCATTGTGCCCCTAATTTGATCAATAAAAATGGAATTCTGAAGAGTAATTTGCAATGTTACTTGTAAAAAGGTCATAAATAGATGAAATGTTTCGTGAAATTTTAAATTAATTTGGACTTCCAATTTGTTGGAGGAGAAAATCGTTTAGGGTTTAGGATTTTGGGTTTAGCAATGTGAGCTCTTTGGTGTAGTGTTAATTACAATCGCCCAAGTTTTATTCAAATTTCGGGTCAACCCGTTTTACTTTATGCCACTTAGAAGTGGCAGTGTAATATAATCTTTGACTCCAAATTCTTCCAAAGTCTGACGTGAAGGCATGTACCGCAGCCGTTATATAGTGAAAGTAAGTAAATGCATGTACCGTAGCCAAATCCGTAAGTTATTGAGTTTTGAGAAAATTTGATTTGTTTTGTCACCAAGAAATCGGAGAAAATTTATCAAAAAAATAAAGGCGGAAGGCAGAAAAATAGAAAAGAAATACGTATATTATATGTAACAGAAACCAACAGTACATAATCAAACATAGCATTCCATCAAAGAAGACAGCACTCTCAACGATATTAAAACGTCTACGCGCTTCTTAATAAAGGGCCACTCGAACCGAAGAGGCTCCAAAAGTTGTATCCACACGTCTGCGAATGCCAATATACGAGAGGACGTTTATGATAGATTGATCATGTCTTCATAGATCGATCACATGAAGACATGATCGATCGTTTACAACCTCAAATCCCACTTTCTGCAGTCGCCACACCAGTCTCATGTTACACCGTACGCACACTTCATCCCATTATGCAATCCGCTCACAAATTCACACCCCACGCCCTCCCCCGGTTTGAAACTGATGTTAGTTGCGAAAATCTCTAAACCTAAGTTTTCGTCTTTGTGAAGCTGAAATATTTCTTAAGCTTCTTCAACATACTTGGCCGCTTAGCTAATGTTTTTTCAGTTCCCTTTTGCTCGCCTGCAAACCAAAACTCACTTTCACATAAAAGAAAAGCCTGAAGAACGGACAACAGAAAAAGAAAATCACCGGGCAGATGAAACATGTAAAAAAAGCCTACACGCTTACAATACAAGCGGATAGAAATGAATTTGGACAATACACGAAATGAAATTCATTAAGAACCATATTCACACCAACCAAACAAAAATAAAAAATAAAAAAAACAAAATAAAGAACAAGAGGGTCTCCACAGCGTCACTCGTGCTGTCAAGCAGCACTCCATGCATCTCGTATTTAACTGAAACATTTTCATTTACTTATTTGTATATGCATTACATAATGTGGGAAAACTGTCAAATATGAAATGTTAAAGATATGTATGGAGCAACTTCATGACCTGAAGATGTTGCATAAACCAAAGCATGGGACGCAGAAGCAAGAAATACAACATGAAATTGCACAAGAAAAAAAAAAAAGAGCTAAAACAGCAACGACGCTGAAGACAAAAAACTATGGATACCCACACCAAAATATCCACTTGCATTCATCAACTACCTTTTGACCTCCGATTACATAATAAAGACATGCACCGAATATAGTCAACGACTTAAACTATTAGCTCTTTAAGACCATCTCCAACCTTTAGGCTAAAAGCTAAAGTTTTTAGCCTAAATACAGCTTTTCTACTTCAACCTTCTGGCCTAAAATTTTAGCTCTAGATTATTAAAGAATCAACTAAAGCTAATTTTTTTCCTTAAATTAACTTGAAAAAAAAATTATGTAAACTATCGTAAATTAATTTTATGAACATTTTTATCTAAAAATATTTAAATTCCGATAAATATTGAAAACTCATTGAATCGATATATGAAACTCATGAAACACTATGGAAGAATATGAAAATCATGATAGAGATGTATAAACACAAAATACATGAAACACAGAACACATGTGAAGCACATACAAAACACATGTGAAGGACATACAAAACACATGATAGAGATGAAGCACACATAGAACACATGTGAAACACATGACACACGAGAAAAAGTGAGTTTTGTGTGGATGTTTGAACAAATACATAGGTATTTATAGAGTTTTTGGGTGAATTTTGAGTTAAATATTTTTTTTTAATTATTTTAACCGTTGGATTTAAATTTCAACGTTAGATCTTTTTTTTTACTGTTAGATTTGATTATATTCGATCTCAACTATTGGATTCAATGTATTTTAAAATTACATTTTTTTTTTATAAAACAAAATTTGAATCTAGACCGTTGGATCAACCAATAGTCCAAATATATCAACCGTCCGATGCAAATTAGAGTCGTTGGGCTCCTGCAAGTGCCCGACAACTGCCCTGACAGTGGGCCCTCTAGGCTTGATGCCGCATGGGGCAATTGGGGCAAGTGGGTAGGCTGCGTCTAGGCTTGTTTATGGCGAGTCCACTCGCATTTGGACTAATTCCTGAGAGGAATTTGGTTTTTGTTTAGCTTTTAGCTTTTTGGCTTGGGTCGGGTTTGGGGGCGCGAGGTGGGGTGGGGGGCGAATAAAACCTAAAATTTAGCTTTTAGCCCAGGGTTGGGTTAGGTTTGGTCTAAAAGGAAATTTGAAACTCGATGCTACCATTCCAAGAGATTGCTTTCATGACTATCCTTTGTCACAATTACCAATCAATCAGTACTCCACTCACAATTTCCAGAATAAAAAGAAGAAATATAACATATCAATGAGTCTTCAACATAGGCAGGATCACGGTTAAGAGTAACTCCACAGGATAGACACAAGAAGTTCCGTATAATTGTTCAAACGGGTCAGTTTTCTACCATTGCCTAAGGTTTTCAGGTAGTGTTCTCCAAAACTTACAGCCCCCTTTAAACATTTACCACTCAGAGTGACAGCTCCAGTCTCTAGATGTAGGAGAGTCATCTTTAACAAAGCATACATGAAGGCAATATGATCCCGCAGAACAGAAAGAAGCAAGAGCTCCTCCATTAGACAGATACCTCTACTCCCATTCACGATCAAGAACTGTAGCTATAATTTAGCTTGGAATAAATAGCAAACTACAAGTGATGTCTCATAGCTATGGGAAAATGAACCTGATTAGCGATCACAACTTCAGTACTAGGACTCGCAAATTGGTCACTTGTTAAAACTTCATCCGCATCAAGTTACCTTTTATGTTCACCGAACCCAAACTCAGCCTAAAGTACCTTGAACTACTCCCATCTACCCGAGCCTTGAAAGTCACAATATCAGGCTTATGCCACCCTTAGATGAATCAACTGAGAAACTCATGGCACAACCGACTGCTCATCACATAACTAAAACGGCATAGGATCAGTCAAAAGATGAAGCATCCAAGGAGACAAGTAAAAACAGAAAATAACTTGGGGGTTTTTTTTTCTTCCAAAAAGTTATTATCAGATAACAAAATACGCTTGCTGGCTTGTAATGCATGCAATCAAAAGGACTATAGAAGTGTGAATTAAACACGAGAGCTAAACAGCACAGTTACCATCAGTTACAATATCTGGAGGAGATCCAACGGAACCCAACAGCTTAGGCCTGCTTATCCAGTACTGATGAAACCTCTGCCTTGCGTATTCCATGTAGTCAAAGTCAATTTCATTCACATGTTCCTGAAAAATGAAAAACCAAATGTAGAGACAAAATTAAATGCAGCCACATGAAAGTATTGCAACCCATTGTGTAACCTTGATCACAGTTAAAAATTAGAACAACGGCCTGACATTGACATGATAGCTTATAGGATAAACCATCAATATGGCAAGTCACAACAGGAGCCGGCATGCTAAGATATGAAAAAGAAACTAGATTACCAATAAAATTTCAGAATCAGGGAAACAAGGCATTTAAAGAAAATAAAGAAAACATATTAAGAACCTAAGGGGTTAGCCGTCATTCTGCAAGTCGCAGTGGCAATAGGTTTCTATGATAATAAGGTTCTATCCATGAAACTATGTTGAAACGACGAGTACCGATATTATTCCCCATAGGCCCCAAAAGAGATGGCTTGCAAGAGTATAGTTCTCAACATCTTGAACCAGCTGCTCCACTTCGCTGTCAGTAGGTTGATTGCCTGCATACAAATCCCACAATTCAGAGACTATCAAATAAATCCTTCCAATTTCTTGAGAGAGGTTACAACATAATCAAGTAAATAAAATTACCTGAAGAACTCAGGTACAAACAAACAAACCGCTGACGCTCCTCCAAACCTGTTGTGACAGGTCAAGATATAGCATGGCACAGAAGGAAATAATACAAGATAAACACAAAAGCATGTGCCAGAACAGATGACAAACCAGGATATTTGCTGTAGTCCAAAATATGAGGTGTATCAGTGTGATAGTCAGCTGCCATCTCACAGAAATGATTTGCTATGTCAAATTGTACAGCATTATAACTTGCATACTCATAATCCTGGCAGGAAAGTTAAATATAATATCAGAACCAAAGAATCTTCCCACTCTTGTTCATGCCCGCATCGCACATTGTCAATCCCATAATTGGATAGACCAATAAACATGGTGCTGAATTAGCTTCCCAAGAAATGAAAAGAAAAAAAAAGAAAGAAAAGAACGGAACTTTCTTCGCACAATCAAATTCATACTCTCTTAGTCAATAATCCTTACAACGAAACATCATATAGGATGACGTTTAAACTTTAAACCTATAAACATCCATATAAAAACTGAGACTATCTCCATATGATTAATGATAATCTCAGTCCTAATTTTTTTTTTTTTTTTTTTTTCTGGGTATTGTTAGCAGTTGGAATTATATGGTGAAATTCACAGATACAAGCTATTTGAAATACTTTTCTTCCTTTCTACCAATGACATCTGCCATACTACAATTAGAAATCATCTAAGCAAAGTACAGTCTTATAACTAGGTATTTCGTTGTTGCATATTAATGAAAACATCTTAACTATTTACTAAAGTAAAAACTAAAAGATCAAATGAAAATAAGATTTTGACACCAAAATTCAGATGAGAAAATAAAAATTTGAAATTAAAAGCAGAATGAGAAACTTACGATTATGGTTATCGATTTACTCTTTTCCTCAAGCATTATGTTACCATACTGTAAATCATTGTGGCAAAAACCCATACGTTGATGAGGCCCTGAGAGCTCCTTCTCCAGTAACGGGATTTCGTTTTCAATAGAATCCAGCTGAAAGGAATTAACTTCTTCTGGGGTACACAATCTCTTGGCCGTACTGAGCCAATTTCTGGAACATTTACAAAGAATTGATTGAAGCTATAACAACAGTCGGAACATTAATTCATGCAACAATTTATTCTCACTTAATTTAGACACATGGTATAATCTCAATCTTTCAGAGAATAGTACAGCAGAAACAAAGTAATGTACCGCAATCTATTCCAGAGGGTGACAACCTTTGGACCAGGCATATCAAGTTCATGGAACTCCTTCAATTTCGATGCTATAAGAGCAGATGTGTCCGGATCACGTAGATCACATGCTGAGAGTGTCTGAAAATTTACAAGTGAAAGAGATAAAATCAGGAAAGGAAAAAAATGTGCTTCCATAGTTTAAGGAGCTACAGAAATCTTTAATTGACTTCTTTATGCAATTTGTCCATGTAACCCAAGATATGAAATAGATGTGTTTATCTTTCTCATACATAATCACCACTAAATGGAATTGTAAAACACAAAGAGGAATTAATCACTTGCTGAAGAAAATTATTATTATTTACTAAATTTGATCTTGAGCTAGAGAAGGTAGTCATAAAACACTACGACATGACAATTTAGCATGACATTCTCATGCACCAGAAATAAACCGAGCATTAATAGAAAAAAAGAGCATGGTGCATATATATACTCCTAACCCCAAGTAGAAATGGTGGAAGAATATTTTGTGTTCTTAAGAAATACAGCAGTAAGGAACCCATCCAAAGCAACTTCCTTTATATATTATTTTAAATGCGAATTATGAGATTGCTAGAGAACGACAGCAAGATAAGTAAAAATGAAAGTACCTGTGCGTGGATGAACGCTTCAATTCGGCCATTTGGAAAACGCCCAAGCAAACGAGGTCCCTGACCATTCTTTGACATGTGTTCAAATGTTCGGATCTCATTATCCCTGTCAAAGAACACCTCGACACCCTCACCATAAATCCTAACCACAACTTTATGTGAAAGTTCCCCTGTCCTTGATGGCCACTTTATTTCAAAAACCTCATTTGTCATTGCACCCTTGAGAGGGATCACCTGCAGTGCCTTTGAATCCACCACGTCATCCCACTGGGAAGCCAATGATTGTAGAATCTCCCTAGCTTCTGCTGGAATACGATCTTCTCTGTTGACCATGGCATTTTCCATGGCGCCCATAATAAAAAATTATGCTGCGCTTCCACACCACAACGATGAATATAACTCAAGCAACCTAATATCCTGGTGTGGAAATGTTCCAAGGAGAATAAGCAAGGAATTTAACTAGGGGCGGAGCCAGAAATTTCTTCTAGTAGGGGCAACCGAAAACAACTAAGAAAACCTTATTATAGTATGGTTATACGCAATATGATATTAAGGATGGTTTTCAAATGATGATGTATCACAATTCCAATGTTACAAAAATTTCAATGTATTAGTGTACAGTGGCAAAGTGATGAGAAAAATATAAGTACATGATAGGCGGGAGAGGGTTTTTTAGGTTTGAATGACAGAACAAGAGCACTATTGCTCATATAATATTTGATATGGAGTATAAATAGAATGAATGTATGTTGGATATTAGATGTATATATTTTCTTCAAAGATAACCCGATAACCCGTGTATATTATATAATTGTAGTCTACAACTAAACAAACGAATTACTTGAGTGAGGGCATCTGCCCCCAATGAGCCTTCATTGGCTCCGTCAACATGACTAAGGCCAAGAAATTTAACCAATAGCTGTCAGATTGCTAATGATCACAAAATTCCGAACCCCATTGCGGTAATCAGCTAGAAGGTAAGCAGACAAATAAAAAGGGGGCATAATTAGCACACCATTGCGGTCTAAACCTAATAGACAAGAATCGATTTTGACATCAAATTACACAACAATTTGTGTCCATCACTTCCGATTCTATGACATTCAATTCCATAGGTAAACATTAAAAAAAGTAAAATGATTGGAATTTGGAAGCCGCCCCAGATATTTCAAGCAGCAAGAAACCATCTACCACATTGAAAATTTTCCAAATTCTATCTTGGCTAAGGATTAAGGATCTGTAACCTGCAATAATACTCATAATTCTGAAACTTGCCAATATAGTTAAAGGGGAAAATTACATTTCCTCAAACAAAACAAACAGAAAATAATCCCATATTCACATGCAGCATGCAAGATGCAAGATGCAACTTTCTCATATATTTCTAAGCAATCCAGTCCCTTTCCTTTCCCACCAATTCCCGGTTGCCAAACACAGCACAATCGCAGGAATTGGCGGGAAAGGGATTCCGACCAGGATTCTCCAGAACCAAATTAAAATCAAAATAATATAAAACTACAATTTGTTATTTTGGTTGCATGCGAATTATTGGTGACGATAGAACGATAATAATACCTGGAAAGGAAGGAGAACCGGACCGCCGGACCAGAAGAGAGGCGGAGGAGAGGAACAGCACAAGAAGAGGGCTCGGAATGTGGGTGATAAGGGCAGGAGAGCCTCGTCGTCGTGCGGTTTCGGGGAGGAAGGGAATGGCGGTGGAATTGAAGCGGGAGTGGAGGGTGGTGGTTTTGTTGGTAATATTTTGGGATTCGAGCACGGGTGAGTTGGCAGAGGAATTTGGGCCGTTGGCTTTCAGCAAGGAAAGGTTTTGGGCAAAGAGCATTTCTTTGGGAATAATCGATCAAAATGCGTGTTCGACCCGAGTGCCCACGTGTGGATGACGAACTGCCGACATAGAAGTAAGCGTAATGTTCATATATGTTTTTATACCACATTTTTATATCATTTTAGATGGTATTTGATATGGACTCTTTCTCCTTTATTTTCTTAGGTTTTGTAAAATTTTCAAATGATATGACTGTGCCACATTTAGATACCAACCACCCAAGATGATATGAAAATATAGTACAAAACATGGTATGAATAGCATTACTCTAGTAATTAATTAGTAATTACTCTATTTATATCATATTTTTGTACCACATTTTTATACCACCTTAGGTGGCATTTGATGTAGACAACTACATCATTTGAATTAATCAGATTTTTAAATTTAGTTCATTATTTAATAAATTAATAATTAAAAAAAACTAATTAATTAAATGATGATTATGGTATACGAGAAGTTTTTCTCCTTCATTTCCTTAAGTTTTGCAATTTTTTCAAATGATGTGGTTGTCCACATCAGATGCCACCTAAGATGGTATAAAAATGTGGTATGAATAACATTACTCGCCAAAATGTGATTGCGGGTTTATTGCTAACTATATGTCATCAATTTAATGAATATTTAAATAATTTATTAGACAAAATGAGTAAATTAATACAATTTTAAAATTTTAGGGGGGTAATGTGAGAAAATTGAAACCCTGTGACCCATTTTTGAAATGTAGTTAGCCCTATGTTTTATGTGAAATTATCACTTAATATTATGGTCTCGTCTTTTTCATTGATAAGACATTCTTCAACCTTGGGCTAAAATTCAAATTTTCACTTCTATTCCCCCCCCCCAACCAAAACTCAACCCAACCCAACGCTAAAATGTGGCTTAAAACCTAAAATTCAAATGGAAGCCAAATTTAGCCCGAGATTAGTGGGACTGTGACACACCCCGACCGAGATCAGGGCATGCTGGCCGTCACGCGAAGGTGACGTAGCCATGTGCGCGTGCGGAAGCTAAAGGTATAGTAATATAAAAGTACGAATAATTAAAAACCTAATAGCATACAAAGTACTAGTGTATGTGAGACACAATTCAGAGCAAGTCTACAGCAGTCGAAAAAGGAAAGTTACGACATATGTACACCCGAAGGTGACCCTACAATGGTGAGTGTCTGTCAGAAATGCCGGGACGCCCTCTGGGATGGACCACCGAACTTGCTAGACCACTAGAACCTGGAGGGGCGCAAAAACAAAAGCGTGAGTGGGCAAAAACAAAGCTCTTTTAAAACTCTTTAACAAAAATACATTCTAACCCCTCGCCGTAAAACCTGTATACTTCCCAGAAAATGAACATATATACGTATGTATAGGTATGTCAATAATGCTCCACATATGCCATTCATGCTCACAATATGCCATTCATGCTTGAGAATATGCCACAACAGAATCTCATAATCAAATGTAATTGTTCAAGCATAATTCACATCAATAACATATAATCTGGCAGCCGGGAGTCACCTAACGTGACCTGTACGGCTGCATATAGAGCTTCAATCTCAACTCAATATCTGAATCTGCACACGAGTCGGAACCACCTAACGTGGTCTGTACGACAAGACTGGGTGTAATATATACGCTCTAGTGCTACGATCACGTGAAGACTGTGCGAATAATCGCGGGTCACCTACGAGTCGGAACCACCTAATGTGGTCTGTACGACAAGGCTTGCACCTAACTTGGATCCAAGGCGAGCGTGTGGTGCTGGTGAACATCACGTGAAGGACTGTGCCCTGGCCCTGGGCGGGAGCACTAACACCGGGGGTGCAGATTATGAGCTCTCTAAGCATTTCAAACTACTATTGCATAATAAACAGGAATGCATAACCACATGAATACCGCTTACCTGGCACTTACCTGTGCGTCCACAGCACCAAATACACATTTATATATGTATGCCAACTACCAACGCACGTGATGATGCGTAAACAATATTCAAATGATGCATGGCATAAAACATATAACCTTTTCTATTTAATTTCTGGGAATTAATATGTATATAGGTATATACGGAAAACAAAAGCCCACTCACTGATAATTAGAAGGGTCGTAGCCCCCCTGCCTCGAGTGCGTACGCTCGTCCTCGGAAAACGAATCACCTATACGCGACAAAGTTACGAAAACATTAATTTAAAAGCACCTAAGCAACTTCTCGTAATAACTTCTCATACATTGCTCAAAATGGACAAATGAATATACCAACGTGACCTACACAACCTCAGGATCACGCCCATAATTTTAGAAAAATTTTTGGACCACGCACGCGCCCCCACGCGCCTGAACACGCACGGACCTACGCGCCCCCACGCGCGGCCCACGTGCACTGCACACTGACGGCGTCAGTTGACGCCGTCAGGAATATTCCGTTAACTGACGGAATATTCCGTCAAATCTAACCGGATTCTGTCACTGCCGTTAGGAATATTCCGTTAGACTTAACGGAATATTCTCCTTTCTTCTCCGGCGAGACGCCGGCGCCGGCGACGGCGCCGGAAAACTGGGTAATTTTCAAACTAAGTTTTCTCCTTCGTTTTTCAACCATTTTTCACGTTCTTTATACCAAAATGAAGCTTAGGACTAGTAGAATCACGTTAGACTAGTTTTAAGGCCTAAAAATTGCTAGATCATACCTGTCTTCAACTTCAAGAATCGGCCAACTTCGTACAGGACGATCCCGACGTCCAAATTCACCCAACGAACTACTCCGAGGCTCCTTGGGACCTCACAAGCACAACTACAAGCTTAGAAATTCCAAAAACAAGCTAGTTTAGGTTTGCATGAACAGTGTAAAATTCGGCCATTGTTGAAACGACGTGAAAACGTTCGAATTCTTACCTGGAATTGGTATGGTTGTGCTCCTCACAACCTCACGAGCACGAGGGTGGTCTTGGTTTCTTAATTGGTGCAGGTTTGAGTATGTTTGTATGTGTGGCCGTGTGTGTTGAAGGAAGAAGAAGAAGATGGATTCGGGGAGAGAGAGAGAGACTGAGACAGAGACAGAGAGACAAAGAGTGAGGGAATGAGGGAGGGAATCCCGGGAAAGTGAGGGTGAGGTGTGAGTGTGTGTGTGGTCCTACAACACCACACTACACAACACTTAACGTACACAAACAAATTAGGGTAAAATTGTCATTTTAAATGTACGTCTCGTTAGTTTCGGGACAGGATGTTACAACCTACCCTCCTTAATAGAATTTCGTCCCGAAATTCAAAACAACCTCAATACACCCCTAATAGTCAAAGAATAATCTAGGATACAAATCCCTCATTCGTTCTTCTGTCTCCCATGTAGCTTCTTCAACCGAGTGACTCCTCCACAAAACTTTCACCAAATTCACCGTCTTGTTCCTCAGAACCTTTTCTTTCCAATCTAAGATCGTTAACGGTTCCTCGTCGTACGTCAAATCTGGATTTATCTCTAACGGTTGAGGAGGTATCACATGCAATGGATCAGCAACGTAATGTCGGAGCATAGACACGTGAAAAACGTTATGCACTTTAGCCAACTCCGGAGGCAACTCCAACCTATAAGCTACCTCACCAACTTTTTCTGTGACTATGTACGGTCCGATATACCTGGGACTCAACTTCCCTTTCTTTCCAAACCGCACAACACCTCTCCACGGTGAAAGCTTTAGAAATACCCAATCTCCGACCTCATACGTTCTGTCCGTAGCATGTCGATCTGCTAAACTTTTCTGCCTGTCCTGAGCTGCTTTCAGGTTAGACCTAATTACCTGAACATTTTGAGTAGTCTCCTCGACAATCTCCGGACCTACCAAGACTCTTTCGCCAACCTCCGACCAACATAACGGAGTGCGACAAGATCTACCATACAAAGCTTCAAATGGCGCCATGCCAATGCTCGAATGGAAACTGTTGTTGTAAGCAAATTCCATTAAATCTAATCGCTGGTGCCAAGCATCACTGAACTGTAACACTGATGCTCGCAGCATATCTTCCAAGGTCTGAATAGTTCTCTCAGACTGTCCGTCCGTTTGTGGATGATATGCCGTACTGTAAAGTAGTCTCGTACCCAAAGCTTCCTGAAAGGCTACCCAAAACTTTGATGTGAATCGTGGATCACGATCCGAGACAATACTTACAGGGACACCATGGTACTTCACAACCTTTGAGATAAACAATTCCGCTAACCGGCTCAAAGAATACTTCTCTCTTACTGGAATGAAATGTGCCGACTTAGTGAGCCGATCAACGATCACCCAAATGCCATCAAAGCCATTATGTGTACGCGGCAACTTGTACACAAAATCCATAGTGATATTTTCCCACTTCCACTCTGGAACGGGAAGCGGCTGTAACAATCCAAACGGCTTCTTTCTTTCTGCTTTAACCTGCTGACAAACAGCACAACTGCTCACATACTCAGCTATCTCCCTTTTCATACCCGGCCAATAGTAAAATGGTCGAATGGTATGATACATTTTGGTTGCCCCTGGGTGCATGGCATAAGCCGAGATATGTGCTTCATCAAGAATTTCCTTCTTCAAGTCCACATTACTAGGCACGAACATTCTACCCTCTAACATCAACATGCCATCAGAATCACGAACTCTGAGATCTCGCCACCTTCCTTGACCTCGAGCTTGAATTAGTTCTTGAATCTGTTCATCAGCTACCTGAGCTTCAAGCACCCGATCAACTAAGATTGGCCTAACTTGAAAATTAGCAAGTAATGCCACTTCTCGATCTTCTGCTTCTAACCTTACTCCCGTAGCACGCAAGTCCACCAAAAGAGGAATACGACTAGCGTACAACGCATTGATACGGCCATGTGACTTCCTGCTAAGTGCATCGGCTACTACGTTCGCACGACCAGGGTGATAATCAATCGTGCAATCGTAATCGCTGAGTAACTCCAACCACCTCCGTTGACGAAGATTAAGTTCCTTCTGGGTAAAGAGATACTGAAGACTCTTGTGATCTGTGAAGATCCTACACTTTTCTCCATAAAGATAGTGTCTCCACAACTTCAACGCAAAGATAATAGCAGCCAACTCCAAATCATGTGTAGGGTAATTCATTTCATGGGTTTTCAACTGCCGCGAAGCATAAGCAATCACCCTACCATGCTGCATCAATACACATCCCAGACCATTCAAGGAAGCATCGCTATAAACCTCGAAATCACCACTATCGTCTGGAAGTGCCAAAACAGGTGCATTAGTAAGACAATGCTTCAACTGCTGGAAACTTTGCTCACACTTATCATTCCACTCAAACTTAACATCTTTCCTTGTTAACCTCGTCAGTGGCAAAGCAATTACCGAAAAATCCTTAACGAATCTCCGATAATATCCCGCCAAACCAATGAAACTTCTCACCTCAGTGACGGTTCGTGGTTGCTCCCAACTCTCCACAGCTGCAACCTTCTGAGTATCAACCAGAATACCTTGAGCAGAAATGATGTGCCCCAAAAACGCGACTTGATCTAACCAGAACTGGCACTTACTAAACTTAGCATACAATTGGTGTTCTCTCAACCTTTTCAACACCAAAGTAAGATGTCGGACATGTTCCGCTTTGGACTTAGAATACACCAGAATATCGTCAATGAAGACAATGACAAATCTATCCAGGTAAGGCTGAAATACCCGGTTCATTAAATCCATAAAAGCTGCTGGTGCATTCGTCAACCCAAATGGCATAACCAGAAACTCGTAATGACCGTAACGAGTCCTGAACGCCGTCTTAGGAACATCATCCCTACTAATCTTCAGCTGATAGTACCCAGACCTCAAGTCTATCTTAGAAAATACACAAGCACCTCTCAGCTGATCAAACAAATCGTCGATACGAGGCAATGGATAACGGTTTTTAATCGTCACCCGATTCAATTGTCTGTAGTCGATACACAGCCTCAAAGTCCCATCTTTCTTTTTCACAAACAACACTGGAGCGCCCCAAGGTGAAATACTAGGCTGAATGAATCCCTTATCCACTAATTCCTGTAATTGCACTTTCAATTCCCTTAACTCAGCGGGAGCCATACGATAAGGAGTTAATGAAATAGGATTGGTACCTGGAAGCAACTCAACAGTGAAATCCACATCTCGATCTGGGGGTAAACCAGGTAAATCTTCAGGAAAAACATCAGGGAAGTGTCTAACCACTCTCACATCCTCAATTCTGCTTGGAACGGCCTCCTCTAGTACCACATGAGCTAGATACCCCTGACAACCTTTAGTCAACAACTTCTTCGCTCGTAAAGCCGAAATAACACCATGTCTTACCCCACTCTGCTCACCCACAAAAGTAACCTCAGGTAATCCAGGACGGTGAAAAGTAACTACTTTCCCGTAACAATCAATTTTGGCACGATAGAAGTGCAACCAATCATTGCCCAAAATCACATCAAAATCGACAATATCTAACGGAATAAGATCCGCGGGCATAACTACACCCTCTACTATCACTGGACATCCTGGGTACACACAATCTACAACACATCTCTCTCCTCTAGGCATAGCGAACTCTAAATCGTACCCTAGAGGTGTGGGGCGAGGTTGCGTTACTTGAGCAAATGTATGAGAAATAACGGAATGTGTAGCTCCACAATCAATTAAGACTCTAGCAAAATAACCAAGAATGTTTAACGTACCCATTATCAAGTCCGGGTTGTTCTGAGCATCCTGCAGGGAAATATTGTGAATACGCCCCTGGCCCTGCTGTCGTCCTCCACGACCTCTGCTCGCTTGAACACCGCGACCTTGAGCTCCACGCCCCTGACTGGGCTGACCCATCTGCCTCGAAGACCCTGCACTACTAGTGGCATTCTCACCCTGCTGATACTGTCCTCCTTGGTACCACTGAGAACCACTTGTTGGAGCTGGAGGATACGGCATGTAGTTGCTGGGATACGGGGGATAACCACCTTGTGAATACGGGTCCTGGGGGTACTGATACGGTCCCGGGGCATAGGGAACAGCATCACCCTGATAGTGATAGGCACCACCTCTACCTGTTTGACCATAATTACTCGGACCTTGGATTTGCCGAATCGGTGCAGGTGGCGGCATAAAGGTCTGCTGCGGCTTCTGTTGCTGACCCTGGGGACAATTCACCGCTCTATGTCCCATCTGCCCACACGTGAAACAAGCACCGTTGCCACGCCTACACTCGCCGAAATGTCGATTATTACATCTACGGCAAAATGGGAGTCGGTTTCGGCCACCATCATCTTGTCTCTGGCCTCGAGCACCTCCATAAAACCTACCTCCACGTCCTTGTCCAGAGGCACTGAAACCACCACTAGACGAACTTGAACTTGCACCACCCCTTTTAAAGTTCTGAGTTTGACGAGGCCCCAACGATGTTTGACCTTTTCCTTTGTCGTCTTTCTTCTGATTGCCGTTTTTCTCTTCGTCACTATCACTTGACATATTCTCAGAGTCCTCTACCCTCAACAATATCTCATAGAACTCCTGATATGACTCACAGTGAGTAGTAGTTACCATAGAACGCCATTTCTTCTTAGTGCCCAAGCGAAAACGACGAAGCATCTCCGCCGGATTACCAGCGACATCAGGATAGTAACGAGACAAATCAGTGAACTTACGATAGTACTCGTTAGCCGTCATCTTTCGCTGTTTCAATTCAGTGAATTCCTGTTTCTTACGGTCGATATACTCAGGGGGTACAAATCTCCTTTGAAACACGTCTTTGAAAACATTCCAATCGGTCCTCTGAGCTGGAGTCAACCTACGAAGTTCTTGCTCCCACCAAGCTGCAGACTCCATCTCCAGAAACCAAGAGGTTGTCTCAACCCACCTTTCCATAGGAAGGTTCCCCTGGTTATGTAACACACGGAAAGTCTTCTCTATGTGTTCCAACCAACGTTCTGCGCCTTCATGACCCTCGTTACCTTTAAACTTATCCAACTTCAAGTTATACATAGTCTCCAGAGGAGTCCTCTGGGGAGGGCGCATCACTGTTTGAAGGGCTGTAGCAATCACTTCCCCCAACTGAGTAAGATCAGGAAAACTAGACTCATCTGAGCGACGTGGTTCCCGACGAGGCGGCATGATTCTGACAGAAGACACCAACTATTAGAATACTCACAAAGACACAGGACTGCCAAACCTAGGCTCTGATACCAAGCTGACACACCCCGACCGAGATCAGGGCATGCTGGCCGTCACGCGAAGGTGACGTAGCCATGTGCGCGTGCGGAAGCTAAAGGTATAGTAATATAAAAGTACGAATAATTAAAAACCTAATAGCATACAAAGTACTAGTGTATGTGAGACACAATTCAGAGCAAGTCTACAGCAGTCGAAAAAGGAAAGTTACGACATATGTACACCCGAAGGTGACCCTACAATGGTGAGTGTCTGTCAGAAATGCCGGGACGCCCTCTGGGATGGACCACCGAACTTGCTAGACCACTAGAACCTGGAGGGGCGCAAAAACAAAAGCGTGAGTGGGCAAAAACAAAGCTCTTTTAAAACTCTTTAACAAAAATACATTCTAACCCCTCGCCGTAAAACCTGTATACTTCCCAGAAAATGAACATATATACGTATGTATAGGTATGTCAATAATGCTCCACATATGCCATTCATGCTCACAATATGCCATTCATGCTTGAGAATATGCCACAACAGAATCTCATAATCAAATGTAATTGTTCAAGCATAATTCACATCAATAACATATAATCTGGCAGCCGGGAGTCACCTAACGTGACCTGTACGGCTGCATATAGAGCTTCAATCTCAACTCAATATCTGAATCTGCACACGAGTCGGAACCACCTAACGTGGTCTGTACGACAAGACTGGGTGTAATATATACGCTCTAGTGCTACGATCACGTGAAGACTGTGCGAATAATCGCGGGTCACCTACGAGTCGGAACCACCTAATGTGGTCTGTACGACAAGGCTTGCACCTAACTTGGATCCAAGGCGAGCGTGTGGTGCTGGTGAACATCACGTGAAGGACTGTGCCCTGGCCCTGGGCGGGAGCACTAACACCGGGGGTGCAGATTATGAGCTCTCTAAGCATTTCAAACTACTATTGCATAATAAACAGGAATGCATAACCACATGAATACCGCTTACCTGGCACTTACCTGTGCGTCCACAGCACCAAATACACATTTATATATGTATGCCAACTACCAACGCACGTGATGATGCGTAAACAATATTCAAATGATGCATGGCATAAAACATATAACCTTTTCTATTTAATTTCTGGGAATTAATATGTATATAGGTATATACGGAAAACAAAAGCCCACTCACTGATAATTAGAAGGGTCGTAGCCCCCCTGCCTCGAGTGCGTACGCTCGTCCTCGGAAAACGAATCACCTATACGCGACAAAGTTACGAAAACATTAATTTAAAAGCACCTAAGCAACTTCTCGTAATAACTTCTCATACATTGCTCAAAATGGACAAATGAATATACCAACGTGACCTACACAACCTCAGGATCACGCCCATAATTTTAGAAAAATTTTTGGACCACGCACGCGCCCCCACGCGCCTGAACACGCACGGACCTACGCGCCCCCACGCGCGGCCCACGTGCACTGCACACTGACGGCGTCAGTTGACGCCGTCAGGAATATTCCGTTAACTGACGGAATATTCCGTCAAATCTAACCGGATTCTGTCACTGCCGTTAGGAATATTCCGTTAGACTTAACGGAATATTCTCCTTTCTTCTCCGGCGAGACGCCGGCGCCGGCGACGGCGCCGGAAAACTGGGTAATTTTCAAACTAAGTTTTCTCCTTCGTTTTTCAACCATTTTTCACGTTCTTTATACCAAAATGAAGCTTAGGACTAGTAGAATCACGTTAGACTAGTTTTAAGGCCTAAAAATTGCTAGATCATACCTGTCTTCAACTTCAAGAATCGGCCAACTTCGTACAGGACGATCCCGACGTCCAAATTCACCCAACGAACTACTCCGAGGCTCCTTGGGACCTCACAAGCACAACTACAAGCTTAGAAATTCCAAAAACAAGCTAGTTTAGGTTTGCATGAACAGTGTAAAATTCGGCCATTGTTGAAACGACGTGAAAACGTTCGAATTCTTACCTGGAATTGGTATGGTTGTGCTCCTCACAACCTCACGAGCACGAGGGTGGTCTTGGTTTCTTAATTGGTGCAGGTTTGAGTATGTTTGTATGTGTGGCCGTGTGTGTTGAAGGAAGAAGAAGAAGATGGATTCGGGGAGAGAGAGAGAGACTGAGACAGAGACAGAGAGACAAAGAGTGAGGGAATGAGGGAGGGAATCCCGGGAAAGTGAGGGTGAGGTGTGAGTGTGTGTGTGGTCCTACAACACCACACTACACAACACTTAACGTACACAAACAAATTAGGGTAAAATTGTCATTTTAAATGTACGTCTCGTTAGTTTCGGGACAGGATGTTACAGACTGGCCCACCATATATATATATATTATTTAGTTTTATATTTATAAATACATTGAATCTAACGGTTAAGATCCAATTTGATGAAATTCAACGGTAAAAAAAAATAATTTAACAGTCTAAATTTAAATCTAACGGCTAAAGTAATTAAAAATAATAATTTCATTTGTTTCATATTTTTCATAGTGTTTAACGTGTTTCATGGTATCGGTTAGTAATTTTTCAATATTTGTTAGAATCTAAATATTTTTAGGTTAAAATGTTCATAAAATTAAATTAGGATAGTTTAAATAATTTTTTATTTTTAAAAAGTTACTTTAAGAAAAAAAAAAAAAAAAAAAGTCTAAATTCATTCTTCAATAATCTGGAGCTAAAATTGTAGGCTAGAAGAGTTAGAGCAGAAAAACTGTTTCTGGGTTAAAACCTAAATTTTTTGGGCTAAAAATTTTAGGTTTTAGACTAAGGATTGAAGATGGTCTAAGTGAGATGTCTCATATTTAAATCTGGTTGACGAGTCTGATACACTTTTATTCCCTCATCTCTTGATGTTGCTTTGGAGTATTTTGATCCGGTTACAAAAATTCATGTGCTATTTGATTCAGTCTAGTTCTACTTTAATTTTTAAGGAAAACTAACGAAAAGTCCTCAAAAACTTTAGTTTTAATGAAAATGACAAAATAAAGATGTAAGTGAATAGTACCAGAAGTGATTTTTCAAGATAAAAATGTCATTTTCTTTAAAAATGAACAGTACCGAAAGATTTTCGATTGCCACCAGCTCTTAAGCACACCCATTGGCATTGACTGCATGAGATCGAAAGATTTTCGGTCTACAAATAGGTTTGATTTGCTTCACCTATGAAAATTTCTACCAATTTACAAATTAAAATATCCTGTTTCTTTGCATCTTAACGTTTGGTAGTATTTAAATTTTGAATAGAATTTTTTTTAACCATGGCTCATATTAATAATATACCAACAATACTAATACAGTAATACTACAACATTAATGTTCTCGAAAAAAAAAACACTACAACATTAGTGCTCTTAAAACTACAGTTTAGTGGTATTCATTTTCACTTGTAAATGAGAGATTTTAGGCTCGATTTTCATCAAAGACGAGTTTGAACTACATTATTGATAGCCCATTGTGAGGCTAAGCCCACCCCCTTCCCCTTAGTGTAGATAATATCATTTTTTCAAAAAAATCTACGATCTAGTGATATTCTTCTTCACTTGTAAGTGAGAGGTTTTAGGTTCGAATCTCATGAATGACAAATTCGATATCAAATTAGGTTGCCTATTGTGTAGCTTAGCCAAACTCATCATTCCCTTAATGTAAAATATATCGTTGCACTAAAAAAATATTATATTTAAATCATGTTTCCTCTCTTTTTAATCAATAAAATGTTACAATATTTATACTAATTATAAAAGGTCAATCAAGTAGTGTGGTACACTAATCACTCAAAGCATACAAAATTACAAACTCTGCCACTACAATGGCATCTTTCATTTCTCACATTTTTTATAATTTTTTACTAGGTAAGTAGAAGTTTCAAACACTGGATTGTAGTTATTGGTATATGTAAATTCAGACTACGAATCATAGTTTTAGTTTTATTATCAAATTAATCAAATCTAATGAAATAGAAACCGTAATACAGAGTCTGAATCTGTATAATTGGAGAACATAAACTACAATGCAATGTCTAATCAGGGCTTCAAATTTTGAGGCATCTTCACGGTGCCATGTAGCATTTTAGTCAAAGGTTATCTCATCTCTATACTCTATATAGAAAAGGAGAGGGCATAAGTGTTGAATCATTCATAATACCAAAATTTGCCCTTTCTTTAACTAGAAGTCCAAATATTAATTTAAAACTGATTAGTTAGTGTCTAATTATTATTTTTTTAATAGAGTTAGGGTCTAATTATTAAATTCAAAACAAACCCGCAGCATTTGTTATTTTTAATTAAAAAATAGATTCAACAAAATAAATTAAAAAATAGAAAAATATTTTATTATAAAGAGAAATGACAAAAAATTGAAACATTCAAAAGACTAATTTTTGCCCTCCTAATTAGATATTAGACACATTATAATTTAGGAAAATTGTAGCAATAATATCTCAACTTTAACCCTATTGGACCATAGCTGCACGTTTTGAGAATGTAAAAACAATTGTTCATGAATTTTTAGTTGATGGACTATTGCTCTAATTGGGTTAAAATTAAGGTACGATTGTTATAATTTTCTCTTATAGTTTAGTTATTAAGGGGCAAAACAATAAGTCTCCTGGAATCTCGTGTTTCCACCAGGAAATGCCTTCTCGAGGTTGGAGGATGACTGCAAGTCATTGGAGAAGTGTGTAGGGGTCACCGAAGATCGTTGAGGCTGTGGGGATCGAAGGACAATGATGACACAGTGAAACATTGTCATTTTGATCTTGGTATAGGGGTTTTGGTGGCACAGCTCACACGCCTTCAAGCCGCGACTTACGGGAGTAGGGTTTGACAGAAATTAAAATCATGTTTTAGAACGTATTGATGAAATTTAGGAGGTCTTTGAACTTGATTTTAGAAGATCCTTCTCCAACTGTGTAGCTCAAAGTTATGAGGTTGATGATAACGTGTTGTATACTTATTTTAGTGAGGGAAGAGGAGGGTGAGGCAGGGGAGAGAGAAGAGTGAGTTGAGGAGATTTGTGATCATATTTTTCATAACTTGTGCCTTTATTTATAGTAAAAATAGCAGGTTTACTTACCCTATAAGTAATACAAAAGCTTACAAAAAAGGTTTAGAAGATACTCCTAAATGCTATCTATTAGGATTTATACCATTACATTCATAATTAAATTAAAACCGCAACTGTTCTCACTTTTTGGTTGAAATATAAATAGTTATTGGACAAAAAAAAGTAAAAAAAAAAATAGTTATAAGACGACCGCTAAAGTTTTTTGTTTGTTATTTATTAATTCTAAGAGAAATGGAAAAATAAAATGAAAATAAGGTAGGTGAGCTAAAGATATAAAGTAAACGGTGAGCTATGATATAAAGTAAACCAACACAACCCTACTTGAAAGTAAGATGCCAAACTATCTCACTCGTTGGCGGAGGGCCGCACTGCAAAGGGCAAGGGCTTTGGAATTGCCCTTTGACAAGTGGTTGCCTTTGTGCAACTCCAACCGTTGGCCAAGGGTAAAGGTAATTACCATCCAGTTCACAAATATATGTTTTTTATTTTTTAGGACTTGTAAGTGTATTTAAGTAAGAACTTTGTAATTTTGTAATTTTTTTTTTATTTTGAACTTCGATAATTCAATTTCAAATACCACCAAAGCTTAGCATCACAACAAACCTAATTAATTAAAAATAAAAGGCAATTGAAGAAGATGGTTGAATATTTATGAAATAAAAAATTAATTTTTTGCTTTTTTTTTCTTTCCCTTTTCCCTTTATTTTTTTGTCATTTTTAATGATTGAATTAATCATGACCGTGTGTTTTTTAGTTATTGAATCCAACGCTCCAACACTTGCCATGTGGCACAACAATAAAATTTTCAAATATTTTTGTACTGTTGAAAATGTAACGATCTTGATTATCGAGCAGTTGGAAATCCAATAGCTCTCATCGTGCCACGTGAGGCAGTCGTTGGGCTTTCTTTTGGAGTTGCAATAGCGGAGCCCACGACAACAGAATTGTTGGCCCACTCACCCAAAATGCGTGTGTAATACACGCGCCACACAAAAAAAAAATGACGTTGTAACTAACGTTATGCGGATGTCAATTTTTTCTGCTAGTGCTAAGCCAAGCTTCACATGCCCAACCACTTGCCTTCTTCAATTTGGCCCGTAGAAATATTTTCTTTTTAAAGTTGAAAGGCATCTTTCACGTCCTTGCACTTGTCATTCATCAGTGGGTGGGACTAGATATCACAATGATTTCATTTTCTTATATCTTTTGTTGGCATTTACAACATGTCTCCGTTTTGGTGGGGCTCGTGGTCCATGGTGTTGGATAAATATTAACAATCAATGATAAATTTATATATGTTAATAAATAATAAATGAGAATGAATAATTTAACAAAGTATAAACAAAATGAAATAATATTAAATAGATAAATTGAAGATCAATGCTTGCGTACCTCAATGTCCTTGAAATAGAAATTTCATCCCTACTTTGTGCTTGTAGTTTTATGAACATCTGCTTCACCAGGATTTAACGATCAAAGTCAAGATTCCAGCACCGGAAAACTAGATCACTTCTGGTGAATTTCTTAGTGGTTTTCTCAGTAAGAAGGTTTGAGATTGTAGAAGATGAATTTGATTTTTCTGTGTTATAAATGCCATGCAAATGGATGTATATATAATAGGTTTATACCTGTTCGCAACAGGTATAAGAATGGTGCGTCTATTAGGAGACATCTTCTTAGAGGGGTGCTTTGCTCTCTGGCCTTTTTTTCATCACTTCAGACTTCATCTGAAAAGATGAGTATGTTGATATAAAAAATAATTAATTAATTAATCTGAAATTAAAAATTAATTAATTAAATCTGAAATTAAAAAATAATTAATTAAAGAATTTAATTATTAGAACGCGAGCTCATCTTTTGATATATTAATTATCAATTAATTAGCACATCCCAAAACCCAAAACTCAAGTTTTGAGCCCATGTTACTTTTCAAGGTCCAACACTTCAATCATTTTCTAATAGGGACAAAACCTTAAAAAGTGAGTGAACCTTTTGGTAGTGACCAATGTGGGACAATGTAGAATGAAGATTTCTACTCAAAAATTCCATGTTCATTCTATAAATATATATATACAACCCACAAAAGCTATGGTTTTGAGAGTTGATTAAGAGAGATAGATGTTAGTCAATCTTCTCAACTTCTCCTCAAATTCGGATGATTTTCCAAGCAGTTGAAATGTAAAAAAGTTGGGTGGCAACCTTGGCTGCATTCAGAAAATTTCTCCACCAGAGGAAAGTTACAAGTAGGGTCGATGAGAATTAAATTATTCTGTAATCAAATGGAAACAACAATGGTAATTTACCTATTGTCGTTTTGATCCTACTCAAGATCACTCTTGTATATATTGTAGGAATAAAAATCCACTGTGTTAGATAGATTTTTCATGGATTGGTGACATGATTTTTAGTCAATGAATTTAAGCTTATTATCAATTATATTGTCACTTAGCACTATAGTTTAGAAATATTCCTCTTTACTAGTAAATAAGTAGTCTTAGATTCAATTCTCGAGTATGACAAGTTCAAAATCAATTTATCTCATCTCTTTAGTATAAATTTATTGTGGTATAAAAAAAATTAAAAGAAAACACTCATATACATATACGCTTATTTTGAAAACTCCCCCACAAGCATCACAACCATATTGTTTAAGAGAAACCATTAGTATGTTAAGCTTAATCCAAGAAAATCGAGGTAGAGACTAAAGCAAAGGATGAATAATATACGTTAGATACCCATAGAAGAAATGATACATAGATTCAAACCTTGAAAGCATCCAGGGAGTAATAAACTTCCCATCATGATCTTTAGAATTAGTACACATGCATATCCAACGTAACGGAAATGTTCACTCCTCAAAAATAAATTTACTGCATGCGTTCCTATTGGCAGAAACATTAAAAAGGCCCACGAAAATTCTAAAGATTGGGTAACTGACGAGAAAAATTCATATGCACAAATGCGCCGCAAAACGCTGCTAAAGAATTAGAGGACAGAGAAACGTAAATTAGTGGTTAAAATGCCATGCTAGCATGTTTATTTTATTTTATTTTATGACAGAAGCGATATAATTTTATTGATCAGAACAAACATATACAATCAACGTTATATCGAGGTGTCAGATGGATATAATTCTTCAGTGATCAAATACCTTGATCGGGAGATTCCCCATAAATTTGGTAATAAAAAAAACCCCTACACGGCTATCATAACACACAAGAACCATAAGCTACCAGTGTAGATCCGCCAGAATTACAGCATACATAATAAATCTAGCACCGGCGCCACAAAAGCCATTGCAAGAACAAGGCCACAAACGACTCGCCAAGGCGATATATCACAGCCTGATATGCAGCACAAAACAACACAAAATAAATAAATAAAATTAACTAATCCGAGAATGAACCATCAACCAGCAAGTCTCCATGGTGAGGACAAAACCACTTCTAGAGAGATTTATAGCAGCCATAGGAAGACGAATTGCTATAGATCAGACCAGGTAAGGCAACCTAGTTACGGTAGGTGGAGTAGCGCACACTATCGTGGAAAACGAGCAGTAAGGGATGGATTTGTCCCACCAACTATAAATCTTAACATGTTTACAAATAATGCCAAAAATAAGAGGGCATATCACGGATTTAGGAAGAAACTCCAACAACAATCGGAGTGTTGTCAGAAAAAACGATGGGAAACGGAGGAGGAGTTGGGTATCTTGGGACTGGTGAAAAAGAGGAGATGGACAAATGGGGGTAGGCCGAGGCGCAAGAGAGATGGGGAGTTGAAAATAAAAAGTTTATGACAAATATAAGAATTCTCTACAATCTCACAATTCTCAAAATATTAATTCAATTTTGTATTCTTCTTCATAAGGAGATATTTATAAGATTACAAAGGAGCAATAATAGGAAATAAATCAAAATAATCTTTTGTCAACAGGACAAGGAAACCAAGACCAAATCAAATCAAATCAAACCTAATTAAATCATATAAAATCACTAATTAAATCAAATCCTAAAATACTTTCCTTTTTATTTTCCAACGCCTCCCCCCCCCCCCTTCCTCTTTTTTCAAACTCATGGTGTGAAATCATGAGTTTGCCAATAAGGAAATCTTCATTGATATGCTCAAAGTAACACCAATCTTTTTGAAAGCTCAGTAAATCGCAATCCATCAAAACTAATGCCTTTTTTCGAATACCTAACTGGAACTAGCGCCAATCTTTTCGAAAGCCCAACTAGAACAAACGTCTCTTTTCGAAAGCCCGACAAACAAATCAAAATCCTCGGAACTAACGTCTCTTTTCGAAAGCCCAACTGGAACTAACGCTAATCTTTTCGAATGCCCAATTGAAACTAACATCTTTTTTCAAAAGCCCGATAAATAAATCTCTTGATATGTTGGAACTAACGCCTCTTTACGAAAGCCCAACTGAAACTAACGCTTCTTTTCGGAAACCCTAACCACCAAATCTCTCTTTCTCTCTCTCTCTCTCTCTCTCTCTCAATATATTTTTTCTCATCCTTGTTTTTCATCCTCATTTTTTTCTCTTCTTCAAACTAAAAAACAAACTAAATTAAAAAAATATAAAATAAAACAAAACCCAAAAGCCTTCATGATAGGAAACGTATCCTACCTTGACAAAACTTTTTTTTTTCTTCTTCTAATCTCTTTCCTCCAAGGCATTGAAACCACGCACTTTTCTTCCTTTATTCTTCTTCATGGCAATGGAAATTTGTCTTCTTCTATTAGTCGTAGACAATCTTCACCCTTAGGTTCATGGCTTGTGGGTACACGAAAAAAATTAGTTTCGTGCACCCACAACAAAGTTCAACCAAGAATTGAACTCCACTCTGATACCAAGTTGAAAATAAAGAGTTTATGACAAATACAAGAATTCTCTACAATCTCACAATTCTTAAATATTACTTCAATTCTTTATTCTTCTCCATAAGGAGGTATTTATAAGATTCCAAAGGAGCAATACTAGGAAATAAATCAAAATAATCCTTTGTCAACAAGGCAAGGAAACCTAGACCAAATCAAATCATATCAAACCTAATTAAATCATATAAAATCACTAATTAAATCAAATCCTAAAATACTTTCTTTTTTATTTTCCAACAGGGCAGAGGGAAAAAAGGGGGTCACTGGTCAAGGGAGGAGAAGAAGAGGCAGCAAAATGGTGTGGGTGCGGGGTAAAATTGAAGATGGAGAGGAAGGGGAGAGGAAAGGGGAAGATAAAAGGGGTGGAGAGGGCTGCTGCTGACCCCAAGCCATAGCAAGAAGCCAGTGGTTGCAGCAAGAAAGCTAGGGTTTGGGTCGGAGGTGAGAGGATAAGGTCTAGGACATGTTTACTTGAATAGTCCCGATCTTTGGCTTTCCTACGTTTACTAAAACATGGGTAGTTTTTTATTGTTTTAATTCTTATCTTCTAATGTGTTTACTTCATACATAATGGAATGAGAAAAAGTGTAGGTTGTACCTTAAAATCTAGAGAGTCTTAACGAAACACTTTTGGTACTGTTCACTTTTAACGTTAAGGATATTTTTACTCTAAAAAATCACTTCTGATACGATTCACTTACAATACCTTTTTGTCCTTTTTGTTAAAACTTAAAGTTTTCAATCTATTTTCATTAGTTTTCCTTAAAATCTATAATCGAATTTTTAAAAATATCGGGAACCAAATCAAACAGGAGAACTAGTTGATCGTTCTCTTTCCTTCTTTCCCTTCCCAATTCATAACTTTCCCGAAACATGCTAGTAAACAAGTCGAATTTTTCAAATGAAAGACTTCTTTGCACCGGCGCGTGAGGAGGGCTAAGAATAAACTCACAAGTCCAAACATGTTAGTAAAGAAGTCGAGTCTTTCAATTGAAAGACTTCTTTGCACCCGGGTGTGAGGAGGGCTATAGTATAAACTCACAAGTTTTATTAACCCTTATTAATGCGAAGCACAAAATGGTATCGTTTTGGACACAAGTACAATACAAATAAAAACACGCTTAATCCTTAATCCACACAACAAGTTTTTTCAAGTGTTCAGGCCGAACCTTTACTTTTTATCTGGTGTTTATTAATGACGCAATTCGACCCAGATATTTAAATGGACATCAAAATCGAGGCATGTTTATCGATATCTAGTTGGTGACAAAGTCATATTATGCAAATGGCGTTTAAAAAGTACAATTAAATTAAAACTAATCTAAACTAAGAGTGAGAATGCCTAGTGCAAGAAGAACCCTTATTATAAATGCATGCAATTTTAGAACATAGACAAAAGTGTAGTAAATGTATGATTATTCCCATCCTAGGTAGAATGGATATTACACAACTAACATGAAATAAATTTCCTACATTAAGTGGACATCAAATCCACCAATGATCCCTCGCTCGCTACAGAATTCAGCTACTAAGTCTTGGAGGGGTGTGTAACAAAAAGTGTAAGTGGGCAAAAAATAAGGATTTATTAAAATCTTTTCTTTTCGTAACATAGTAACCCATTCCTGTAAAACCCGTACAGTTTCCAAAATTACATTACAAATAAGTATGAAACCAAGGTGAATGGTATAAAACCAGTTACGCTAAGGATAGGAGTAAATCACAAATACCTTAACAAATGTTACACAATATGCTCATAAAACATGCAGACCCACAAGTTCATGTAGAAAGTAGCTACATGAACATGATGAGTGTAATAATGTACGATCTAGTACCACATACACGTAAAGTTGGCACTAAGCGCGTCAGATACGAGTCATAAATGCAAAAGCAACTAGTTCTTACTGGCACCTACAAAAAAAATCCAATGTAAGCGTAACAGTGTAATGTGAAAATACACGTGAAACTAGTCTTTGTTCAAACAAGTACTATAAACACTGGTGTAAGTATGGATGATGAGTAGATAAAATATGTATTCTCATGCTAACATAATTTCATAAATCTCAACATCATCAAATATACTTGTATTTATAAGTAATTAAAAACATACACGTGCGCGCACACACACACACATCATCGGATCGTAACCACCTTACCTTGCTTGGCCTCTGAAATACTCTGGATGAGTCACTCTTATATGGAAAACCAATATACTAATCATTAAACTACTCAAAGCTTGTGAAAATACAAAGGAAAAGACTCAAAATTCCTTTATTTGCTCAAAACGAGGATTGAAAATACTTAAAACTAGGTTCACAAGCCGCCATGCACCGTCACGCGCCGCTACGCTTCTTAGAGAGCCTACACGAGCCGGTACCATGTGGTGGTTGCCGGTGCTGAGCCATTCCTTTGTCATTGAGATTTCGGTCACTAGACGAAATATTCCATTTGCATCAAGCATATTCAGTGAAGGAATGTATCTTTAGAATATTTTATTTCAATTGTTTGAACTGAATCTGAACATGGTTTGGACTAGGCTCGTTGCTGGTTCACCTTGCCGAATTGTGACAAATTTTGTTGGGATTCTTCCAGTCGTCACCGCGCCATCATCGTTGGTCCGACGTCTGATTTGAGACTATATCTAAATTCCTAGGAGTGAGACGAACCTAATAGTTGAGGTATCGAGGGTTGATCCCTTGTTGTTTGGCCGCAATCCCTTCGCAGTCCTTCAATTTTTTTACTGGAAGCTAGGGAGCATTTTCTCCTCTTCAATCTTTTAAAACGCCGCTAATTACCATAAGCAATATATATAAAACTTGACTTGCTCAACGAGATAAATCGAATGGTGTTGGTTAGATCTCTTACCGTTGCCAAAAGCAGCCATGAAAATCACTCATCGCCAGAGCTCGTAGAATCTGAGCCTAGGGTCCGAATTTGAAGGAACAGTGACTGGGGTTGACTTTGTGTTGGAGAGGCTGTCACGATCATAGTGGTTTTTTTTTTTTTTTTTTTTTTTTGGGGGGGGGGTGTGTCACCTTCTTCCTACGTGCAGGGCCGGTCCTGAGATTTTGGAGGCTCTGTGCGAGACTCAAACGGAGGCTCTTTCAAGGTCTAAATTTTGGTTGCAGAGTGAAAAGAGATAGTAAAGACACTGAGGAAGAGAGGGAGAGAGCACATGGAGAAGTGAAAGAGTGGGTCTGAGTGGCACGCAAACCAACAAAATAAACAGTAACATTAGTATCGAGAATGTGATAAAATTACTAAAATGCCATTGACGTCAAAGTTTAATCAAATCTTCGTTTTAACTCCAAATTCTGTTCCGCTTGCTCACACGTTCATATATGTAAAAATTGTATATTTAATGATAATCATTTGAGATATTACAACCTATATTTATACACAAACTATAAGATATCTTCCTAGTGGTTACAATAAAACGGAAAACCCATTATATCCTAATAAAGGCTAGTAACAACATAACGGTGAAAACACTAATGTGTTGTCATTGAAGACCCTTAACTATGGTAACTCCCGTAACCCCCGAACAATATGGACGAGTATTACAAGAATATGGCAAGAAAGGGGACAAAACCTGAAGTGAGCTCAAATGTCCACATCGGATTTCCACTAAGCCCTTTCATGGAATTTTTGTCATTTTACAATTTTATAAGGGAATTGTTATTGGCACTTCAAAATTCTCATTCTACACTCCAAACTTTCTATATTTAGAAAGAAAAATATACTTGTGAGGAATGTAAAATGAGATTTTTGAAGTGCCAATAATACTTCATTTTCAGAAATTAAAATACAATAAAACTAAGAGCGAGTCGTAACAATTAAAGCCTAAACCCTAATTTATTATACTAGCTAAACCTTATTAATAACCACAAGTATGGCTATGTATAACATGAAGAACACACGATTAAAACTCAGTCAAAGGTTCGTAAATCTACAATCCAAAAGTGATCGCTACCATTAACCCTAACTCTATATATCCGATTTAATGACACAAATGCAATATTCAGGAACAGGTAGTGTCAATCATGTCAATTTTTAGAAGGCAGATTGTTTGCCCTCCTGTTTGGGTGTCAATTATGTCAATTTTTAAAAGGCAGATTGTTTGCCCTCCTGTTTGGGTGTCATTTTCATCCCCTCAACATTTTATATTCTTATTGTTTTTTATCTTATTTTCTCTAAAAGAAATCAATATAAAATGTTGACGTGACTTAACCATGACCGCACAAAATATGAAATAATGGAAAGGACACCCAAACAGAAGGACGTACAATCTACCTCCCAATTTTTATTCTAATCTAGTTGGTGACGACGTACGTATACTATTTTTTTATTTGCGTAATTTTCCATCTTTGAAAAACCGAACCACGTTGAACCTTCCTCCCAGTTTCTCACAACCTTCTCAGTTTCCACACCAAGTTCCAACTCCTATATATAAAGGGTCGTGTCATGGTCTCGTATCCACACATTCACATACTCAGACACTACCTAATAGTACTACTAAGGGTTATTACGTAAGCCAGACTATAAACCATGGTCTGCCGGAAGGTTCTTGTCGATGAGGTGTCCGGTTGGCTGAGAGTGTTCGCTGATGGCTCAGTTGACCGGACGTGGACTGGACCGCCTCAGGTCCAGTTCATGACTGAGCCAGTCGCACCTCACGATGAATTCATTGATGGAGTTGCCACCCGAGATGTTTACGTTAACGAAAACCTCCGGCTACGAATTTATCTACCGGAGACAAACCCGGAAGATTCTTCGAAGCTCCCCATAATCCTTCACCTCCATGGAGGTGGCTTTTGTATTAGCCAAGCGGATTGGTACATGTACTACCAAATGTACACCAAGCTTGCACGCTCAGCCAAAGCCATTTGCATCTCGGTCTACTTAAGTCTCGCGCCCGAGCACCGTCTCCCCGCTCCAATCATCGACGGCTTCTCTGCGTTGCTGTGGCTTCGTTCCGTTGCACAAGGCGAGTCATACGAGCAATGGCTAGTCAGCCACGCAGACTTCAACCGTGTCTTTCTCATAGGGGACAGCTCGGGTGGAAATCTCGTGCATGAAATTGCCGCTCGAGCAGGGAAGGTGGATTTGAGTCCGTTAAGGCTAGCGGGTGGGATTCCTATCCACCCAGGCTTCGTTCGAGCGGTGAGGAGTAGGTCGGAGTTGGAGCAGCCAGAGTCACCTTTGCTAACCCTAGACATGGTGGACAAGTTTTTGAGCTTGGCACTGCCAGTGGGGTCGACCAAGGACCATCCAATAACTTGTCCGATGGGCCCCGAAGCATCGCCTCTGGATACTCTGAAGCTGCCGCCGTTTCTTCTATGTATAGCTGAGATGGACATGATAATAGACACTGAGATGGAATACTATGACGCTATGAAGAAGGCTAAGAAGGATGTGGAGCTTCTGATTAGTCCAGGGATGAGTCATAGCTTTTATCTTAACAAGATTGCGGTGGATATGGATCCTCAAACGGCTGCGCAAACTGAGGCTCTAATTTCAGGGATCAAAGACTTTGTCAACAAGCACTAAAAGATATCGAGCTCTAATTTCTGGGATCAAAGACTTGGTCAACAAGCACTAAAAGATATCGACTTTGTAGTTGCTAAGAACGTTACTATATGTGGCCATTTATCGGTCCGTTTGCTTCATACCGACTATCGTTTGCTTCATACCCACTATATATATACACTTCCGTAATGAAAATAAAAATTGCAACTTCTTATCTTTAACTTTTTTTTTCCCAGTTACCAACCCTTATTTAACATGATTTATGCAAATTTTGATTAATATCTTGAAGTTATGATTCACATCCATATGGTGGGTCATTTCATCATTTATATATATAACTTGGTTTTTTGAATGGGGGATCTTCAATTGTTGGTCTTTATCTTCTTCCTCTAACCTCAGTGTCATAGGCGGTGACATGCATGTTTCGTCGGGGGCCTTTACCCAACAACTTAGGCGGATCTTCAATTGGTGTCCTTAGAAGTCATACAGGACACTCTTTCAACGTCATTAAAAAAAAATTTAATGACACCCACAAGGAGAGTTTTGGCTGACGAAGAGGCACATCGGGTGTAGACCTAGCCGATGAACACAAATTTTGTCGGGCAAACTTTAAGGTATTACGCGCCATTTTATTTCTCTTGGCGTAAAAAACTTGCCGACAAATATAACCTTGCCTTACGACTCTAGCTATTCCGTCTTTTAAAGGTTTTAAGTAAACCTTAAATGTTGACCAGTTTTGCCCTACCAACTAAATAATTCGTCAAGTAAAATACCTTTTCTAGAAGAAATGTGGTTCGTCGGGCAAAGTTTTGTAGAGCAAGCCCTATTTTCTGGTAGTGCATGTGGTGTGTGCTTCGTTCTACCATTATATCTGCTATTCTATTGAACCAATCCCAAATGTCCAAAAATTCCCAAGGTCCAAAAATCCTCATACGGCTTCAGTACAAGTAAGTTATTCCTCATATATATATTGTCAACTGACTTTATAGTAGAACTTTGACTTCCTTCATGATATTAAACTAGTTTGCCTCATGTGCGAGCCTAGCGGTTACGCGTACTCTATGTACACGATTTGTTGAAAATTCGATACACATGATAGAGCGTGTTGAGATGAATCTCATATTCGTGAATGGTGAGACCTTGTATGAGCTTATATAAGTAAGTTAATTGGACTACTTTTCATATTGATAAAAAATTTTATGATGAAATTTTAACTTCCTTAAATTATATCATTGACGATTGCCTAAATCTCAAGACATCGTTTGAACATATAGTAAATGCAGTTTAAGAAAAAAATTTCTCCATAAAAATAGGAAACCAAAGTTAATAAAAAAACTAATTCTAATAAAAAAAACTTTTAACAAAAATTCTAATAAATTTAAATAAACTTCCCAACAAGGTATTATTGTAGGCGGCTTGAATCTTCTATTTACCTACTTTATTTGGTGTTATTATGCGCAATAGGGCTGTACTGTCGTTTTCCTTATTATTGACGGGAATTGGTAAAGATCCTATGAATTATAACCTTAGACCCCAAGAAACTTTGAAAGTGTGGATGTCGCCTTTCGACAAAATGCCTGACACAGATGGATACAACAAACTGGTTTTTTGGGAAAAGGATCCGGTGAGGATCATTTTCCTAGGATATGTGATTTCATCTGTTTATCGTATATCATGCAGTTAGTTTTCGTTAGATATTATTTATATTTAATTTTAAATTTTAAAATGATTTCTAATCACACGATGTACGATGAATGGATGAGATCATAAGATCTCTAGAAAAATGATCCGACAAGGATCCCTAGAAAAAGGATCCGGCGAGGATCCTTTTTCGTTTTTTTCTAGTAAAAAAGGGATGAGGATCCTCTCCAAATCCTCTTTGTGAGGATCTTAGGAATCCTGAAATCCTAACCATTCATTGTACATTGTGATATCAGTTTTTGTTAGATACAATTTGTGTTTAATTTTTAATAAATTTTTTAAAATGATTGTTAACTACATAATATACGATAAACGGTTAGAATATGAGGATCTCTAAAATCCCCACAATTTGAATCTGGATGGGTTCCAAATCCGTAAAAAACTAACCTAATTCTTAGAATGCCCTAAATTGGTCATTTTCTCAAATTCTGTCTTGCATTTGTGATTGATACTTTATTTTCTTTTGGACATGGTGCTCGGCCTTTTGTTCCGGTACGTTAAAGGCTGAGGATTTTTCGATAGCTTGTGGATATGATTCATGGCATATAAGCTACGAAGCCGGGCTTACCCCCTTTAATGAAAACATAACGATATATTTGTACTTAGAGGTGGCAAAATAAATATGTACTTAACTCATCATTCACGAGATTTTGAATATCAGACATTTAACTTATAAGTGAAGAAGAATACAACTAAATCATAGTACGTAAGTGACATATATATTGTGTTTTTGTCAACATATTATATGAGCCGCGTTGCAATTATCATGTTACATTTCTTAAAAAGTACATCAATTGCTAGGATAAACCATTTATCACGTTGTATAATGAGTCAAATGACGAAATATCATTCTTATTGAGTAGATTTCAAACTCACTTTAAGAAAAGGAGGGGGACGTGCACTAATTTCAACTTTCTTAGTAGGTTACTTCAACTTTCTTCAGTATGCATTTGACAATTCATCACCAACCAGACACAGAGATTTGACCCAGAAAAAAAGTTGAACGGTATATATATGTGTGTGTGTCTATTTTTTGTATGTATGGCCCAATTTTGGAATTTTCATATATATGGCCCAATTTACCTTTCAAACTTCCTTTCAGTGAGTTGACGAGTGGTTGCAGGTGCACGAGTTGTATGACGTTCAACATAGCACCGTAGTGGGTTCCTGCTACTTTGTGCTGGTCGTGCATGGTGGACCGATGTCTTCCATAAAAAAATATAAGGGTAATGCTACAAACGAAATGTTGGGTGTACAGAACTCTTTTAAGTTACAAATTTTAATAGTTTATCGTCTGTCAAATTATCAAGTTAACTACTATATTTAGGATCATTTGCTTTAACGAATGTTTGAATTGATACAACGTAGGTCCCTTTTTTAAAAGAATGAGATTCCTAATTTTATTTAAACTACTAGAATGAAACATTCACTGATATATGGCTATCAAGTCACTCCTTTGAAGACTTTTGACGGCTATGAAGTAACTCCTATGAAAGTTTTATTACAAGACAATAGGCAAACTCTTGCATATAAAAAACTTAAGGGCTCATTGATAATTATTTTATTTTTAGTTTTAGTTTTACATTTTTAAATAAAGAGGAAATATAAAGAATAAATGAGAGATCAATAATGATAGTATAAAGGATATGGAACAAATGCACATGAAACAGTGCACAACATGAAAATCAAAAACTAAAAGCTGATTCATGCATCATTTTATTTTTGTATATGTTATTTCATGTACATTTCCCTCCTCTCATCTACCGCGGTCTCTCCACATTCTTGATTCATGCATCATTCTATCTAATTTCTCCCTCTCTAGTAAGGAAAAACAAAACTAACAAAGAATGATCATCAAACGGAGCCTAAACATGTGAACTTGGAATACCTACTTAATTTTCGTAGCACCTAAACTAAGAGATTTTTTGTTAGATTGAGGACCTAATCAGCCCTTCTATATATGTATCATGGGTAAGGAATGAATGCTAAACCAAAAGGAAAGATTTTTTTTATTTTTTATATGAAGAAGTGAATCATGATCTCCACGCCAATTTTTCTCCATGCTTTTGTTTCGTTTGACAATTGTAAATTAGTAACACTTTCATAGAAACTACGAGTGATAAAGTTTTACTCTGGTCAAATCACAAAGGTTGAATTTTGAAACCAGACGTGGGTGCCACTCAGAGAGGCATATAAATTTCGTTGTATTGTTTGGAAGCTAAGGCGAATTGGGACCTTAGAAAATACTAGTTGCTACTCCAAATCAAGTAACCGACAACCGACTTCACAATAACATTTTGGAATTCCAATTTTTTTAGTCGCATAGACTTGGCTATTACAGAAGACTAGAATGATAGTGCATGTGACTCATCAAATCACTTTAGTAAGTTAATAAGGAGATGGTATGTGGGAATAGTTTGGTACATTGTTACCATTTCGTTCCCCGCTAATATGTCACGTAAACACATGCGGAAGTTAGTCATAAGATTAGGAGGAAGATTTGTGCATGAATTCAAATGTTTGGGTCTTTGATAGATACAAAAAATAAAAATAAAAATGGAATCGTTTGAGCCTTCTCCATTTTATTAAGTTGTACCCAAAATTGATAACCAGTTTAGAAGTTGTTTAAGGCATACCGTGATGGTCATGGTACAATTGAGTTTTGCAAAAAAGTTGACAAAGGTTTATTTCATAGTAAGACGGTGATGGAATTCTTAAAACATCATAAAAAAAGATCAAGATATGCACTTCTTGAGGGAGTTATTGTCAAGCATCTATTCCACCCTGATAATGGTCCCGGGGTATGTGACATCCCACATCGTCCAGGGGAGTGATCCTTATATTTATATTCTCATCCTTACCTAGCACAAGGCCTTTAGGGAGCTCACTGGCTTCGGATTCCGTAGGAACTCCGAAGTTAAGCGAGAAGGGGGCTAGAGCAATCCCATGATGGGTGACCTACTGGGAAGTTGCTCGTGAGTTCCCAAAAACAAAACCGTGAGGGAATGGTAAGCCCAAAGCGGACAATATCGTGCTACGGTAGTGGAGCGGACTTGAGAAGTGGTCCCCCCCCGGGTCGGGATGTGACAGGGTACCCATTATAAAATGATGAAAAACTTACATTTGAGAATATAAAGAATACCACATTGATTGGCCGATGGTGCCTATCCAAAATTGGCCACATCAAGCTCCAGGCTCATGACTACAACTTATTTTGTCATTCCTATTAGTTTGTATCTGGAAAAAATATTCATATATTAGCTTAACAATTTATGAGAATGTTGATATGCAGCCTTGATTGTGGCGTCTTAGTGCTATACTATATGGAGCAAATGCCCAAGATGTGGCCGATACTAGAAAAATTTGATGAGGATAAACTGCTCAAGTATAAAGCAACATATCTGGGTGCATTTTTTAATGATATGAATCTAATTGGTCGTATACATAGGCCATCAACATACGGTCATGTCTATGTATCCAATATTTGATACATTTAGACTACACAATCATGTCTAGGTATGAGTTTCATTTTTAATTTTGACGTTATTTTTGTCAAAAAATATGATGTACTTTGTGATCGATCTATTTAGCTAGTTTTATGTTCACAAGAGCTATGCTTTTTTTTTTTTGCTTGATATACAGATTAAAAATGATTAATAAATAATAAAAAAAACAGAAGGAAAACTCCATCATATACGAAGGAGAAATATTGCATGCATATCATAATGTACCAAGATTGTTAAATTTTTTGGTACAAACAAAATTACATTTGTGTTGGTTTAGTAGTCTGAAATTCAACAATATACCTAATATATAATTTATTCATTTAACTTGAAGGTAAAAGGTATGAAAATTTTTGTTAAAAAAAAAGGGGTATGTATATCAGACTTAAGCAATGTAGAGTGCTTGGTGGCTCCACTTCGAACCAAAAATAAAGGATGATCCAAAGAAAGTGCAGCTTCAGCAATTGAATAAAATTTTCCACTCGGCCTTCAAATCCTTGATTTACATGAGTGATGTAGGTCTTTCAAAAGTTTGATAAATATACCTTGCCTCCTAGTATTGTATATTTCTCCAAATACTCATTTCCAATACTGTGAATATTTCCTTCAATCATAAATGTTTGTTACGCATTGGTATTTTAGCTAACACGATCATGACTTTTGGTTGATAACTATATCAACACAATATTTTATTTTTTTTATCGTTAACAACTAACATATGTAACATGCGCACGTCCACATCAAATTGCAATAAGCAAGTAGAATATTCAAGTAAAGCATATGTAAAATTGAATGAACATGAGTCAATCACGATACCTTGAGCAAATCCCATTATACACTTCAGAGAACGCATTGTGGTAAAAAATTAAGATATATATAGTCTGATGAATGCATGTCCCCAATATGGCACCTTCTATATGGAAAGAAAAAGAAAAAAAAAGGTGCATATAACATTAACCCAAATCATTCTGGCTTTACATGAAATAGTGCATATATGTACTTCACATAGTTTGTACCCAAGATTGAAAAGCTGGTTTTGCAGTCATCATATATGCTTGCAATAAAAATATACACAAGGCAAATAAGATTGTTTGCCACGCTTGGCCTTTTAGCCCCATAAAGGGAAGAAAAAAAAAATACACTACTAGAATTATGCTCATTACACACCATTTTTTGCTCACCCTGTGCAATTGGTGGCCATAGATATAATGTTGCTACTCTTACTATTTTTTGGTGGCTTTACACTAGGATGCCACTGATATCAGTGGCCTTAAAAAATCAGCCACCAATATTGGTGTCTGTTAACTAACTTTATTTCTTAAAAATACTTTTTTATGCATTTGTGATTAATTGGACACCAATACAATTTATTGAACACCAATAAAACAAATAAAAAAACCATTAAACCTCTCTCCCCTTCACAAAAGTCCAACTCCTCCCCTTCATTCCCTCCACTCGCTTCCCCTTTCATTCTCTCTCTCCTCCCTCCCGTATACTTTTTTCTTTCATGCAGCAGCGGCTCCGTCCTCCGGCCACCAACGAGCGTCAAACTATACCTTCAGAATCCTCTTCCCTTCCTCTTTCCAACCCTCAAGTTAGTTTCTCCAAATTTGTATTCGAATTTTCTCAATTTCAGATCTAAGAAATGGTGACCACGGGTATTCTGGTCAATTTCTGGCGAAGTCTGCCTGAATTGGACCTCAACCATGAGGTAAAAATGATCATCTCCTCATGGTTGTTCCCTAGTGTAAGTGATTTCTCAAAAAAAAAAACTTTCAATTTTTGGATCAATTCTAGATTTCAAATTTTAATTCCATTTTCTCTATCCATGTCGAAGATTGGGGACAAGGAAGGTGAATCAAGGTTGTTTCCAACCTGGACCGAGAAAAATGGAAGCCTTGGAAGGTTGTGGGTGAAACTAAGGTGAAAAGGGTTCTTCTAAAAAAATTAAGGTGAACAAGGTGATTTTCTCCTTAACCACAACCATCACATTTTATCTCTTGCTTGGAATTTTTTTTTTAAATTCCCAGGATCTGCAGTTGCAATACTTTTGATGGACAAATTAAAAAAGAAGCAACTCCTTTTATAAAGCTTTTGTAGTCTCAAGCACAGTAAATATATTAGCACTAGAAAGTGAGGAAATCCATTTTCTTTGGTCAGGTTGGATTCTCTACTATGACTACCATTTTTATCTCTAAACAAATTTTAAATGGTATGTATGATATAAAAGGGTAAATTTAACTATTTTGGTTTCCTTTTTCTCACGCTTTGGTGCCTCGAGTTTTAATTTTTCATAGCTGTGTTGAGTTTTTTTTCCAGTTACAATCCGGGAGCCATTGGCAACTTCTAGGGGACCAAAATTGTTTTCAAATCAAAATACAGGAACCAAATCGTAACTAGACTAGGAGATTACATTACCAAAGTAGGAAACTTCTGTCTTGATTCATAGTTTGGCAACATAATATGTATGTAGAATGTTGTTTTAGAACTGCTTGGTAAGTGTTAAATACATCTTATAACATGACTGGCTAACAAGCATGATCGTTCAGATATACATGCAATTGAGATCACTGACTAAATCAGATTTCTTTTATATTGAAGCAAATCTTGCCTATTGGGTGTTTGTGAAAATTCCCCAGAGAGTTAGAAACAAGGATATGATGCAAATCTGAATGTAGGCTGTTTTGGTATATGTGTGTACGTATAGGGGTGTTATATTGATATGACATGCTGCCTAATTTATCTATTTTTGGATTGCTAGATCAAAGAAGGAAGTTCAATTTATCAAGGATCAAGGTTTGGACTGCTAGACAGCACGTCGCCTTTGGTTTGAGGTATGGAAGTCTCGTGCTTGCAATCTGGCCGCTTACGTGTTTAAATTTCTGGTTTATCAATATGCCCAAGATTTGGTTAGCAGGTAGTTATGCTAACAAATTAAAATTCCTTTAAGCATATGGTTGGTAGTCTTGGTGCCCTCCAGATTTGTGTAAAAATCTAGAGCCATCTACATGGTCCTATGCTAATGAGTTGCAAGTAAAACTTCATTAACAATGTGTTTTTGTATTTCTTTCTAGCGATCAGCTCTTTGTGCTCGAAATTTGGCAATTAGGACTTGCCTTTGATTTTATTCAATGCAGCAGAGTTTTGCATCGATTTGTTCATCTTCTTCCAGATTTCTGTTCCTTTTTTTTTTGTTTTATATTGTTATGGGATATGTGAATGTAATTTTTTGGGTATTTCTTTACTTCAATTCTCTCTAATTTTTTGCTGTTTAGTTTGAACTCCCATTGCAGCATCATCATCTGCTCTTGCTGCTGCTGCTTTGACTGGTATTTCCCTATTTGTTGCCCAAACAACAGTCCTCTTAGATACTACTTGCTTGGAGTACCATATACCTATATAGTAGTTTGAAAGCTGACTTGGTTTGAAGAAACCTAGCTCAAACATCCCACCTGGAGAGACAATGGTTTGATCGCCAAAGAGAGATTGGCATGACATGATTAAGGTCTTTGGAAACAGAGTGTTCAAACACTTTTGAAAGTTTGAGTCCCAACATTTGTTCAAAATTGTATTAAGATCAGTTATGCAAATTTGTAGTATTCTTATATCAAAGATCTTACAATTTGTTTCCTCACCAAAAAAAAAAAAAAAAAAAAAAAAAAAAAAAAAAAAAAAAAGAATATTCCTATTCAAATTTGGGTGCCCACACAAGGCATCCTTTTTTTTTTTTTTAATATTATTTTGCAACTTTGCCACCAATATGAATTAGGGTGGCATTGCTGGAAAGGCACCAATGCAATATTGGTAGTCATTGTTACAATAGAGTCCTCTACATAGGTCACACTCTCTAGTTTAGTGGGTGCTTAGTGGCCATAGAGGTTTGCCACCAATGTGAGTGGCAACACTTGACAATAGCCACCAAATGAAAAGGATGGCTTATAGCCAAATTTCTAGTAGTGATAATTCAAGCATTTTTACAAACATGCACACAAAAATTTGTAAGCAAAACATACAAGCTAAACGAAATTCTTCCCCGCTTCCGACTTGGTAGAAATATGGGTACATAGATTACCCGATTAAAACTCTTTAAGTCTTCCCGATGTAAGAAAAAACGGACATAGTACCTTCAAAATCTTCAGCAAAAATATATATGCGTTCGTATGAAAGCTCATGGAGAAAATATGGGTACAACTCAAATTTCAGGGAAATTTGAATTTGACGATACACATCCAAGATAACATTGATGAGTTTGAATGCAAATATAAATACCAGAAACTGAATAATGTGAATTGAGTGAAAGAAATTTGAAAATTTAAGGTATGAATATTCTGAACGTAATAATGAAGGAGAAATTATAAATAATAATTTTTAATAAAAAATAAAAAGCTGACATGAAAATATGTGAACAATAAAATGTTGATGTGTACAAGATCAAGGGACATTGATTAGAGATGGAAATTCAACAAGGTTTCAGTCATAGAGAATTGGTAACTAAAGACCATATCTTAATTTTTCCAAAGAAAAAAGACAATAAATTAAAAAAAGTACAAATATAATTTTTGTTAGAAATATAGTAATTAGTACACTGCCACCACTCGCTATATCATGGTCATCATAATCGTGCCCCCAATCACCATTGTCGCCACCATCACCTTTAACACCAATTGCTGCCACCACTTCCACCATCATCACTCCCACCACATACCCACCCAACCACACCACCATTCACCACCATGGTTCCCATGGTTTGGTACTGAGGTGATTCTGAAAAAAGCTGGTATAAAAAAAAGCTGGGAGCTTTTTTGTGTTTGGTAAACATTCAGTTTCAGCTTTTTTTTCACAGTTTTGTGTGAAAAAAAAAGCCAAAAACAAGAAACTGCAAAACCCAGCTTTGAAAAACTAGCTTTTTTTCACATCTGTTTTGCATAAAAGTTTACCAAACACTATAATACTGCTTTTTTTTTTTTTCAAATGCACTTTTACAAAAAAGTTTACCAAACACTCTACTGCTTTATTTCACAGCTACTTATTCTCACAGCACAGCAGAAGCAATTTTTTTTCAAAACACAACAATACCAAATCAGCCCTAAGTAGCATTGTTAAATCTCATAGGAACAATATACAAAGACAAATCTCTTGGGATGTACATATCATTTTGGTACATTGGTTGTTTCTATTAATTTGTGGTCTAATGCCGTCTTTTTATCGAAAAGTATAACTAACATGTTTTTTCATATGATAGGAAAATATGGCTATCGTATACTAGCTAAGGGTAAAAGTTGAAGAAAATATGCATAATCTATGTATCAACAGTTTGTAGAGATGGGTAAAATTAAAATATGAGGAACATACAATGGAAATGTGTATATTAAGTAAGAGAAAAAGATCCCATACTTGGGCAGTTGGGCTGGGTATAGTCTAACGTGTAGCTCCACCCTACCAATCCCTTCTTGGGCCTTTTGGGGTGCTCTTTGAATTGACCAGTCCTTTTAGAGTATCAGCGATGTTGGCAAGAGCGTCCGCAGCTAGTCGTTATTGATGATATTAGAGCATCAACTCGACCCATTTGCATGAAGTCATATTTGGAGACTAGCTAGGATTTTCAGTTACAAAACTTGTCACCGCTTAGTTATTTTCTTCCCAAACAAAACTTTTTTAGCCAGAAACTTAGAACATCTTCGAAAAAAGATGCTAAATTTTAAGTGGAATGCCAATTAGTCACTTTTGATGATAAATATTGCTCCAACCGAACATTCTTTTAGGTGACTTGAATTGGCAGCAATGCTTCTAGCGTCAATTTTAACATTTGCCTTCAATTGCATTTTATTTAATTATTAATAAGTAGATCCCATCATCTACGAGAATATAAAGTTTTAAAAATGGTTTTACTGTTTATTTTATTTCAAATTGAGCCCTATATTCTAATAAAATAATAACTAACATCAGTTGGAATATAATGAAATTTGATAGCATATGCTTCAAAACACCACATCAACCATCAATTAAGAATTTGACAGAAAAAATTGATATACCCTGAAAGATTGATAATGAGTTCAAACACATTGATATGATTAACAATATTTTCACCACATGAGTCATTTGGAAAATAAGTTGTTACCAAAAAGAAAATAAGTTGTTACCGCAAGGATGATTAACAATATTCAAAAGTTAAACAAATATTCTGGGCTTGTTTCGCAATGGTTTAGAAAAGGTAATATTACATTATGGTTTATGAAAGCAATTTTTAGTATTTTATGAAGAAGCATTTAGCAAGTGGCAAGTACTTCTTCAAAAAGCACTTAGCAAGTGTCCTAAGTGTTTTTTTCAAAGAAGTACATGGATTTTTTTTATTGAAAAACTAACGTTTTAATTTCTAACAGTAGTGCTTAGTGCTTTCTTATCACCAATGATTTACAAAAGTGCATAATCCTTGATTGCTTTAGGAATTGCTATGTTTTCTCTCTCGTTCTTCTATGTTTTCTGTAGAAACCCTTGATTGCTTTAGAACTCAATACATATATAGCAATGGGTTTCTCGTTAAAGCTACTGCTAGTACTTTGATTTTTTCAGAACAAGTGGCCCTCGGATAGGAAAGACAACTTCGAATTCACAAGCAATTGAGTAGAAAGAAACACTAAAAAAAAGTAAGATTAAAGCTAGAGAAATTTACTGTGACAAGCAAAAAATTTCGATCCATGACAAATAAGTTACGCGAATCATGTTATATACACAAAACATATCTCCATCAAAAACTTTAAATAATGTGTATATCACCATCAAGTAAATCACTTTCATTTTTATTAATCAATTATCAAGTATCATTTTTCAACTTTTTTTATATTTTATTTTATCAATTATCAAGTATCACTTTCACTAAAAAAGAGATTAATAATTGCCATACATTTTCACCCCAAAACTCTCGAGAATGACAATTTGATTTCTGTCTTAGAGACAACAACAAATCATAGGGATTCAAAGTAAAAACGTAATGCTAGCCATCAACTACATGATGCCTTCCTACTTCTTTATTTGGGCTCGAAATCGGCAACGTAAGGTATATAAACTTACATTGACGGAGTTATCTTGGAGACAACAACTAGGACAAATTCATTAGAGGGGGAGTAAACTAGAAGTTAATTTTTTTTGTAATATAGATTAGATGCATGTGACAAATTCACAAATTCATAAAATGGCTGTTGTTGTTTACGAAATATTGTCACCATATACAACTATACATTGTTTTTATTTTTTATTTTTATTTTTTTATAACATTGTATTGGTCTCTTGTTGACTAGAAATGTTAAGAAGATTCTTTCAAAAGTGGGAGTTTCATGAACTCTTTATCTTCTTGATATAATATTTTATAATAATGACACAGAAATTAATCTTAAATTGTCAAATAACAGAAAATTCATAATAAATCAATGTTTGAAGAAAACCCCTTTACCATTTGTCCTTGCTGACGAATGTAGTCTCTATCTAAATGAATTCAACACTGATTAACTAATAGAGCTATAAAGCAAAAGCTTTTTTCTCTTGGATCGTGCGTTTTCGATTAATACGCCATTTGTGCATGCAATTGCAAAGCAGCTCGATAAAGCCAAAACAGAGAAAGCTGCAAAGCAATTGCACGTAATTGGTTTCATGAAAAGATTGGACAAGAATTGTCTGCACTCTTATTTTTCGTGTGTTTTCGCGTCTTTTTGTTTATTTAATTACGATTAAATTATGTTAATATTTTATATTATTATTTATTTTTATTTTATTATATCTATAAAAAAATAATATAAAATATTAACGTTATTTAATTGTGATTACACAAAATAAAAAGTCATGAAAGAGCACGAAAAATAAAAGAGCATACAATCCTTGTTTGAAAAGATATTGGTCAAATGCGGGGTTAGAGAATGAATTTTTTTGACCAGAAACTTTTCAATAATACAAGGCTTTTTGGTCAAAGAATTCATAACTTTTTCTCTAGCTACGTGCATGATCAAAGTTGCAAAAAGAGGCATTTCAAAATGTGTTGTCCTTTTGCTTAAAGCCCTTACTAAAGAGGTTGTGACCTAAGCCATTGTGTGAAATATCTGTTCTCCAATTTTAAAGAGTTTGTGACTTAAAATTATTTAGTACTACGGTTTAGTGGTATTTTCTTCATTTTTAAGTCATAAGACTTTGAATATTAAAAATAACGAGTTCACAACCAATTTATTCTCTTATCCCCTTGGTGTTGTTGGGATAGGTAATGTTAGAGAGACTAAATTTGTAGACAAAGTATTGGAAACTAAAATACACGAAAGTTTATAATTGGTTTATTACTTAAACGTTGATAAACTTGCTTATTCCAATTGGTGACACATCATTTAGTTTACAAATTTAGTTTTCAAATTTAATCTCTCTAGCATTACCCTGTTGGAATATATCGAGTGATTTCTAGAGATTTCTTTCTATATAAACCTCATTGTAATATCTTCTTCATTAAGTAGTCAACATAACAGTTACAACTCTTCATCTTCTCTTTCTCTCTCTAGATTCTTGGTTCTTGATGAATTCTCTTCGATCTCTCTTTATCTTGACAGGTGAAATATATATTGTTGTATTGAAAAAAAAAATGAGTTACTGAGTGGTCACTAACTCTACAGTCTAATGATAATTTTCTCTACTGATAAATAAAAGATAAATAAAAGGTATGAAATTTTACTCATAACGAACAATTTCAAATTGTTATTGTCTCTTTAAGTAACTTAGCTCAACTCTCATCTTAATATCGTTTATATAAGAAAAAGTAAGTTATTGGGTGGAGGATTAGGTGGACCCTTGAGTAAATTTGCTTCTATTATATGCAACAAATTTGTACATCAATTGAAAAAAACAATTAATCAATTGGATTAGAAAGCTTACTGTAAGATTTCACATTATTCAGGGAAGTGATCCTTATATGTATATTCTTATCTCTACCTAGCATGAGACTTTTTGGGAGTTCACTAGCTTCAGGTTCCATGGGAACTTCGAAGTTAAGTGAGTAGCATGCAAGAGCACTCCCATGATGAATGACACACTGGGAAATTCTTATGTGAGTTCCCAGAAACAAAACCGTGAGGGCATAGTCGGGGTCTAAAGAGGACAATATCGTGCTATGGTGGTGGAGCGACCCGAGTTGTGGTGGGGACCCTGGCTAGGATGTGACAATTTGGTATCAGAGCCTAACCTTGGCCATGGTGTGCCAACGAGGACGTTGGGCCCCTAAGGGGGGTGGATTGTAAGATCCCACATCGCCCAGGGGAGTGATCCTTATATGTATATTCTCATCTCTACCTAGCATGAGGTCTTTTGGGAGTTCACTGGCTTCAGGTTCCATGGGAACTCCAAAGTTAAGCGAGTAGCGCGCAAGAGCACTCTTATGATGAGTGACCCACTGAGAAGTTCTCGTGTGAGTTCCCAGAAACAAAACTGTGAGACGTGGTCGGGGCCTAAAACGGACAATATCAAACCGTAAGAGCGTGGTCGGAGCCCAAACTAAATAATATCGTGCTACGGTAGTGGAGTGACCCGAATTGTGGTGGGGCTCGGACCAGGATGTGACACCTACTCTATAGCTAGTAAACAGATGGAAGGCCCTCCACTTAATTCATAAATTTATGCGAAAAATTAAAAAATAAAATCAGTGGAATAACGTTGATTGTATTAATAAAAAAAATACTTTGTTGTGATGAGGAGTACAAGAAGGACTTTATCATATCATTCATTTGAAGGGCATGCTTAGTGCTAAGATGAGTTTGATTACCATGAAAAGTTGAGGTCTTTAACTTTAAGGAGCCAGCCAAACCTCATATAATTTCTTGCTAATCACATAACCCAAGAGTAATTAGTAACCTAAATCCTTATTATATATAGGATGTAATGAATGAAACCATACACAGTTTTCAGATAGTACGTACTCAATGTAAACGTTTACCAACAGGGAAAAAAAAGCTGAGTTTCAAAAGATACAACAACAACAAAGTCGTATTCCACTAAGTGAGGTCCGTTGCATGAATCTTAGAACGTCACTGCGTTTGGTTTTGCGTCAAGTTTTGCGTTAGCTCCACATATCACGTATTTTCTTAAAGTCTCTTTCAAAGTATTCTTAGGTCTTACTCTACCCAATGTGCCTTGAGCCTCTGTCACAAAGTAATACTTTCTAACCGGAACATCTGTAGATCTTCGTTTCACATATCCAAACCACATTAACCGATTTTTTTTCATCTTATCTTCAATAAAGTCCGCTCCTACTTTATCTCGGATATCCTCATTCTTAATCATGTCATTTCTCGTGTTCCCATCCATTCAACGAAGCATTCTCATCTCGACTACACTCATTTTTTCCACAAATTCATACTTAATAATTGTTTATTAATCAGGCCACTACTGGTGTACGTACTTTTTGTATACAAATTGAAATGGTTGCAGAAGCTTAGCTGACGCAACTAAGCAACTGTTTAAAGGAAATTTTAAGCGCACACACCAGATTTATTTAAAGATCGGCTTAATTATTATTTTACCTAAAAAGTTATTGAACAGATATGCATTCATCTTCACACTTCCTTCCCTCTTTCCCAGATTTATTTAAGTAATAATTTGAATCAAAAGCAACTTAATTTCCAAGAAATTTAAAACCAGAGAATTACAAGGTGTAGGTCCAGAGTACAAGAAGATGTCATGGCAAGTAAATTGATTAAAACTCGATAGTGACCAGCTAAGTAAATGGACTCTGTTTCATTAAAAAAAAAAAAAAGTTAATGGACTTATACGATATAAAGGGAAAATCCGCCACTTGTAGAGTCATCCTACTTTAAAGTCAAAATTCTATTGAACGGGAGAGAATGAAGCAAATAATCATAAGTAGTGGAACAAGTAGGTTTCACTATAAGAGGAACACAAGCATTATCTAATTAATTAATAATAAATCAGATGTTTTTTTCCCCTAAACCCTAATTGTTTGGTAATCAAAGATAGAATCAACATATGCATGAACTAAACAGGAAATGGACATCCTTTGCTCTGGTGCTCTACGTATGAGGTCGATCGAACAGATCAAATGTGCATTTGTGAGCTTTCAACGTTTCACCTATTGCGCAATGCATCGAAAATGAAATTGGGATGTAAAAGTTTATTGTGAAAACAAGAGAAGAAAAAGGGAGGTGATTGGTTAGAGAAGTATATACAAAATAGGTGGACATTTTACCCCTACATTTTGGTTGGAAAACAACTGGGCTTTGATGCAGGGAGTACTCAAAAACGACATACAAGAACCAACATGCAGAACAGGTGAACATGCATGCCTTGACAGACAAGCTACAGTTCACCTACGAAGTAAATATTACCTTCATTTAATATGGAAAAGCTGCTGCGCAACAAGCGGGAAATCGACGATTTGCGCCATTCGGTCTAGTCACATCAAAATATAGTTTAAACAGACTCAACCATGTTTTAAAGGAAAAGGATAATGACTTATCTGTTACAGTAAGTGATTCTCCAAACCACCCTCACTCACAGTTGTGAATCAAATATCTGTATTATAAGATACTACAGTTGAAGAGAAATATTATTAGGTTTTAGTATTAAGTGGCTTTTATTATTTAGTTTCCTTGACATATTGTCGTAATTGAATTTTGGATTTTATATGTATTCATGACAAGTAAACTAAGGGGAGAAGAGAGGGAGGGAGAGAGAGAGAGGGGGGGGGGGGGTGGGTGGGTAATGTCTAGTGTGTATGGAGTTTGATGGAATTTGATGAACTTTGCTTGACTCTCAAATTCAGGTTTATTCACTATAAATTTTTATGGAATCAATAAAATTTACCCTATAATGAATAAAAACTTTCTATGACTTCTAAAAAGTCTATAAAATTCTCGTGGTATTTAATTATGACTTCTTGTAAGTTTACAAAAGTCTAGGTGTATTCAAAAGTTCAATGATTTAAAGGATGTTAAAAAATTATGAACTTTCATAGACTATGACGCTTTTCATAGTGTATATTTTTTTTTGTCATAGCAATTCAACCTCTCGCCTTAAGATTTTGATGAACTTTCGTAGACTTTGATAGTCCACCACCACCATGATATAATTAATGAGGATCACCATTTTCACTTCAACCACACCATGTCATCACCACCACCTAACCATGACTCTACCTTCGCTATTGTAATACCAACAACTATCGCTGCCACTGTCATCACCTCTGCTGTCACGTCCCGATCCCGACATACGTCCAGGATCGACACATGACGTTACCAAGTAGTCGTATATCTAACAAACCCCGCCTCTATAATATGCACCAAGCATGCTCAAGCCTCAAATTAAGTAGTGATTTTTCGTATACTTTATGTAGACATCGAAATTTCGGTGAAATGAATGTTAACCAATAATTAAAATTTCAACGCTTACGTGTCACATAAATTTTACATGTAGCGTGTGACTCAACGAAAAATCGAAATAAATTGGAAAGGTCATCAAATAGGACACGTGTCAATATCTGGCAGAAATGATTTATTTCATCTGATTATTTAAATCCAAAAATCAAGTTTTGGAATTCTATAAATAGGAGGCCAAGGCATTCATTTAAGAAGGGAGGAAGGAAAGGAAAGAAAGAAAGGAAGAAGAGAAAGAAAGAAGGGAATTTACATCACACCAAAACCTTGAAGCCTCGAAACTCTAAAGCTCTCAAGCAAATCCCGAAGGATCAAGAAAACACTCTTCGTTCTTCGTCAAATCCTCCTTCAAAGGTCAAGCCCCAACGGCCCTTGAAGAACTTCCACCGACTCAAGATCAAGCCCCGACGGCCCCTTGAAGAAAGTGTTCATCATCCGTTCGTCCTAAGATCAAGCCCCAACGGCCCTTTGGATCAACAACCTCAACAAATCCACACATCCAATCAGTCTTCAAGATTAGGCCCAAAAGCCCTTGAAGATCCGCTCATCCATCAACCCTCAAGATCAAGCCCCGACGGCCCCTTGAAGAAATCCATACACCCAGTCTTCAAGATCAAGCTCAAAAGCCCTCGAAGATCCGTTCATCAACTGTTCATCCCTAGATCAAGCCCCGACGGCCCTTTGGATCAACAGCTCATCCACAAACCTACACCCTACGAAGATAGAATCAGAGGATCAAATTACAAAGAGATTGTAACCCCAAAATCATTAAACATAAAATATATTTTGTACACGTATTCTTGTCTCTTGTTTCAGGAATTTTTCGTGTTCACAAATTTGGCACGCCCGGTGGGATAATCTCTACCTCTCATCTCTGTCTCCGTCCATGGCTTCAAACAAAGAACAAGTCATGACTATCGGCACTACCTCCATTGAAAAACAGCTGGTTCAGATGAAGGAAACAATTGCAAGGCTGATAAAGATTGCAGAGGAGAAAAACTTGCAAACCGCCGGATTCATCAACCGTCTGGAGGCGCAACATGGTGTCATGGTGAAACCAAGCTCTCTTCCAACTAAGAGGACCGAAGAAGGCTTCAACCCAAATGCCTACGAACTCATGTCAAAGGCTAGGCATGACTTTGCTTCCTCTTCAAATCTTAGAAAGAAGGTTTCAAACACCGTCAACGACAAAGATCGCGACCTCACCAAAACTCAAAAGAAGTTGAAGGAGCATGGTTACGGAGTTGACAACAACCAAAGCACACCTCCAAAATCAATGGCATCAAGCAAGGGACAAGCCGTTCTTGCAACCACCAAGGGAAGAAGCATAAGCACTTCCGCCACGAATGGAGCATCCATTGGCACCACAACCACTCATCAACATGCCGCTTCAAAATTGGTACCGCTAAGCGAGCAAAGGGAACATCAAAGGCGCGAGTCTATCATCAACCTAACCTTGCTGGGGGCACCAAAGCATGCTGCTAAGGCGCATAAGATGACATCCCAAAATGGCCAATGGGTTTCTTCATCAGCACCCTGGATGTCTGAAGGAAAGTCATGCCTATTGGTTGCACAAGTCATGACCATCGGCGTCACCTCTGTTGAAGAACAGCTAGCTCAGATGAATGAAGCAATCGCAAAGCTCACACAGACTGTGGAAGAGAAGGACTTGCAGATTGCCGCACTTGTCAACCAACTAGATGCACTGCCCGACGTAAAAGTCGACCCAAATATTAGCCTATTAAAGAAAGAAGGTGACGAAGAAGAGGAGCCACCAGTGGAGAAAGCTGAAGAGAAGCCGAAGCCAGACCAAGCAATGACATCCATGGGATCTCTCTCTATCCAGCAGCTACAGGAGATGATTGCAAGCACTATCAAGACACAGTACGAAGGAAGCTCGCACGACTCCGTACTGTACTCAAAGCCTTACTCCAAGAGGATTGATGCTTTGAAGATGCCGAGGGGTTATCAGCCCCCAAAATTCATACAGTTCGATGGAAAAGGCAACCCGAAGCAACATGTCGCCCATTTCATTGAAACTTGCAACAATGCTGGGACAGAGGGGGACTACCTCGTCAAACAGTTCGTGCGTTCGCTGAAAAGTAACGCTTTTGACTGGTACACCGACCTCGAACCCGAGTCTATCAACAGTTGGGACCAGCTAGAAAGGGAATTCCTCAACCGTTTCTACAGCACTCGTCGTACTGTAAGCATGCTAGAGCTGACCAGTACGAAACAGTGGAGAGATGAACCTGTCATCAACTACATAAATAGATGGCGTTCATTAAGCCTGGATTGCAAAGATCGGCTTTCTGAAACCTCCGCCATCGAGATGTGCGTTCAAGGCATGCAGTGGGGACTACACTACATCCTTCAAGGCATCAAACCACGAACATTTGAGGAGTTAGCCACCCGCGCCCATGATATGGAGTTAAGCATCACCCGTCATGGGAAGAAAGAACAGATCGCCGACTACAAGAATGACAAAGTTTTGGGGCCCAAGGTGGATAAGGCTGCGTGGAAACCCACCAAGGAAGCAATGACGGTCAACACAACTCCAGTCAAAACCCATACACGAGGCAAGGCGATTCAAACCGAAGCTTTTCGTGATCAAGAGATACGTAGACACACTTTGAAGGAGCTTGAGGAGAAGATTTATCCATTCCCCGACTCTGACGTGGTTGCCATGTTAGATGACTTGCTGGAAAAAAAGGTGATCAACCTACCTGAGTGTAAACGGCCGGAAGAGATGAACCGTACTGACAGTCCAAGGTACTGTAAATTCCATCGCTTCATTGGTCATCCGACGGAAAAGTGCTTTGTGCTAAAAGATCTCATCATGAAGTTGGCTCAGAAAGGGATCATCGAGCTAGATCTTAATGATGTGGTGAAATCAAACTATACCTCCGTCACTTCTGGCTCTTTGAACTCAAAATCTTCACCTCAACCGCTGGGGGCATGCTCCAAAACCATGTCAGTCAAGTCAAGTGAAGTTGAAGGATGGACTTATGTCATTCCAAAGAAAATGCACAAGAAACATAGGTCTCCTCCACAAGTTTACCAATCGGAAAGGGGGCAAAGCAGCTACCGTCAACCTTCAAAGCTACATGAAAGTGTTGAGGATGATGAAGTTATGACACAAAGATCGTCCGTTGCCATCACGATGCGCGATTTCTTCCCCAAAGACTTCTTCAATCACTCAGTCGAGACTCCTTGCTATAAAGATTGCAAGGAATGCCTCTCTAAGATCGTTTGACAAATTCAAAAGCTCCTTGTCTGCACGAGTTGAAACTGCAAAAGACACCAAACGCTCCTCGTTCGCACGAGCCTAAAAGGCGACAACCAAAGCTCCTTGTCTGCACGAGTTGAAACTGCAAAAGACACCAAACGCTCCTCGTTCGCACGAGCCTAAAAGGCGACAACCAAAGCTCCTTGTCTGCACGAGTTGAAACTGCAAAAGACACCAAACGCTCCTCGTTCGCACGAGCCTAAAAGGCGACAACCAAAGCTCCTTGTCCGCACGAGCATAAAAGGCGACAACAAACGCTCCTTGCCTGCACGAGCTGAAACTGCAAACGCACCACGCTCCTGGCCCGCAAGAGCATAAACTGTGTACGGCAAAATCATCATCAAAACTATCACTCATTTGAACTACGTCATGACTTGATCTCTTCTTTGGAAGAGTACGTAGGCAGCTTGAAACTTCAAAACTTCAAGTACAGTCACATCAAAATAAATAAATAAATGTTTCATTAAAGAAAGTCAATTTTATTACAAAAGAAAAGAAAAAAAAAAAAGTACATATGTTACTATGTATTAGGAAAAATATATATATATATATTCTCTATTCAAAAAAAAATATATATATATATATATATATGTATATGTATATATACACATGTTAAAGTGGGTTTGCCCACACTTAAAACCCATGCCAACTTATAAAAAAATAAAAAAAAAAAAAAAAATAAAAACAGAAGTTGAAGTCCACAAAAAGAAGCAGCCCAAATCCAGGCTCAGGCCCGGCCCTTAAAGCCATCGCAAGAACCCTCACCACCGAATTCATTCTCCACAGAACCTTCGATGTGCCTTCTACCCAATTGATCAGGGACTGTCTGATTCAGACCACCTTCAAGGAAGCAGAAATTCGAAGACGCCGTCGCCGCCCTGAATTCGCTGCTCCGCGACCACTACCCTCTCCTCTCCGGTGAAATTACCATCAACCTCATCTGGTACGGTAACTTTCAGCCCTCCCAGAAAGCCATTACCACCGACCCTCTACTCATCACCTAGCGCTGTTGCAATTCCTCCACTTCAGGCTTGACGCCTTGCACTATCTCGAGCTCGTCACCCTGGCCACCATGATCAAAATCAACGAAGAGCTTCATTGACCGCTGTCAAACGACTAGCCGGTCTTCAAACTCGACGCCTTACGCTCTGCTTCAAGCTCTGGCTGCTTCTGCACTTCCGCCATGGCTGCTGCCTGTGAATGTGATTAACAAAAAACAAAGTTTGTCAACTCACATCTGCTTGCCTCTGCTGCTGCCTGTGAATGTGATTAACAAAAACGAAGTTTGTCAACTCACATCTGCTTGCTTCTGCTGCTGATCTTTGAATGTGATTGACAAAATCAAAGTTTGGCAACTCACACCCAAAGATCTCATCCGTCTGCTTGCCTCTGCTGCTGCCTTTGAATGTGATTGACAAAATCAAAGTTTGTCAACTCACACCCAAAGATCTCCTCCGTCTTCTCTCGGACTCGCCCTGGGTTTTCACCCACAAACTCAGCCTTGCAGATCACCATATAAAAGAAAAAAATGATGGAATCTGGCTGGACAGCACCATGCACAAAAAAAAAAAAAAAAAAAAAAAAAAAAAAAAAAAAATATAAAAGACAAAAAGAGTTTTAACGAGGTTCCTCCACAGTCAGTGTAACTGGAGTACGTCCTCGGAGCAATAGGAGCTCACCCAATAATCCACTATCAACCAAATGAAGCAGCAGCTTCTCTTCTCTATTTGCAGCTTCTTTCTTTTTCTCAACAGAGTATTGAGCTCTCTCTTCTTCTCTATTTTCTCCAAAACCGAAATAAGCTACCCTCACTTTTCCCTTTGCTTCAAAGGCTATTTAAACCAACGGATGTTGAAGAAAAGAAAAAAAAAAAAAAAAAAAAAAAAGACATTTTCCTTTTTTTCCTCCCCAAAACAAGGAAAATGTTTCTCCTTTTCTTCCTTTATAATTTTTTATAGCCAAAAGCATTTGCAAGTTGTGGTCTAGCTTCCAACGGATGTTGAAGAAAAAAAAAAAAGAAAAAAAAAAAAAAAAAAAAAGACATTTTCCTGTTTTTCCTCCCCAAAACAAGGAAAATATTTCTCCTTTTCTTCCTTTATAATTTTTTATAGCCAAAAGCATTTGCAAGTTGTGGTCTAGCTCCCAACGGATGTTGAAGAAAAAAACAAAAAAAAAAAAAAAAAAAAAAAATTTCCTGTTTTTCCTCCCCAAAACAAGGAAAATGTTTCTCCTTTTCTTCCTTTATAATTTTTTATAGCCAAAAGCATTTGCAAGTTGTGGTCTAGCTGAAAGCATAGCCAAGTTGGCCACTTTCAAAAAAAAAAAAAAAAAAAAAAAATCTTAGTGATGTATATGTTTTATTTGTATTTAACACAATACACTGAATAAAATAAAGCATGTCCATTAATCTCCAAGAAATTACAAGTGTGTACAAAAAAAAAAAAAAAAAAAAAAAAAAAATTGAGCTTTCACAAAGGTTGTTCACGTGAAACCCCACTACGTGGCAAAACTCCAGGAGCGGGAGGCATCCAAGATAGAGCATTCGAGGCCTCAATACTTGGCCAAACGCTGGAAGACCCAGGAAAAATGTGCCTCTGGAGGAGAGACGAAAACCTTTGACGGTCACTTTGAATCCGACTTTCAGACTCTTGCAGCTCATCAAGCTTCCTCTTCATGCCCGTCGAATAGTTGTTTGCAAGCACGTGCAAACTTCTATTCTCATACTTCAGCTGCTTGATCTCTTGCTTGAGACTTTCCACCTCTGCCATCAACGATTCAACCTGACGGGAGCGAGCAAGTAGGCGTTGGCCCATGTTGGACACAGAGCCTGCACACTGAACGCTGAGAGCGAGGGACTCTTGAACGGCCAACTCATCGGACCGTCCTGACAGCAGCCTACTATCTTTTGGAGTGAGGAGGTTCCTAGCTACTATTGTAGCTGTTGTGGCGTCCTGCATCACGGAGTCTTCACCTGTAAGAGGACCGTTAGAAGATAAAAAAGAAGGGCGCCATACATTACCTTGACCGGGTGCAACCGGATCGCTGCTGAGACTCAAATCTAAGCAAAGGTTCGATGAGTTAGTCATTTTTTCAAAGGTGTTCAGAGAGAATGGGTGGATGAAGATAATTCTCAAAAGGCCGGAGACGATTTTCAAGAATGGGCAATTTTCAGAGTATGTATGTTGGAGTGATCGATACCTCTGTAAAAAGCCAAGCGACACGACCACCGATTCAAAAATCCGGATTTTCCTGCGTGAAGTTCGGCGACGCGTTCGCGGTTTTTCAGAAAATGCGTTCAACTTTGTCAAAAGATATCTGACAAAGTCGAGAACACGTGGAGGCCATCATCGCAACTACACGTCTTTAGCCGACAAGCGCAAAGTTCGGCGACGCTTTCTCTGCTTTTCAGAAAACGCGTGCAACTTTGTCAAAAGTGGCGCTCGTTCAGAAATCGAAGAGGCGTCGTTCAGAAATCGAAGAGGCGTCGTTCAGATATCGAAGAGACGTTTGTCGACAAGGGTAAAAGAACGGTACCACCACTTGCTATTAAGAAATCCCTATATGTGTCGACCTTCGTCTCTTATGGCAAGGCAGACCTGAAGAAAATGCCCAACTCTTCCTTACCTCTGAGGGCGCACTCCCAGCAAAGCCTCTCGAAATACTCAATTCTTCTTCTTCCTTTGAGAAAACCTATTCAACCTTTGAAGATACCAGATGCCTGGAGTACAGATGACCCAGGAGGAAACGATAGATTGAAGCATGTGCTGATTCATTCACCGCTTCTTCAAAAGCAAAGGTATCTCATATCATCAAGGGCGAAAGCATAGGTATCTCATATCATGCTTTTTCCCTATCTTTTCCTTTGCCCTTGTTCTCACCTGCCAAGACAAGGACAGAGGAAGCAATATGTCGGAACCTCCACTCAAACCAGTTGCCACCAAGGAGTGAAGCACCATTTAAATGCAAAGGTTGCATTCAACTCCTGCATCGGAGGACAAATACTACAAGAAAAGATGCTAAACCTGCATAAGGAAATACCACTTCTGCAAAGGGGAGCAAGTAAGGCAAGTGAAAATGATACATCGAAGCATGTGGAGACAAGCATAACAAATATATGTGCTGATTCATTTGCTGCTTCTTCGAAAGCAAAGGTATCTCATATCATGCTTTTTCCCTGTCTTTTCCTTTGTCTTTGTTATTACTCGCATGGCAAAGTAAAAGAGAGCAGTCAGCGGCACTTGGAGTCAGTCTTCCGATCTGGAACCGACTACCTGGAATCTATTCCTGATTGCTTACCTAGTATTGCTCTCGAGTAGTCATCTTCAACGGTTGATACACTGCCAGAGAAGGGACAAGGAAACTTCAATCTTTCCAACCCTCTTCAATACGAATTGGAAAGATTGAACAAAGAAACAGGTCAGCACCTCCACCTTGTACTTGCCTGCCATATCCTGAAACCGCTCGTAGACCTTCGGGGGGAGACCAAAAGAATCCTGCTGCCCAGTTCAAGAGTAGCACAAAGGAAAATCAACGAGCGGAGGAGACCAGAAAAATCCTGCTGCCCAGTTCAAGAGTAGCACAAAGGAAAATCAACGATGGGAGGAAACCAGAAAATCTTCCAGTCGAACTCAAGATCAAGCCTCAATGGCCCTTGAAGAAATCACAAGTCCGATTCAAAATCAAGTGTTCACCACCCTTGAATCAAATTCAACTCCTGATAAAAGGAGTAAGTTCAAACCTTCGGAGGAGACCAAAAGAATCCTCCAGCCCAGTTCAAGAGTAGCACAAAGGAAAATCAACGATTGGAGGAAACCAAAAAATCTTCCAGTCGAACTCAAGATCAAGCCTCGATGGCCCTTGAAGAAATTTCCAGCCCAATTCAAGATCAAGCCCCGACGGCCCTTGGATCGACATCTACATTAAGGAACTTCAAAACGCATCTCATACACGTGACAAACACATGTCAACGACGCGCCTTGAAGTGGGGGCATTTGTAGACATCGAAATTTCGGTGAAATGAATGTTAACCAATAATTAAAATTTCAACGCTTACGTGTCACATAAATTTTACATGTAGCGTGTGACTCAACGAAAAATCGAAATAAATTGGAAAGGTCATCAAATAGGACACGTGTCAATATCTGGCAGAAATGATTTATTTCATCTGATTATTTAAATCCAAAAATCAAGTTTTGGAATTCTATAAATAGGAGGCCAAGGCATTCATTTAAGAAGGGAGGAAGGAAAGGAAAGAAAGAAAGGAAGAAGAGAAAGAAAGAAGGGAATTTACATCACACCAAAACCTTGAAGCCTCGAAACTCTAAAGCTCTCAAGCAAATCCCGAAGGATCAAGAAAACACTCTTCGTTCTTCGTCAAATCCTCCTTCAAAGGTCAAGCCCCAACGGCCCTTGAAGAACTTCCACCGACTCAAGATCAAGCCCCGACGGCCCCTTGAAGAAAGTGTTCATCATCCGTTCGTCCTAAGATCAAGCCCCAACGGCCCTTTGGATCAACAACCTCAACAAATCCACACATCCAATCAGTCTTCAAGATTAGGCCCAAAAGCCCTTGAAGATCCGCTCATCCATCAACCCTCAAGATCAAGCCCCGACGGCCCCTTGAAGAAATCCATACACCCAGTCTTCAAGATCAAGCTCAAAAGCCCTCGAAGATCCGTTCATCAACTGTTCATCCCTAGATCAAGCCCCGACGGCCCTTTGGATCAACAGCTCATCCACAAACCTACACCCTACGAAGATAGAATCAGAGGATCAAATTACAAAGAGATTGTAACCCCAAAATCATTAAACATAAAATATATTTTGTACACGTATTCTTGTCTCTTGTTTCAGGAATTTTTCGTGTTTACACTTTATTGCTGCATCTAACCTCCTCGTTAGACTGCCTACGTACCCTCAATAGGGATCAAGCCATTCGTAGTTCACCATATCACTATACTCGAACATTTATCACATAAATGGCTATGTCTCAACAATATATCACAATGCATACCATGCAATATGTTCAAGAACCAATGATGAAGCACAAAACTCTTCTCAAGCCACATTGATCAACTAAAATAAGCATAATAATAACATCCATATCCAAAGTCATTCCGCAATCCCCTCAATTAATCAATTCATGAATCAAAAATGCATGATCTTAGTATTTATTTACGTTAATCAATCAATACAATAACTTATCATTTCATGAATTTAACTAAGGTATTCTATATAATTCCCTACTTGGATTTTGAGTAATAAACATGGTAATTCTAATTTATATTCACAAGGTCTATTAGGGGTAATTCTCATCCACTCGAATCTAGGGTTCTAGACTCACCTTATGGATATGAGAAAGAGCAAGGATTCCGGACCACTCAACGGAATCCAACAATCTCGGGTTCCGGACCACTCAACGAAACAAAAATACCAAGCTGCTTCTTGTAATCTACCTAAACCTGTCGTATGTACAATCATGCCTACATCAAGGAGATGACACACTAGGCAAATCAGACACTCGGATAAGCTGCGAAGCTCGGGTGAGTGACAATAATACAAGTATGTGATATCCAATGAAAACAGACCATCGATCACAATCCATAAACATCAAGTATAGAATCCTGCTTTATGAAATCATAATCAAGCCGCTGAAAACTCCGAATGAGTCACCCAGACATCTAACAACTTTTCTAATTCAACCCACAAGATTCTCAAAAACCATCGTTCATATGTACATTAAAAACTAGGGCTAGAGGGATGCAGTTTGGTCGAAGCCTGCATAAATAACCAAACAGGAAGCGGCCCCCCAAAGCGGAATAACCAAGCAGAGCCACCCCTGAGAAAGTAACCAAGTAGGCAATGACCCCCCCAATGCGGATTAACCAAGCAAAGTCACTCCTACACCTGTTAGGAAGTGATCACCCAATGCGAATTAACCAAGCGTGATCACTCCTAAGCATACATGACCATAAGGATTGCCCAACGCAGATTAACCAAGCGCGATCCATATATAGTATGGTCCCCCAATGCAGATTAACCAAGCAGGACCACTAGTGACCCCCAATGCGGATTAACCAAGCCAAGATAATCAGGTAGGTAGTGACCCCCCAACGCGGATTAACCAAGTAGAGTCACACCTATAGAACTGTTAGGCAGTGATACCCAACGCGAAGTAACCAAGCATGATCACCCCTAAGTATAAATGGCTATAAGGATCGCCTAACACGGATTAACCAAGTGCTATCCATCTATAGTATGGTCCCCCAATACGGATTAACCAAGCAAGACCACTAGTGACCCCTCAATGCGGATTAACCAAGCAAGGTCATAGTCCCCTACTAGCCCTCAATTTACAAAACATTTCAATATGCAATTCGAATCACTTTTTCCACAAATATTACCAATCCATGAATCAAGTCACATTTAATAAAAATAGATCGATAGCCAATTATAAAAGAATCACATTTTAATAGAAAACACATTTATAAAACCATGTGATATCCACAAAGGATATTAATATAAAGAATCGGGTAATCACCATATCACATATATTAAAGTCACTCACCGAGACAAGTCCACAAAGCTTCACTGAGTCTCTAGTAATACTAATTTTAGTAATTCAAATGGTTCCAGACTTGTTGACCAAAAAAAACAACAGTGGGGTCCACACCTTAGCAATTTAATCCAAAAGATCCGCACATCATAATCTAGATCCATAACTTCCTAAGGTCCACATTATACTCAAAGATCAACATACTAAAATCTCATCATGATCCGACGGTCGGATCTCCGCCAATTGCTAGAATTAGGTGGCGGTTAACAATTAATTTTACTAACTTAGAAATCTAATTTGGGAAGATCCATACGTCGGATTCCTAATCTGTCAATTCCAGCTATCAACAAATATTACGTTCTATAATGCATTAAAGTTTGGTGATGATCCAACGGTCAAATCGTTGATTCAAATTTTGATCAAGTGATGTATCATAATGAAACTAAGTTCAAACAATCAAACCACTTCATACAGATATCAATTATGAATTCACGGCATTTACTTGGACTTAGAAAGACATTTTCGGCCCACTGGTCACGCCCCGCCGCATGTGCCATCGTGGGTGGCGGTCGGCCACCCTAACTCGCCCGAAAATTCAACTATTTCCAAAAATTACCAAATTTTACAGGAAAATAGATCTCAATGAGTGGAGCAAGTTTCATAGCTGTGGCCAAGTCCAATTTTTCTGGGAAAAGCTCCAATTGCCCTCGAACCCACCGGAAAACCTAGAAATGGATGTTCCTCGATTCATCGCCAAAACGAAATCCGACGCGTCATCCCATGCTTGGGTCTTGCTCCAAGGGTTGAGGGGAGTCTATTGTTGGTGGTTATCAACGGTAATCATTGTCGGAATCACCGTAACATGAGAAAACTCGCAGGAAAACTGTGGACTTTGTGGCTTCGGTTTGTAAAATTGGGTTAGAAATTGAGAAATATAATACCACAATGATGTTGGGTTCGTCGAGGGCTTTCCATCGACACCAAAATCACCTCAATCGAATGTTAGACGGAAGAGATACAACCGGATCAAGGAACGGAGTCGGGGTTTGAAATCGGATCAAGGTTGCTTGGGTGTTTCCTCCCCTCTCTTCTTTCCCTCCTTCTTCCCCCCTTCTGATTGGTTCCCTTAACTCACATAAATATGATTGGCCTCTTTCCCGCAAGATGGGAGTTTAAAATAAATTTAAAATCTATAGTTTAGTAACACAACTTCAAATGTCCATATTTATACTGTTATAATCCGGACTCGTAAACAGCTTTCACTTATGCGCTCGTAGTTTCAAGATCTATTTGAATACGTTACTTGTGACCTCAAAAGGTCAACGAATTTTAGATAATTACTTTCCAAACTTCAAACTTCGTAACTAATTTAATTAAAATCTAAATTCAAATAAATTAATATAATTTCTCGAAAAATAATATAAAATCTCAATAATACAAATACGTAGATTATAATAGTGAAATCCAGGAACATAATTTCACATCTGCTACCGCCTCCGTCACCATTATATCACATCTTTTGCCACCAGCTTGTCATACTCATCATAACCGTACCACATCCTCATAAAACCATCTTTCTGCCACCACCCAAACCACCCCCCCCCCCTCCGATGCCGGCTATCGATCTAGAGAAGCTGCAGGAAATATAATTTTGAGTGCTGTCAGCTCATATAGATTTCCATATGTACCTAGATTCGCTTTTTATTTGAAAGGCTTTTGTAAACTTTGCAGACTTTTATTGACTACTAGAAATTTCATGAATTCTAGGTACTTTTTAATGAGAGACTTCTCACATTTTTGAGAGTTTAATGACAGACTTTGTAGATTTAAAAAAATAAAAAAATAAAAAAAAAATAACTTTGTAAAAAAATCTATAAATCTGAATACAATACAAAAGTTTGCTTTTGATTTTTTGGCACTAGAAGCCAGGGAAACTGAATATATGCAATTTGGTTACTATCTTCATGCTAAGGTAAACTAATTAAAGTATACCTAGCGAGTTACCTTCGTGAGGCTAGCTAGCTAGCAAGGAATAGTGCTCCACGGATTTTGGATAAAGTTAAATCCCTATTGAAATGAAGGGATTCAAATGAAGGCATTTTAGAAATATTAATTCTTTGGTAGTAATTTAGACAAATTATGTCGACTGGAAAAACAAAAGAAATAAGCTTTCGTCTTCTTAGAAAAAAATCAAGAAAGAAAAGAAAGAAAAATCAGACAAGGAAAGATATGAGGAACAGCTTTTGTTTTCTCCCTTTGACAAATGTCTGGCCAGTTTCAACATGTTCTCAGCCTTTGTGGGACATGCACACAAACCACTCTCCCCACACTTCACTGGCCGGCCGGCACACCACATTTGCACTTGTACTGAATTGGAGTCCAATCACACATTTTTTTCAAGATGTGAAACACTCGTGACAACTCCTATGCCTCTCCCTTAAATATTGCTTGCTATAATTGCCTAGACCAATGCTTATGATCCCCTTTCGTTTCAACATGAAAGGCAAACTAAATCAGCAAACCACTAGTTCTAGCCACTACTCATTTATTTGCTTTTTTTTTTCTTTCTCTCCTACATTGTCCATATGTGCATGTTCCCTTGGATATTGTCGGGTCACTTACGATCCACATTTATATTCAGTGGTATGAAAAGATTGTGTCCTTATTGAGATTTTAATGTCTGATTCTCAGAGGCCTCTAATTCCAGCATGCGATCACAAATCATTTGAGATGATTGGGGGGTGATTAGACGCCCATCCATTGGGTTGGTGCTCCACTCGCGGGTTTCCAAAACTTGGTTATCATCTAAGAGTGAGAGATACTTGTTATATGCATACTGCTGTAGTGGCCAAATGCACAAGTTGTACCGAGGTTCTTTTGCTATCATGGAACAAACACTGTTCAGACATTGCTAGCCAAATGCATTTTATCTAGTTCAAGTTATTTCAGGATATATAGAAAAAAAAAAATTGTACGTGTACCTAATACACTACGTATAGTAGTGTGATTTGGGTGGAATGTGTTAAAATACAAGTACGGATTCTGACCCAAAATTCCGAAATCCAAACATTTTAACAAAAAGGATGAAAATTTGAATGTGTCTAGATTCTAAAAAATCTGAAATTTTATCGTATTCATTATTAGTTTTAGATGTCTTTTATATTCTATTCATTTATTAAATAAAAGGGTAAATTACATAAAACACTCTCAACTATTGGGTCATTAACAGTTTCATACCTCGTCTTTAAAAAGTTTCAATGTCATATCTTATCTTCGAATTTGTTGCAATGTCATACCTTCCGTCAGTTGTCTGTCAATTTTTTTGTTAAATACTGATGTGGCTTGAGACGGGGTCCACTTTCTATTAAAATATTAATAAAAAAATTACCCTAAAAAAATAAATCCCAACCCCTGACCATCCATTCTCCCTCCCTCCCTCCTCTGCACATCCATCGTTCCCTCACCCCACCCCACAACCCTCCCTCCCTTTCCTTTCTTCCCCTCCCGTCTTCTCCAAACCTCAGTTCGTCTTCCGCCCATCCTGTCTTCCCCAAACCCATCGTGCATGCACCCATCCTCCACCTCCTCAGCACCCACCCTCTTCCCTACACTATTTTTTTTTTTATGACAATGATATATTTAAATTTCAATTGACAAGTGTGTCAAATCCTCGTGAATGTAATTTGGTAATTTAATTAATTGCAAGGAAGGGGGGGTCGGGGAAGATGAAGATGCGTTTTTTTTTTTTTTTTTTTTTATGGGTTGCAGATTGGGCTCGAGTGAGTTTGGAGGGGGGGGACGGGAGGGGAAGAAAGGGGTGGGTTGCATGGAAGGGGGGTCGGGGAAGATGAAGATGCATTTTTTTTTTTTTTTTTTTCTGGATTGCAGGTTGGGCTCGAGTTTTGGGGGGGGGGGGGGGGAGGAGACGAACTGGGGTTTGGGGAAGGCGGAAGGGGAGGGAGGGAGAAGGGAGGGAGGGTCGAGGCGTGGGGTGAGGGATTGATGGATATGCAGAAGGGAGGGGAAGAAAGGCAGAAGGAGAAGGGATGGTCGGGGTTGGGAATATTTTTTTTTTTTTTAGGGTAATTTATTATTTTATAATATTTTAATAGAAAGTGGACCCCGTCTCAAGACATTCAGCATTTAACAGAAAAATTGACAGACAACTGACAGAAGGTATGACATTGCAACAAATTTGAAGATAAGGTATGACATTGAAACTTTTTAAAGACGAGGTATGAAATTGTTAATGACCCAATAGTTGAGGTAGTTTTATGTAATTTACCCTAAATAAAACACAATTTCTTATACAAGCGATACTCTTTTGGGGGATGGGGAGAGGGGGAAGGGGGGTGGCGGAGGGTATTGAATCTAAGACCTCAAGTATACGAGTAAATGCTTTTAACACATCGAGTCAAAGCCCCTTCATCATACGCTTATATAAATGAGGTGTATGATCTTAACAAACCTGTGCTCCTACACCATATGGTCTAAGAAAATTGTGGTAGCCCTCAATTCAATTTGTTGTTAGACTTTCTCTTCCACTGTTAAATTAAAATCGAACGGTGGGTAACCACAATTTATTTGGGCCATAGAGTATGGGAGAACATGAATCTAAAACTTATTGTGTGTTGATAATATATGTATATTCAGTACTGGAGTCACTAAAGAAATGAAAAGTTCCAATTCAAAAATTTGGACAAAGAGGTACATTCATGGGGTGAACACAAGTATTATTGTGTTTTTTCACAGTAAAAAAAAAAAAAAAAATTCAATCAGTCAATTTGAATATCTGTTCAAGAATATAACTTTTGTTGTGTATCATTCCTTTCTATCGTCACTTTTATGCTCGAATTTGAAACTTTCACATCTTTTAGACTCATTAGATTTTATAAACATTGGAAAAATCAGTAAAAAGAAATAAACGGATATAAGTAAAATGCGAATTGGCAAGTGGTTCGCTTTTTAAATTGCTAACTGAAGATATATTACTGAGCAGTAATAGTAGTAAGCTAACAGGAAATTGGAAAAAAAAGAAAAAATAAATAAAAACCCCAACATCGATGGTCAGCATTAAGAAAAGAGATATCCATGCATAAGTTGATCACGATGAGTGGAGGTTTCTAACTTTCTATGGAGAGATGTGGCTTTTAAAAATTTAAAGTTGGATTGATCGGAGGGTGTTGATTCGTTGAGACAAATAAGCACGTCAAGTAACCGATGTTTGCTTGTGCCATGCCATTGGTCGACCCTATTGCTTTACTAGCAAATGGGGCTGGTTCTATGCCATTAAAGAGATTTTTTTTGGGGTACCGGGTAGCCCAGTTGAGTTGGTGTTCCTAACGAATAGAAGCTTGACACGTAATTATTCAAGTTTTAAATTAATAAAATGTTAGACTAGCATTTTTTTTTTTTTAACAAAATTTCTAATTTACCCCAAACCCTAACAGAAATTAAGAATAATCACCCTCAGCACCACCCACCTAGCGCCGCCAAGAACACAACCAAGACAATCACCCCCCTCAATCAAAGATGATAATTTTCATTGGAGAATGTCGAAGTTGATATTTTCACTAGATTTCGCCGACCTCTGATCGAAGCGTGAGGGTGGTCACAAGTAATTTCTAGGATCTTTCTCCGGTGTAAGGGAAGAGTTGAGTGAAAAATTGGAAGAGAATGAGATAGAAAGAGAAATGAATAGGGAGAGAGAGAGAGAGAGAGAGAGATAGTGACGGCAAGGGGAGGCGAAGATCGGAGGGGGTGGGGTGAAGATCAGAGACTAGGGACGACTGTCACATCTCGGCCCGGGCTCCCACCATATCTCGGGCTTGACTCCACCATAGCACAATATTGTCTGCTTTGGGTCCAGACCACGCCCTCACAATTTTGTTTCTGGGAACTCACATGAGAACTTCCCAGTGGGTCACCCATCCTGGGAATGCTCTCGCGCGAACTCACTTAACTTCAGAGTTCCTACAGAACCCAAAGCCAGTGAGCTCCCAAAAGGTCTCGTGCTAGGTAAAGATGAGAACATACATATAAGGCTTACAGGATCCACTCCCCTAGGCGATGTGGGATGTTTCAATCAACCCCCCTTAGGGGTCCGACGTCCTCATCGGCACACTTCCGGCTAGGGATTGGCTCTAATATCAAATTATCACATCCCGGACTCGACTCCACCGTAGCACAATATTGTCAGCTTTAGGCCCCTACCACACCCTCATGGTTTTGTTTCTGGGAACTCACACGAGAACTTTCCAGTCGGTCACCCATCCTAAAATTGCTTTCGCGCGAAATCGCTTAACTTCGAAGTTCAGACGGAACCGCCAGTGATCTCCCAAAAAGCCTTGTGCTAGGTAGAGATGAGAATATACATATAAGGCTTATAGGATCCACTCCCCTGGACGATGTGGATCTGGATTCAAAGGTTTTGTTTAACTTTTTATGTTTTTTTTATATAATTATTTTCTGAATTTTTTTGGTAGGGATTGACTAGGAAGATAATAATTTAAGTGCCAACGTGTGCAATACAAAAAGAAGATAGCCAGGTGTTGGATGTTCATTGGTGGGGGAACACCAGTTGTCTTGAGCACTTGGTACCTAGAAAAATTTCTCGTCATTAAAAGCTTACGACCCCCATCACTTTGATTATTTTGATTGCCTTATCAAGAGACAACATGTGTTTTTCACCACTTCTAGCTCTAGAAGACCAAACTTATACACTAAGAGTTTTTCGGTATACTCATAACAATGTTGATGGTATTAATACTAGTCTACTCAACTCGTAAAATATTATTTTGTTTTTGGATAACCCTTGGTTTTTTTTTTTTTTTTTTTTTTTTTTTTTTATCAATGTATTCTAAGACCATCTCCAATGGTTGGGCTAAAAGTCAAATTTTTTGTCGCGGAAAATTTAGTTTTTAGCCGAGAAACAGCTTTTCTGCTCTAACCGTTCTAGCCTAAAATTTTAGCCCGGGATTATTAAAGAATGAACTTAGGCTTTTTTTGTTAAATTAAATTTTTAAAAAAATGTAGACTATCGTAAATTAATTTTATGAACATTTTAATCTAAAAAAATTTAAATTCCGATAAATATTAGGTGGAGTCCACTCCGATTTCTGGACTAAATTTTGGGGGGAATTTGGCATTGGTTTAGCATTTAGTATTTAGCCCAAAATTTCCCCTTGGGTTGGAGTGCGTTTAGAGGGAAATTTTGGAGAGTAATTTGGCTTTTAGCCCACCATTGGAGTTGGTCTAAAAGTGGGAAATCTACTATCGTCAGCCCATATTCTAACATGTTAAACAATACATCAAGTAATAAGTAATTCTCGTATACCATTTGTATTATAATTATGCAACAGGATAATGCTACTGGACCACATATATATTTGATCACATTATTAATATTTTCGCTTAAGAAAAATATATTCTTATGATCTATAGTAGAACAAGGAATCTAGCTCACCAAGTATAGGTTTACTTTAAAATTTTCCATTTGGTGAAGTCGAGTCGGAGAAATACAGAATGAGAGATGATAGAGTGATACCACTAGGGGGATACTGCACTTTTGTTTAGATTAAGGTGACGACATCACATGCATGGGGGAAGGGCATCTTACACATCAGAAATAACATGACATTCTAACACAAGCAATCGGCCAACTTAAATTGTGGTCAGATTTTCATACGACAAGCATGCTTAACTAAGAGTATGAAATTCAGTTGCTAGACCTTCAATAATAAAATAAAATAAAATAAAATAAAAAAGAAGCTAGGATTTTATATACGAAGAAAATGTCTTTTTTTTTTTCAGTATGAAATTCTTGAGAAATACAAAATCTCAATCTTTTGTTTTTTGGTAGAAAAGAAAAATCTCTGTCTCTAAGTTAAGCGATGTGCGTGTAACTCTAACACAACGAAATTAATAGAAAAGTTTATATACCTGTAGGTTTTCAGTGTATTCAGAACATGGGGTGGAATACCACATGTCATTATACAATTAGAGGAAAGTTTTTTTTTTTTTTTTTCCAAGAATCCCTAATTCTAGAATGATATGTAGTGTTCGCCCCGTATTGCAAGCACACAGAAAAATCTTTCGAAAACTGGAAGCATGATATCTGATATACACGTACATATATATATATATATATATCAATATTTTTATATGTATGTGCAGAACATAATATAATTAATAAAAGAATGTAATGAAACTACACACATTTTCCATTACTACTATAGGAGGGATTTTTTAGACAAAAGATAATACTAAAGCGATTTGATTCTTATATAGGAATCTTTGCCAAAATTTTGGAATATAATGTAGAGAGAGACGGAGATTATTAAACTAAAAGAGATACTTTAAAGAAAGAAAAGAAAAGAAGATGTAAAAGGGTTCATTTCTTTCCGACAATAATGTATAGTGGGTGGTAAATTGTGAAAGTTGGGCAGCAAGTTGAGAGTGACGATGAATGGCACTGTATTTATCAATATGCACAGTTCCCTCCCACCTGATATAAATAGGTGGCCACTCCCTTACTCCTCTCTAGGGAGAAACACATAACCTCTTTGAGTAGTCGTTTGTTTCCTCTCTGGCCTTGTATTTTTCTCAGTAACATCAGTTATAAACTTCTAGTTTCTAATTAGCAGAAGTCCTTTAGTTTATTTTTTTCTTCAAAAATGGAGAAGGCTGGTTGCTTCGGCAGCTTCCTTGAGAGCTCGAAACCCTACTTTGCAATGATCTCCCTACAATTTGGCTACGCCGGAATGAACATCATCACCAAAGTTTCTCTCAACAGAGGAATGAGTCACTATGTGCTTGTGGTTTATCGCCATGCCATTGCTACTGCTATTATAGCCCCATTTGCCTTCTTTTTTGAGAGGAAGAAGCAACCAAAAATGACATTCTCAATGTTCATGCAAATATTTATCCTCGGCCTTCTTGGGTTAGTTACTATATGCTAAATTAGTCACTCAAATATGTTGTCAGACACTTTGATTAGTATTATTCCACAATTATAACGACATTATTAACCATGCACCTCTCATTATGTAGTCCGGTGATTGACCAGAACTTCTACTATGCCGGGTTGAAGTTTACGTCTCCAACGTTCTCTTGTGCCATGAGCAACATGCTTCCGGCTATGACTTTTGTCCTGGCCGTCATATGCCGGTAAGGGTGCAATAGCTAGCAAATACGTATACAATAATCCCATATTAATTTATAATTTAGTTGTTAATGATCATGATTAATATACTATGTTTATTAATTAATTTGATTTGTTGGAATGAAAATTAGGATGGAAGTGCTAGACATCAAGAAAGTAAGGTGCCAAGCAAAGGTAATCGGAACGGTATTGACAGTGGCGGGGGCCATGCTGATGACCTTGTACAGGGGGCCAATTGTAGAGATGTTGTGGTCTAAGTATATTCACCCACGAAAATCATATGTCACAGATACCACTGGGACTGGCGACAAACACTGGTTTTTGGGATCCATTATGCTAACCATTGCTACTCTTGCCTGGGCTTCTTTATTTGTGTTACAAGTAAGAGTTATATAACAAACAAATTTCTGCGTTTTCAATCGTTTTTTAGTTGAAAGCTAATTAAAATTTCAACATTTTGTTTAATTTGCTTGTTGAATATTTACAGAACAACGCGTTGAAGACCTACAAGAACCATCAGCTGTCTCTCACATCAATGATATGCGGCATAGGAACTCTGCAGGCTATTGCTGTTGCCTTTGTGATGGAACGCAAACCCTCTGTCTGGAGAATTGGTTTTGACATGAACCTCTTAGCTGCTGCCTATGCTGTACGTTATAACTCTCTCTCTCTCTCTCTCTCTCTCTCTCATGAATAATGACACTAACTTTGTTTTTTCATTTTCATTTGTTAAAGGGAATTGTCACATCAAGCATTTCGTACTATGTACAAGGGCTAGTGATGAAGATGAGAGGTCCCGTATTTGCAACTGCTTTTAGCCCTTTGATGATGATCATTGTGGCAATCATGGGATCCTTCATCCTTGCAGAAAAAATATTTCTTGGAAGGTAATTAATTTTTCTCTTCCCTTCAACCTGCATGCATGCAAAAAAAAAGTTTAAATACATACACACACCCATACATTTTTATACGAGTGATGTTATTCATAACATATTTATTGATCACATTACTAATTACTTATCTAATATTGATAAGAGTAGCTTGTAACTGTAATATGTTTTTTCAATATTCGTTTTACATTTCTCATCCCCTCTTGGCTGATTTGTTCAATTCACTTGTGCAGTGTACTAGGAGCAGTATTGATCGTGTTCGGGCTTTATGCAGTCCTGTGGGGAAAACACAAAGAAGTATTGGAGAAGGAGGAGATCCCGGAAGCAATAAAGGGTTCTCAAGTAAACGGCGTGTCGATATTAACCGTTAACGGAGATGTTGGAGCTAATAACAAGCTCTCCTCGGTTGCTATTTCAATGCCTATCACAGAACCCCCCATGAAAACCAACCCAATGCCATGCCTAATCAAATCATGAAATTAGAGATCATCATGCATGCGTGGCAATGGGATTTTTGTCTTTTCAGCACCTCATTTCTTAAGAGTTCTAGTGTTTAAAGTTTATGGGGTTTTGCTGTGCTAGCTTATCATGAATGTAATCTAATATTGTATTGATTTTGAGCTAATGGAATTAAGAGAATCACATTGCCTCTTCTTTTACAATTCTCCATTGATCACGAATCTCTCTCTCTCTCTCTCTCTCTCTCTCTCTCTCTCTCTCTCTCTCTCTCTACTTTTTCAATTTGGAATTTGTATAGTTTGACACGTGGACAGTTGCTGACGTCTGATTCAGATTCCACTAAGGGATACTCCATGCATGCGTGGTAACACTTGGATATGTTGAGGCTTGTCGCCTTGTTGGCCCCTTATAAGGTAGTGGACTTGCATTCTCTCCGCTCTCGTTTAGCCCTTCGCTCGTGTTCTCCATCATTCTTAGCCCTTGAAACATATCTCCACGGTCACGATGTTTGCCTCCTCATACTCGTTGACATATCAAAACATCGTCGTCTATAATTAAAAAAAAAAAAAGGAAAAGAAATTAAGGAGTCTTAGTATTTTGCATATCGGCTTGTTTATGTTCCCAGAATCTTTTTTGATTTGTTGGCATCCGATGCCTCCCTTCTCTCTTTGATATTTCTAGTGCAGAATATGTATATATATGTCCCATACACAAAATGTGTGAAATGTTTTATTTTTGTTTTTAAAATTGAAGGGTAGAGAGAGAGTGTGAGAGATAACGTGAGAGTGGGGAGAGAGGAAGAGAGGTTTTTTTTTTTTTTTTTTTTTAATCTTTTAAATTAGAGATGTTAAAATCATCTGTTGGTGATGCTTAAAAAAAACAGCAAAATTTTATTTTGTGAAATTACGTTACTACCCTTAACTTTTTTATTGTGATAGAAGACTAAATAGACTTTTCACCCTATTTCGGTTGACGAAGAGGGTTCTATTAATATGTAGTTTAGAAGACCTTTTGCCCTCTTTCGGTTGATAGAAATGGTTCTATTAATATGTAGTTTAGATAATGGGTTCTTGCGCAATTGCAGAGGTTAATATCTTCTTAAAGAGGGGAAGATTCGAAACTATTACTTAAAGAAGGTGAGAGCTATGTACCCAAATGCATGGTTAGAAACCAAACTTTCTATCCACTAAAATATTTGACGCAATACAAAAAAAATCTATAGAGAGCATAATTAATATTTCAATGAATTACCAGTACTAATCGTATTAATAACCGAAAGGTTCTAGATAATTTGAGTCTTATTTTAACGGCTTGAAAGGATAAAGAAGAACTTGATAAAGGATCAATTATGCATATGTCTTCTGACTTTTTCTTCTTATTAGTATTCTTTATTAGTTTTTATATGTAAAATCACACTCAATTGTTCTATTCTGTAGAATAAAGCGTATATGAGAATGGTATCTTGTATGGCATATCACTTCATTCGAAATATTTAACGCACCACGTTGCTTGATGAGAACTCAAATCCACCACAAAACCTCATTTTTGTAAGAAGTGAACTGATGTTGTCCCAAATTAACCATCGAGAGATATCTAAGTTAAAATATCATCCATGAATGTAGGGTTTTGTTCTAAAATGCCACAATACAACTAAAAGAGAAATGCCACTTAATTAATGTATGTAGCATTTTGAAGACAGCAACTTTCTCGATGTTGGAGGCAATATAAGAATATGTATTGTTAATAATGGAAGTTATTATATATATATATATATATATATATATATATATGTATTAATGTATATATGTGGCTTAAAATATGGGACACATGTCTTTGATACATATTTTGTAGAGCTCACTTCATAATGTTGTTTTAACGATTCGAATCGTTTATATTTTAGTACATCGTTCATAGATCATCCTTGCAAAAAAATTAGATAAATTAAAAACCATTAAGACATTCGTTTGTAGTGAAGAAAATGAAAGAATAGGGTTCTATAAAGAAACACTAAATATTTAATCAAACAATCATATGGTTTCGGATTTGAATGATTTTTGGGAGACATGATCTTTGAGGTAAGACATAAAAATTAATTAAACTGTTGAATTGTTAAAATATATTATAAATTTGTGAGCCCAATAAAAATGTGTGTCCCCAAATTCTAATCTCTTTGTATATGTGCATGCATATGTATGGTTACTATCTACACACTGTAGAAAGATCAGTTTCCTTCAAACTTGTGTCTCCATTATGTAGACAGTACTCTTAAAGTTCCATTCTTATTTTTTAACCTATGATTTCTAATATGCCATCTGAGTGCATTGTAACAAAGTTGAAGGCCATATTGGAAGATGATGCATGCTTCGTAAATGGCGGTCACTTTCTACTGCCATGGCTATTCTTTCGCCATCTCTTGGCACCTAAAAATAATAACACTATAAAGATGATAATTAAATGCACCCGCAAAGTACTGATCCTATTTGATAATTTTTACATCCAAAAGGTCAAAAAAAAAAAAAAGGAAAAGTTTGTGGGTTTGTAATATAAAATATTCAAGCAACCAGTGATGCTTGGTTTTAGTCTGTTATATACATAAAATATATACCAATAATTGTCTAAATACTTGGTACAATTGACAGAAAGTAATCATTGGACATTATTAAACTTAAGTTTGATCACCTAGTCGGCAATGCATTCAGCTTCCAAGCCCTTTAAATTTGTATCTTTCCGACCAATTTCATATAGTACGCTTAAAATTCCATGAAATAGTAACTCGATCCATAGGATCTGTACTTAATTTCCATTATCCATCGGACTCCCACACAGCATATACATACATGTGTGTGTGTGTGTATACATATATATATATATATATATATATGTATATATAAGTGGACAAATTGCAAGAATATCACCCCCAGCCATGCGCATATATGAATATTTCATCTGTTTTCACATCAACAATTACGGAAGGTTACCACACATATATTCTCTCCTCGCACAAATGGTTGACAAGTTTCTGGATTCTTAATGTCATGCACAGATCGGATTTGGTATAATATATCCCAGCAGATAAATCAATCAAGGAAATTAATTAAAAAAAACTATTATAGTGGACTCTGGAGATATATATATATATATACTTTGATGATGGCAGCAAAACTTTGAAACTTATCCACAATGACGACATAAGCAAGGAATTTGCTTGAACCCACCAAGTGTTTTTCTAAAATTAATAGACCCTACTGACTTGCATCTTGCCAAATCCACTCTGCGCCACAGAAATTTTTATATAGTGGTGAATAACATATAGCCATGAACAACTGAACATGCATGGTACTGAAATATCTGCAACATAATCTCTCTCAAAATATCAAAAGAAAATCTGGTTGCCAGTACTCCGAAAGGGGGTGAAGAGATTTCAATTTCCAGGATTTCTCCAAACTTCGATTGGTTTCTGGGAACAACGACGTCGATAATTTTAGTGAGGGTCTTTTTACTTTAATCCTTGAAAAAGTTTGAAATTTAAAATAAATTTGGTGTTATATTACATATTGATTATAGTCCCTTAATGTGTCCTTAATTAATTCAAAATAATTAATGTGTATTTTATTCAGTGTCTCCCATTAAATATTTAAATTTTTTAACATACACATTCTAATTTATTTTTTGACCAAAATTTTTTTTTTTTTATTTATTAATTTTACTTAACATTCTAAATGTTAGTACCGAAATGTATGCACCGAAATATATATACCGAAATGTATGTACCTAAATGTTTGTATATAAATGTATGCACCAAAATGTATTATAATGAATTTAATGTACCTAAATGAAGAAGACCAAGTATATCGAAATATATTGTACAACAAAAATTAGTTTATCTAAATGTTTACAACAAAATATATTACAATAAATGAAATGAAAAATTAATACATAAAAATTAGGAAGAAAAAGAGAAATAATTAAAACATAAAAATGTAATTGATAAATAAGGTGATTAATCTATCAAGGGACTAAAATTAGATTTTGATCTTACTCATGGTTTTAGTCTAAAAGTCATCTTTACCAAGGATTAAAATGAAGTTTTCTATTTTAGTAATATTATTTTTGTATTTTGGTGCAATATTTGAAAATGTTGGGAGGTTTTAGAGATATTTTAGTGCAATTTTAATTGAAGTTTTGATGAGTTTGAATCCTAAGGTTTTATAGTTTCTAGTCAATATATCACAAGTCTAATTTGAAATCCAAAGACATCAATATGTAACAGTTGTTGTAGCTACCATATGCATGTCTCTGCAGCCCTCTACCACTATTGGGTACTAATTAATGTGAAAGAGGCAACATTTCTTAGAAAAAGATATACAATGACTTTGTTGCATGTGAATAAATTTCAAATTGATGGAAGGAAGAAGAACCTTGCATTGGGACTTTACATAAGTTTATAAATAAGTTGGGTTACTCTTCAGATTGTCGATTAGTTTTAGTGAAACCTCAACCTCTTTCATGGTATTAGAGTAAATTGTCTTAGGTGTGAAGACCAACGCTCACAACTGTTCCACGTCTTTCTATTTGTGTTGTCCATGTGTTAGGCTGGAAAATTCACCATATGTGAGGGAGAGTGTTCATAATAAATCCAACACTGATGAGAGGAGGGACCTTGCATGTGATTATATATAAGTTAGGCTACTGCCCATATTGCCAATTGATTTTATGGTGGAACTTTAACTAATTTCTTCGCTTTTTGTATCCTTTTTGAAATACCCTAAAGGCTTTTTAGCCAAAATGACCTTTGAGATTTGCATAACACATCACCTTGGTCCTTGAGATTGAAAATCAATAGAAATGGTCCCTGATATTGTCCACCATCCATTATTTTGGTCCTTCCGTTAAAAAACTCCGTTAAGTATCCCGAAGCTCTTGGTCGAAAGTTTGGGCAATTTTCAAAGCTTCGTAACTCAATCATTTCTTAACCAAATTCGACCCATAATATATCAAAATGAAGATAAAAAAGTGTAGAACAAGATTATACCTAATTGAAAGCCCAATGATTGCCGAAGATGGCCAGAAAATAGTTTGAAAGGTGACTGGTCTGCTGGAAAATTGGAAAACTAGCCAGAAACTGGGTAAACTTTAAACGTTCATAACTTCTTCAATACTTAACGACATCAAGTGATTTAAAAATAAAAATCATACTTCTCAATGAGACAAAGAGAATGGTACCTTTCTCAATAGCTAAATCGATGTGGTTTGGCCAGAAAACAGCTTCAAAATGGTTGTCTTGGTCTCAAGTTAGCCACTTTCGAGTCGTTTTCTGGAAAAACCATGGCAATTTAGCCATCAAGAAGGGTACCATTCTTTTTGTATCATCGAGAAGTATGAATTTTGTTTTTGAATCAATCGATTTTGTTGAGTATTGAAGAAGTTATGAACGTTTAAAGTTTACCCAGTTTCCGACCAGTTTTCCAGTTTTTTCACGGACCAGTCACCTTTCAGGCTATTTTCTAGCCATCTCCGGCAACAATTGGGCTTCCAAATAGGTATAAACTTATTCTACAATTTCCTATCTTCTTTTTGATATATTATAGATCGAATTTGGTTAAGAAACGATTGAGTTACAAAGCTTTGAAAATTGCCCAAACTTCCGGCCAAGAGCTCTGCGACACTTAACGGAGTTTTTAATGGAAAGACCAAAATAATGGATGGTGGACAGTCTCAGAGACCATTTCTACTGATTTTCAATATCAGAGACCAAAGTGATGTATTATACAAATCTCAATGACCATTTTGGCTAAAAAGCCTACCCTAAAATACACTTTCACAACTTATCAAAAATAGGTGGAGGAAGGACGGACAAGGTTTTTAAGTTGTAATGGTCCTCTATCTCCTTTTTGGGGAGGTATGTGTCTGGCACACGATCATTGTCGAACATCTAATCTTGCATAACTTTCGCCATTTAATATTCAAATAAGTTAATGAATTGTCAAAAAGGAAAGCGTATTTTCTTTTAGTTACTTTTGTTAACCATATTATGTTTTTGACCCAAGAAAATATGCAGATATGCACATGCACGTAACTTTCTAAATTGCCTGTATTTCAACTTTCTAAAATGCCTGCATTTCAACGGAAGCTTATTGAATCAGTAATTCTCTTGGCTGCTTATACGTATTCAATTTGCATCTTTTCACCATATTAGTTTTAGACGCTTCCACAAAAATTGTGCCCCCACTTAGTTCTGAAAATTCCCCAAACAGGTTTCATTCCACTCATAATCTCATCGTTTTTAAAAGTATTTGAGTTGGTATTGATTCAAAGGACACATTTAATTCACAAAATATAAAAATAGAAATAGAAAAGAAAAAAGCTCCGTCCAAAATTTTAATTATTTTTTTTCAAAAAAAAAAAAAGATCAATTGGTGGCTTTGGCATGCCAATCCTCCCTTTCGGAGGTCAGAAAGATTCACATAATCATTTAGCCTCCTCGTGACCATCATCGTGTGATTCATCGACGTCAAGAATCGAACTCAAAATGTACCGTATGAAATACGAGCCTAAAATATATCCTGAATCACCAGGTGACTCTGTGGTACGTGGTTCTTGCGTTAATTAGTTGGATCCTAATGCTGATCCTACTCATCAACTATAACCATGAACAAAACCAGAAACAAAACAAATAGACTCAATAATAAGTCTTTACCTTAATGGAACGTATCAATTAGTTAAAAATTATGTTATTTACATGTACAAAATTAATACATTTGTTGACACGTATTCTATATAATATTAGGTCTCACATACAGTAGTAGTATTTTTCTTTAGTTAAAGAATATATGAACAAAAATGTCAATTTTGTGAGTTTATTAATTAATATAATTACAAGCGTAATTATCTGCGTGCATGGCAAGCACTAGTGTTTACATAATCATATACAAGAACAACTGTTAATTCTCCGCATACTAGTTGTATCTGCCGTGTACTGCTTTTTGTAGTTGTCACTGTTGTTGAGTATCATGGAGACACAACATTCATCAAACCAAATCTGTTTAAATTATATATATAAGTTAAGTAGAAGGGCGGCTGGTGAGAATAATTTACACAGATTTGGTTTGATGAATATATATATATATATATATATATATATATATATATATATATATATATATATATATAATTCCATTGCTGTTTCTCAGTTTCAAATGGGAAATGATAAACCCACATTTTTTTTTTGAACATATTATTGCTTAATCTTATCTCTCGTTTTCGTTTGACTTATTTAATTCATTGGCTACAAACAAAGAGAGCTAAAAAAATAAAAATAAAAAATAAAAAAAGTGAAAATCAACGCCATGTTCAAATTTATTTACGTTTCACATTCCTGTTTCTATCAATCTTAGGAGTTTATATATATATATATAGAAATGTTAAGAAAGCAATTGTTCATGATTAGTTGGAGAAACTTTATTTTGGTTGAATTCCATCTATAATTAGGAGGAGAGGCACTAAAGGGTAAACGAATATAGTATTTAGAACCCACTAATAAAATACATAGCATAAACTAAAAGTTTGTTCTAGAGGCAAAATCTGTATCAAATACTTATTGGCCTCGTGGGTTCCGTTAAACATTTTACATCATCAAATGTACCAAAATTTAAAGCTGCAAAAATTTAAAAGAAAAAAAAGAAAAAAGAAACTTTAATGAAAAGCTTCTGGTACTGTTCACTTTAACGAAAAATCACATTATTACACTAAAAAGTCAATTCTGGTACTATTCACTTTACCCTTTATTTTGACCTTATCGTTAAAACTCAAAGGGGGCGTTTGTTTGCCCTCACTAAGTGGGACTAGACTAGACTGGATTAGGTGTTAGTGTAGTTCCATGTTTGTTAGAGGAAGGTGTGAACACGGAAGATTCCTTGAAACAAGAAACCAGAATAAACGTGTACAAAATAATATTTTTTGTGTTTATGATTTTGGGGTTACGATCTCTCTCAAATTTGGTCCTCTGATTCTATCTTCGTAGGGTGTAGGTTTGTGGATGAGTTGTTGATCCAAAGGGCCGTCGGGGCTTGATCTAAGGATGAACAATTGATGAACGGATCTTCAAGGGGCGTTGGGCTTGATCTTGAAGAATGGGTGTATGGATTTCTTCAAGGGCTTTTGGGCTTGATCTTGAAGGTTGATGGATGAGCAGATCTTCAAGGGCTTTTGGGCTTAGTCTTGAAGAACGATTGGATGTGTGGATTTGTTTGTGTTGTTGATCCAAGGGGCCGTTGGGGCTTGATCTTAGGATGAACGATGAACACTTTCTTCAAGGGCCGTCCGGGCTTGATCTTGAATAATGGTTGTGTGGATTTCTTCAAGGGCTTTTGGGCTTGATCTTGAAGGTTGATGGATGAGCGGATCTTCAAGGGCTTTTGGGCTTAGTCTTAAAGAACGATTGGATGTGTGGATTTGTTGAGGTTGTTGATCCAAAGGGCCGTTGGAGCTTGAGCTTAGGATGAACGATGAACACTTTCTTCAAGGGTCGTCGGGGCTTGATCTTGAAAGAGGATTTAACAAAGAACGAAGAGAGCTTTCTTGATTCTTCGGAATTCTTGGGAATTTGGATGGTTGGAAGCTTTGGAGTTTCAAAGCTTCAAGGATTTGGGGAATTCTCTTCTAATTTTGGAGTAAAGAAATGTATTTGTGAATTCCTTGATGCTTGATACCTTGATGGAGAAGCCTATTTATAGGCTTTGAGAATGAATCACCACCACAAAATATTTTTTTTCTTTCCAAGCACCATTGCCTAATTTTCCCACTTAATGCAATATTGAAATTGAAGTGGTGTAACTTATGGCCTAATTTCCCACTTAATACCATTTTAAACTTGAAGTGGTCTAACTTATGGCCTAATTTCCCACTTAATGCAATATTGAAATTGAAGTGGTGTAACTTATGGCCTAATTTCCCACTTAATACCATTTTAAACTTGAAGTGGTCTAACTTATGGCCTAATTTCCCACTTAACACCATTTTAAACTTGAAATATGTATGCTTTGTCATTGCCCAAATGAGAAAAACTTGCTTTGATCCGTAATGGATTGAAGTGTGCTTGCCTTGTCATTGCCCAACATGAGAAGAAAAACTTGTTTTGATCCTCAATGGATTGAAATGTACTTGCCTTGTCATTGCCCAAAAATGAGAAGAAAAACTTGTTTAATCCTTCAAGGGTATTTCTTCCTATTTTGTTGAGTCACACGCCATGTGTACAATTTGTACAACACGTGGCGTATGCCATGTATGCCTTGACACGTCAAAACTTTAATGCATTGGTGAACATTTGTTTTTACTGAAATTTTGATGTCTACAGAAGGGACTAGCTTTAGTGTGATTAAACCTCACTCGCCTCGACTATGGGGCTCGCTAGATAGTCTTAGTGAGACCCCCCGACCACCACCGGATTGCTAAGACCCTTCTTTTCTCTCCCGTTGTCCCACTCGACTCCTCATCCTGCTTGATAACCTTGCCAAACCATCCCAAGACCACCGCCGCATCCTCGTAAATCACAGCTTCCTCTGTCACTTTCTCTTCTTAGTTTTCTTTAATTTTGTTTAGAAGATTCGTGAAATTATTACTAGGTTTTGATAGATTTTTGTTTTTGATTGATTTGTGGGTTTCATTGATTTCTCAGATTTGATTGGTTTCTAGGTTTTAATTTTTGGGTTTTGATTGCTACCCATTTGTTTTCAATTTATCTGGTATTTTTCCTTTTATGAATTGAAATACAAAGTTGTTCAATGTAAATTTTGATATGTTTTGTTATTAACTCATTAATTTCTGCAGGTATATGATCTTACCCAATTAATTAGTACCTTTTACATTAATGCTTATGGTAGTCTTACAAAAATCCAACGAATTGAATGGAACTGTCGGTGAGGGTGAGGGTGAAACCAATGTTCAAGAAATCTTATACTCGTTCATCTTCTAAACTGCAAATTTGGTTCTATTTGCTATCAATTTGAGTCGATGAAAGTTTGATAATTCTCCAAGTTGCAGAAGCACCTGCAATTCGTGAAAAAGAAGAGGGCTATGCCCTTTTATTTTTTCATATATTCATTTTGATATTTTTAATAGAAAATAAATTAAAATATAATAATAATAATAATAATAATAATAATTTATTGTTAATCTAGCTTCTTAGTCCAACACTGCACCAAACGCTTCACTAAGCTAGTCCAACTTAGTCTAGTCTAAGCTAGTCCAACATAGTCCCTGAAGCTAGTCTAGTCCGAGACAGTCCAGTGCAACAAATGCATCCAAAGTTTTCAAGCCCTTTTCATTAGTTTTCCTTAAAAAAAAAAAAAAAAAAAAAAAAAAAAAAGAGAATAACTAAATATTAAAAAAATTATGGGTTAATCTCAGTTTACTACCCTGAAATTTCTTGGTTTTCAACATTTGATACATAAAGTTTTTTTCATCCCAGAGTAGTACCTAAAGTCATAATTTTGGGACACTTTCATACATCCGTCAAGGTTGCTATTAAATCAACCGTTAACTGGTGACGTGATGCCCACGTGGACAATGATTGGGCGCCACGTGTTAATAAGGGTCTCACGTGGATATTAAAAATTAAACATTAAAAAATTAAAAAAAGAAAAGGGTGTCTTCTTCCTCAAACCCCGACCCCCCTCCCTTCCCCCTCCCTTCACTCCTCTCCACCTTCCCAACCTCTGCACATCCATCCTTCCCCCCCTCTCTCTTCGACTCCACCCACTCAACCCTCATCTTCTTTGACAAACCCGTGAACTCGAATGAGCGTGCCCCACCTACCAGATTTGATGGCAAATCTCAAGAAAATCGACCACAAATCTGGAGAAAAGCAGAGGATCAAGCCGCATTCGCATCTCCGACTTCATTCTCGAGTCGATTGAGCTCGACCTTGACCGAATCCGAGCGGTGCAAGAGGTTTATGAGCTCGTCGCTGTCCATACTAGGCCTCCTGAATCCTCTCCTCCGTGATGAGCTCTTCCCCTCATTGAACGATACTGAAATTATACCGGCGGCGGAAGTGTCCATTACCCGTGAACCAGTGCGGGGAATCAAATAGGAGATGAGGGTTAGGTGGGTGCATAGGAGATAAAGGAGGGAGAATGGAGGGAGGGTTGGGGGGTGAGGTATGGCGGCGGTGTCCGTTACTCGTGAATCGGTGTGGGGAGTTGAAGAGGAGATAAGGGTTAGGTGGGTGCAGAGGAGAGAAAGGAGGGAGAAGGAAGGGCATGGTTGAGGAAGAAGATGCCCATTTTTTTTTCATTTTTTTTTATGTTTAATTTTTAATATCCACGTGGGAACCTTATTGACATGTGGCGTCCAGTCATTGTCCACGTGGACGCCATGTCACCAATTAATGGTTGATTTAACAACTTAGACGGATGTATGAAAGTGTCCCAAAATTATGACTTTAGGTACCACTCTGGGATGAAAAAAACTTCATGTATCAAATGTTGCAAACCAAGAAACTTCAGGATAGTAAACTAAAATTAACCCAAAAATTAAATATCATCTACACCTTCTCACTTCTAATCCGGAATCCTAATTCTTCAGTTTGCTCTACTAAGATCTATTTTGCTTTTGATCGGAAATATGCCACATTTAAAATTTTATCCAAAGGTTAGAAAATTAAAAATTGAGAGGAATAAGAGTTACTTCTTCCGGATTGGTTTAGATAACGAAAATATAATATTGGTTTTTTCAATTTCAACATTCTTTTGTGAGAAGACAATTCAAAATTAAAGATTTCAAGAAACTTATTTCTTACAAGTAACACGTTTGAATCATGTTCAATTATTTTCCATTTTGTTTTTCTCTTGGAAATTGTGAGTGATTTTGTTGATTGTAAAGATAATGATGGTCCTTGGTTACAATGTCCAAATTTTAGTTGGAGAAGACGATGACATAAAGCCATTTACAGTGAAATTGCAACCTTCGACAAACCTCTATATTTTTGTAAAGATTTAAGGACTTATCTTTTAGTATCTTTTATCATATACCGTCGTTGCAACCTTAATTGTGAAAACTCAAAAATGCATCCATGTAATTGTCTATAAATCAAGGGATCATAGATTTAGCTTATAGAACTTCACTACAGGAATTTTAAACACTTCGGTTGAACTAATCAAATTTGATTTTCTATTCTTTTGTGCTGATATGGTTTGTGCATTTAGTAGTGTCCATGCGAGGGAATGTAGTATGCAATTCAACTGTACAGCTGAAAAATATTTATATTTCTTGGAAAATATATGCATGGATTGCATGCATAATTTAGCACATCAGCCACACTTCCATTATATAATTTTTTGTTTTTTTTCCAAATTATAAACCAATTCATCAATATCATATATGGACAGATATACTAAGAACTAGTTTGAAAATGTTTTTCAAATGATTGAAAGCGCTTTGGTAAAATTGATTTTAGGTTTCAAAAGCACGTTAAATGTTTTTTAGTTTTAAAAACATTTTCACCTAAAACATTTTCAATCATTCTAAAAACAATTTCAAATGAACCCTAACATCAACATTTACAACAAAATTGGCTCTCAATCATCCCAATGAAAGACTTTAACAACCAAAGAAGCCACCTCATGGGCGGCTTTGTTACGCTTTCCAGGGGAGAACCCAAATACAATGGACTACAAACGGAAAGCTAGTACGCGAATGTCACGATCAACTCCTTCGACCAACATCTCCGTAGTCTCCCCACATATGCCACTGCCTTTGCATCTGTCTCTACCTCCACGTCGTCCACGATAGCAAAACCTCGCACCACATAGGCTGTCAAACCCGCACGAAGGTCATTCATAGTTGAAAAAAAATAAATATTGGAGTCACGATGCAAGAGACTTGCAGCCCAATTGCTTAAGAGTGTTATACATGCGATGTCCTAAAATACGTGTTCGAGTGGCCCTTAAAGCCATATCGCTTGCACACAACAAAGTCACTTTATGATGTAATATTCATTATCTCTCTTTATTGATTCTATCAAAAAAATAACTATAGGTTATACATTGCAGATATGGGCGCAATCAAGCTAGGTAGAGTAATGTACGTGCTACCCTTCTTGTGCTTTAAGTCCGAACACCTTCTAATCATAGTTTAGAATAGATTAGAATATCGCTCGAATAATTAGGTTGTGCATTTGGTTTGATGTTTAAACTTTGCCTCCACATTATGTTAGCATTTAATCTCAAATCACGGTCTCCATATTTTGTTAATTTCCTTTGGTATGTCACATGTGAGATTTGGCTACAATCATGTATTTGATACAATTAGCATCTCGACGGTCAAATGGCGATTATATTAAACACATACATTCATATAAATTATATCTGACCGTTAAATGGTGATTGTAGTTAATACATGTAAGTATTGTGATCAATCTCATCCGATGTGTTGGGGATGTAAATCAAGCCACAAAACCTGGTAGTAAGAACAATGACACTATTATTCAAGATCCTTTCGATAACATTGTCGACATGTAGTGAATGGAAGAAAAGAAAAAATCATTTACAAGCTATTAAAAAGCAAGATATGTGCTCTTCAGTTTCTCCGAGATACTGAATCATCCTTGGGAAGAGCAACGTAGTTAATGGGCGTTACGTTATGTGCCCTTCCGCTTTCCTTGCGTTCCTTTCCAGCTGAGACTCCATGACGGCCTAAAGGTGTGCGGCGATTGATTGGTGTGCCAACCATGGTGTTACCACTTGTGCTCTGTCCCAATGGCTTCTTTGTAGAAGGCCTTGAACCAAAGATTGCCTCCTGTTCTGCATTATGTTGTTCTTGAAGCCGTTTTTGCTCCTGTAAAAATTAACCATGGGCCAAATCGTTATTAGCTTTTTCTCCTAATTTCGATTGACATGTCCCGCACAATCCATTAGAGCAGCAGAAACAATGCATTTGCGGAATGAATGGCGATGAATAGCAATAGCATGCATAGCAATTAGGTACACAGTTGGCAATAGATGAATTTTTATCAAGATGATCGATCATATCCAGGAGTCATGACAGAAACACAGATATGAAGAGACTAAAGTCGCCAAATTGCCACAGAAAAATGAGATTATATCTACTTTCCCAGTAGCAATTACGCTACATTTAGCATTTTATGCAACAGATTAAACTATAGGATCAGAAGATGGGCAGTGGACATTATTTGCATTGCAGAAAGAATGAAAGTCTGGATGGCAAGGTGTTTCATCTGCATATTAGCGAATGGTTGAGTGAAAGTAGCAAGTCCAGGCATACCCGAGATTTACGCTTCTCCTCCTCTCTCTCCTGTCGTTGTGCAGTGTACTCCTCCAACGTATGTAACAAGGGAACCTGAAATTCGTGTAGTTGTTGGACTAAGCACAGCAGATTAAGATAACATAGAAGTTCTAAAAACAAAAACATCTAATAAACCATATTGGATTACCTTGTCATATAAGAAAGGGATTCCTTTCTCAATCTCCCAGGCTTTAACTTTGGCAGTCAAATTTTCGATGATAGCTAGTAAAAAAAGTATTTGTTGTCAATAAATAAACTTCCGATAATCCCTAACAATGCTACATATAATAAACACAGAAAGAGAACCAGGCACTGCAAGCACATGGAACTTCATTTCAATATAATTTCAGTTTCATGAAATTGTAGTTCCATAACCAAACAAAAGTGCCTCTTTAAATATTTTATGCTCGAAGGCTCAAACAAACAAAAGTGACTTGCAGATTCAGTTTTAGCAACAATTAACTTCACTCAAACCCAAATAGATCCCGCTCTCGAACTTGGAGTTGCAAGTAGCACAAAATTTCTCTTCTTTATGGAAATTTAGGAGAACAGAATAAAGAGTGTCCAGTTGGTTGCTTCCCCACAAAACCAGGTCTGAGAAGTATGCTTTGTTTCTTCAAAGTGTAGAAATTTCGAGAGATATGAACCAAGGTTTTCAGTCGAGAAGAACAAGATCGCGGAAGTGAAATCTAGTTACACATTTTTCACCTCACAGTGAATGATAATTTCTGAAAACAAGCAAGCATGAATTCTTTTCCTTAATTTTGCTTCTCCGCAGGTCATAAAAGTGAGTATTTTTTTTTTATAAACGAACAAGTATACTCACCATGAATTCTATGCACAAACTATGAGGTATGATGATTATCAAGTAAACTGAACAGATAAATAAACAATGCACCTTAAGTACAGAAATAAAAATACAGAAGGATATAAAAAAATGTCAAAGAAATGATACAAAAAAATACTTTCAAACAAATTCAAATGCTGTTATGCTACAAATAAACAGTAATACCAAAATTCAGGAGTGAGTCATTGGGAAGTCAAAGTATTCATTACTTCTTATATATGAACCAAGACCCTAAGTTGGCCAATAAAATCATGTAAAAAAAAAAATGGTCAAATAAACATCTTCAGGGCATAGAGAACAAAGTACAGATAAAAGTGAAAGCACATTTGTCTAACAAGTATTTTATAAGAGATCCAAACTGCTCTAAAACACGATTAAGTGCTCACATGGTATTTTTCCAGCCAGAATCCGTGCTTTCTCAGCACGCTTTAAATTTTTGTGTGCTCCTCTTCCTGCGCTGTAGCGATTTTCATCCTGAAAGAAAAAAAGAATAGAAAATTCAACTTAAAGAAAATTTCTTATTTCTTCCTGAATAAGCTCCAATATGCTATAAAGGAAGTCACAAATGATCAGGGACTTAAATAGCCCAAGCAAAATTGTCCATGTATTGAACCTTTCTAAGACCATGTTTTGTTACCTCTTCAATGAGGAATGCCCTTCATCATTACTACTACTAGTACCCTACTCATTTTCAGGCTTCCCTTAACAATTGCTTGTTTAACACAAATCATATCATTATCCACAATACCATGTTAGCTTAGTTGAAACTTTGTTATTTTTTTCTTAACTTCTAAATAAATGGAATCGCTTCTCATCCGTTCACAAGTTGTTACAACTGCATCTCAACTTGTCTAAACCTATTCCACCAACATGTTTCTTAGATACACAATAGCTGTACTAAAAAATTATAGCTTAAGGAAATTCTATTCTATAGTTTTCCAACCTTATTGGTATTGTTGACCAGATGATTCTCTAAAACCCGATCTCCACTTCAACCCTCAAGCCACCACAAATCTACAGGTAATTTCTCTTCCATCACACTCTCCGTGGTCTATGCATATGATTAACCCAAAATACCAAATATGATCACTCTTAGTCTTTACTCGTTTAGTCAGTTGACCAACAGGTTATATACTCTGAGACCGTTGAAAATAATAGTTCTGAACAAAATGTAAACTGTTATTTTTATACTTTTACCTTTTCATATTCATCAAGCCACTTTTCCTCCTCAGATGCAAACTTGCACTTCTCTACCTTGTCCAAAATATCCTTCCTGCTTAAAGCTTGCTCTTTGGCCCTTAGAATCTGATCATCCATGCTTGAAAGCAGATCAGACAAACTAACACTACCTGTAAATCCATATGCAATCATATTTCACCATCATAATTGAAAAGTTTATTTTAGAGCTATAAACAAGGGACCAAGATTATAGAAGGTTGTTAAGACCAGAATCTATGAGACTGCTGAGGATCTCTCTAGCTGAATCACTATCTACATCCATGTGGACCCCTCTGTAAATTTCTTCCAGCTCACTTTGCCTCTTGAATACCAACTCCTTCATCTTGCTGGCTTTCAAAACATTCAACCTCTCAACTTCAACCTCAGTCTAGAAACAGTGAATTTCCGGTCAGTCATTACTAACAGAGTCATTAAGATTTGCAGCACAACGTTATTTATGCGAGAAATTTTAATATAAACTGGAGATGATATTTAGCACCTGTTCAATGACATCTAGGGAAAGGCATCCTTGCCTAGACACCTCATCAACTGAGGAAGAAATTATGCTCGTAACATGGTCAAATCTTTTCTGTTCATCAATTGGTGTCTCAATCAGATTCCATAGTTCTATCAGTTTGCTCCCAAGATATTTTAGCTACAATAAAACATATACCAATTGAGTAAGAAGAATTTCGAAAAAAAATGGAAGTGTAACAAAGTTAACTTCCGTGGAAGTACTGGGAAATTAAAGTGCGGAGTTTTACAGACTAATTCTAAAAAGTAATAATACATTGCCAATTCACGTAGGTCACCTTATGTATCAAATAGTTAGTGACAGAGAAAAGAGATCAATATTGAGTTACCTTTTGCAGTCTTTGTTGTTTCTCTTGCTTTAATGAATCAGTCAAAGTCGTCAATCTGGCAAGAGTATCATTACTGATGCTCTTGGACTGAGCGGAGGAATGATCCGTCAAGCTTGGGTGAACTTTGTTGATTGTCTTACAGAAATCAATTGACATTACAACCGAGAGTTCATGGATGATGTTTACATTAGCACTTACTCTCTCTAGACGCAAAACCTGCACAAAGGATCCAGAAAAACCCAATTGCAAACACAAGAGAAATTCAGAACCTGAGTTAAATTGAAGACTATCGGTGAGCCAAAAGCAGAACCCCAAGTATTACCTTCTCTCTTTGAAGCTCCTCAAGTTGTGACTGAAGGTCCCGCAACCTCTTCACACTCAAATCGCGCTCGTCAAGTCCTGGATCATCCACATTCCCAGACACGCCAGCCCCGGCTATTTCAGCCGAAATCCTTGCAATCTGGGACAGAACTGCTGAAAACTCCTTGACCCTTTTCTCCTTCTTCAAGATCAATTCGTCCAGAACAGGTTTGAGGGTAGACAATTGATCTTTGAGAGTCCCTCTTCCGCAAGAAAAGGAGTCAACTTCTCCAAGGGCCAAAGCAATGGCCTTGATCTGGGCTTTGCTGTCCGCTAAGTACTGGTGCAATTCGGCACTGTGCTTCCTGGTCATTTCCACCTTCCTCCGGTAAATATCGAGACACTCTTGCTCAAGCTGTAGAAGCATCTTGTCCCTCTGATCGTCACTCTCCCCAATTTCATCCCAAATTATCTGAAAAATTCAAAATCCAAAAAATCCCAATTAAACCCCTTAGTCCTCCGTCGCCGAAAATACCGAAATTCACCTGGAAAACGAAACGAAAAGAAAAGAAAACCAGCGAGCGAGAGAGAAAGAGAAATGGAACCTGCAATTCGCGTAGGAGCGAAGCGCAGGTGGTGCGGGAGGGAGAGACGGAAGAGGGCTTCGTGGTCATGGCGACTGACGAAACGTTAGGATAGAAGCGGCGTCGTTTTCAAGATTCGAGTAGTAGCAGCACCTGAGAATTGGAGGAGAAAGGCGACGAGCAACACCCTAGAGAGAGAGAGAGAGAGAGAGAGAGAGAGAGAGAGAGAGAGAGAGAGAGAGAGAGAGAAATGTGGTGGCGTTACGATTACGACACCATTTTCTGGGTTTGTTTGACGAAATTGGAATGTGATTAATTGTGAGTTATGAATGCGAGAGAGGGAAATGTTTTTTCGAAAACGGAACTGCGGATTTATCGGATGTTTTGGCGCCAAGAACACTGCCTTTATTTTGATATCCAGCTTTTTTTTCTTTTTTATTTTACCTTTTTTTCTTTTTCTTTTGGCGTCCATTATTTAAATGGATCCGGGCCTGGACAATGAAAGAAAAAGGCCCAATGAAGAGAATGTGATTGATGGGGGAGAGGTTTAACAACTCAAACAAATTTGAACTTCTGTTTTTTCCGTCTATTGTTATTGCATTCTGAAAAAGTCGTTTTACTCTTCTTCGTACACAAATTTTCTATTGTGTATTTTCAATTTTGGAACAAGTGATCAACCTTTATGAGATGTCAATAACAATTCATGTAAAGTAAGACTTAATGAGATATTTTTTTTAGGGTGGCAATTCTAGCACTCTTTTATCAGTAACATGCACTTCAAACCTAAATTTCACCATATATCTGCACTTAAAAAAAGGAGTGCCGAACATTAAATTAGGAGCGTTAGAATCTTGTTTATCCTAACGTTGTTATTTGGTTTTCGTATCGAAACAAGGGTTTGTCAAGTTACTAATGTAAAACGTGTAATTTCTTATTGTACCAGTTAGTTACCGCACGCTGCTCAGATTATATTTTTTAGGTTTTAGCTTAAAGCCCAAATTCAAAAGTGATCAACCACGTTAGTCGGATCGAAGTGCGGGCATTGTCATCTTGGAGGTTCGTTTGAGATACCACATATGGCAGCAGAAGAACAACTTGGTCTTGGTGTTGCATGAAAGGTCTTGCTATCAATCTTCTTGTTGGTAAAGTTCCGGAGGCCGAACTTTTGGCTCCTTATTGCTCGGCTCCTCACGACTACTTAACTACAAATCATAAGCTGACTCAGACACTAGAGTCACTTAAAAAGAATTCAACCAAAAGAGAGATAAGAAAAACATATCCGCTTGTCAAACCGTAATTTGTTCTGTGAACTCAAAGCGATATGGTTTGCATACTACGTTGCTAGGTTGGACTTTAGCGTTGCCCGAACACTCATTTCCCACGCTGCTAGCGCTGTAGCAGGGGGTGCCATTCGAGAGCCAGATATCGGAATATCGTTAGTTTGGTCTGTTTTTAAAGGAAAACTTGTGTCAAACTGCTGCATGGCCCTCCCTTGAGCCAAGCACTTCCCTGTTCCTGTAGTTGGAGAGTTTTAGCCAGCAAGTACTGAACGAACATAGCCAAACATCTACAACTCTGGCCAAAACTCCCCACCACAAACGAGGAGTATACGCTATCGAAAAGATAAAGAGCGGAGAAGCAAAATTCTGTTTAACATTTAAATTTGCGCTTTCCAACGGAATAATCTCCGAGCAGATCCTGAATAATCTACTTTCACTATTTGGACAAATGATTTACAAGATTATGAGGTGAGGAGTACAACATAATCAAAATAAACCAAAGGTAAAAAGCACAAGATCAGTCTACCACAATGCCTCATATAGCAGCGGGTGCTTCCTTTTCCCTCTCGTCCTCTCTTTCAGTGTCAGAAATCCTTTGTTCTGAGGGCAAGTTCTTTCTCGATTTCTTGCTCCCTTCAACTTTCCACTGATCCCAGACTCGTGTTCTTGGTGGAGGCGTGAAATCTCCAATGGGTGCAACTAAGCCTGGCTTTCCATCATCGATAACGACATCAATCAACCCATAATCCCTAGCTTCCCAAGGATTCATGAAATTATCACGGTCCGTGTCCTCTTCAATCTGCATCAACAAAGAATTTAAAAACGGAAAGAGACCCTCACAGAATATTTACTATGGAAGAAATCTAATTTGAAGCCTGACCTGCTCCAAAGGCTTCCCTGTGATTCTTGAGAATATTTTGTTCAATTTAATCTTGTGGTACACCATTTCTCTAATTCGAATACCCATTTCTGTTGCCTGAATTCACATGTAAAAGTTGCGGGATAAAATCATGAATCACCAACAAATGCATTAGCCTTGTAAACGAAAAGAACTATCTATCATATTCAGCCAACATGTATGTGTTCTAGCCAGGTAGAAATGGATAAAAGGAGGAGATGATTGAAATCCTCCACTGCATAAAAATGCATGCGTCAGTATGTAAAAGTTGTGTCCAAAAAGTTTAGCCATTGCTATAAATATAAAGGACACCCCAACCCCAAGCCAACAAGGCTCCCTGCTTTGCGAAAGAGGAGGGGGTGAGAGGAACGTCAATAGTACGCAGCCTTACCCTTGCCTTCCAAAGAGGCTGTTTCCACGACTCGAACCCGTGACCTTTCGGTCACAAAGGAGCAACCTTTCTGTTGTGACAAGGCTGAATAGAACTGGTGAGGTGCACAATCTTAAGAATATATCTGCATCATTCCACCTTCCTATGAAGATGATCGCCTTAAATGACTTCACTGCAGACTTTTCTATGGCAGAGGAAGGTCAACCAACTTATTTTACTTATAAATGATAATAATGACGGTAGTGATCAGCCTTTATTAGGAAAATAAATTAGCAACGTAAACTATTCATCACAGTACCACAAGGCTGCCCAAGTCAAAGTTCTGGATCACTGTGATTGCAAAGTGAGGGCTCACCACTCACAATTCCAGAGGCTCACAACAATCTAACAAAAGGTCATTTATTAAGGACTTGACCTTCTGAACTGCAGAACCTGAGAGAGCTTGTTGAGGGACAAATAATAGCTTATTCTCAAGCACGAGAACTTTACTAGTCAAATGATACATTCTAAAAACTATATCAAAGCTACCAACAGCATGAGAAATGCCAACCATATAGAAGGCATGGATTGTGGAAATTCTAGAAAGTGGAGAATAGCTAGTTGCCAGAATCTTGGAGTGATCTTTCTCTGGGATCTAGTTGGAAGGGAGTTTGTTGTTTGACTCGTCCTTGAGAGATTTTAATTTAATTTGATTTATCCTTTACAGTTCATTGAAATTATGTAACTCAAAAATGGTGTTTCCCCGTGCAATGGGTAATCCTCTATTACTATATAAACTGAAACATATAAGTGAAATTTATAATCAAAAGTGAACTTAGATTCTTCCAAAAGTCAAATTGTCGCAATAATGTTCTGAAAGAAAATGCTTGACTACCCTCAGAGACTATCAGGCTGAGGTGAGCTAAGTTTGTAAATACAATCTTAAACAATAATGGTCGTCTATAACTTAGTAACAGAAACAGAGGACAGCGCCAATATGCCATGCCTTAAACCATAGACAGACAGGCTTGGGGGGAACTAAGTTTGTAACTACATGATACACAACAAATGGTAATCTATAACTGACTAATAGAAAGACACAACAGCATCGATATAAATACCTGCAATGGAACTAAGGATAAAGATATTGGTATCAGTGAACAAGCATATTTACAAAAACAATGAAAACACTATGGTAAACAAACAATACTAAATACACCTTAAGAAATTTTATATGGACATCCACAACAATAAGCAGAAAACAAGCACTTACTTTTCCCCCGGCAGTTCCAAGGGGTTGATGGATCATCACTCTTGCATTGGGCATGCAGAATCTCTTTCCTTTTGTGCCAGCAGCAAGAAGAAAGGCCCCCATAGAAGCAGCAAGCCCCAGGCAAACAGTTGAAACATCTGCCTTGCACAATTTCATTGCATCATATATTCCCATTCCTACATGGAGGGGCAGGTTGGTAAGAACACAAAAGAAAAAGGAAGAGAACTTTAAAAAGAAAATATACTCAATCCAACTGAAGTCGTATCACAATAACAAGGGAGGGCATGGCTAAGCTGGAGAACAGCTATTTTGTTTTCCAAAAGCAGAAATAGATAGGAAAAAATTCATTTGCTTTATTTGTTTTCAGCAAACCTCATTCAATCTTTTCATTGACATTACCCGGTTAGCATTCTGCCCTACTCTTTCCCTTTCTGCAAAAATTTCCCGCCCTCTATGTCATTCAAATTTCAAAACGCGTAACAATTGATAAAGAGTTGGACTTTTACATAAAAGAACCATGTGGACTCAAAACAAAACCCAATGGCAAACATATATGGCTCCAATTTTGTTCAATGTTACCAAAAGGACCCAAACGTCAAATCATACATATCTTCTTTGTCCCTCACACTAATCAACTTAAAGTGTCTCTCCTCATACTAGTTCTTGTTGGTTTCTTGTGTTGTTGTTTCTTTTTTAATTCATTGTTGCCAGTCTAGTTCCCCTAGCTAATTGTCTTTGTCCATTACACTAATCTTCTTCGCATTGGTTTTTTATAAGAGTATAGAAGATGCCTTTGGTGGAACAGACTCACTTTATCCCCAAGCTAATCATTTGGTTTTCTTTGTATTTCCTTAGCATGTCAAGCTCTTGTTTACTATCATCTTTTAATAACTTGTTAACCAAAATCTAGTCTATTCCCAACCAAACCGAATGCTCACTACACCTTGCTCGCCTACATAAATCTTTTCTACTATGTACTTCAGACAACTATAGATTTCGAAAGCATGTCATGTGGTGGTTTACACTGGGAAGAATTGGATTTAAAAAGTTATACACCATAATACCAATATATCAATTCCATTGCACAAACTATCTACCGTCCATGATCAGTGCTGTTTAAGTTTTTTTTAAAAACTAAAGATTATCCATGACATCACTGGCGGAGCCAGTTAAAGCCTAGGAGGGTCATATGACCCTTCTCACAATTTGGAAATGTTGTATTTATATGTGCTATATTGATGTAGCTTGGCTTTTATACTTATAGTTAACCTCCTCACTAATGTAATTTGTTCGTAGTTGAGGTTCCAACACTTCATTTCATAATTTCATTTTTTGCCTCTTAATCAAATAAAAGGTATTTAATTTCATGTCCTCATACTAATATCCAATTACTTTTGTTCAAATTCGCACGAAGGTGCATAGGCATGATTGATTTCCCCCATGGTTGGAAATTTGGAATATTTTTTATGCTAAATAAGTTGATACTTATGATCATTTCTCAAGTAATTTTTATTTATAAGCTCAATTTATCATAATTTTATAGTCACTTAAGATTGACTCTCCTTAACAGAATTTCTGGCTCCATAACTGCATGACATATCATTGAAGTTACTTAAATAGAGTATTGAAAAAGTTATAAAAGTTCTCATAGTTTCTACATAATACAGGCTTAGAGTATTGAAAAAATAAAAGTTCTCATAGATTGCCCAATTTGCAAAATCAATGAACATGCACACACACCCATGAACTTCCTCAATTGAATTAGCTGAGAAAACTTATGAAATATGCAAAAGCTTGGATTCAATACATAATTGGAAATAGACAAGTTTAATAAATAAACAACATAAATAAGTAGGTCTACCCTACTTTTAATTATCAAGTTGTTATCGTTGCATTCCAAGAGAAATCAAAGGTACAAACTGTTTTAACTGCGCTCTCATATACAGAGTAGAGGAAACAAAAATTAAATAAAAATGAATGTATGATCCAATCACAAAGTCAAAATTTATCTTCAAAAGGCACACAGATATATACATCGGCTTATACTCTTAAGGCACCATATATGGCAGAACACTTAGGAAAAATAATTGAAACACTTTTCTAGTAGGGAAAAAAAAAAAACTAAATATACTTTTTCTAGTAGAATAGGAAAAAGAAATCTAAACAATTTATTGTAGAAAACTCTGAAATCAAAGGAACATAGTGCAATCACTTAATGTCTTCATTCTGAAAGTTTAGTGATTCCATAGGTCTTAACAAAAATCAACAATCATCCAGATAGCAATTGCTACTTCTTAACTCTCTTTCATTTTTTTTTTTTTTTCCTCTTCAAATTTTACGAGAAGAAAAGCTTTAAGTGGATAGAAGAGATAAGATACAACACAAGGTGACAGCCAAACCATCACACATAGTAAAGCTCAATCGAAGATAATAATTGAATTGATCAACAGCTACAATTAAGTAAAATATGCATCAAAGCTTATTGTTCGCACTCTTTGGGTATATCCGAATTAATATATTACTTGTTTTACATTGGTGGCTGTATATTCTTCCAGTACTCTCCCTTTAACATTTCCTCATCCAATATGTTGCAAATATAATGCAGTATATGCATGCAATCCTTTGTACTTGATACCAAAGCATCGCTTCATGATGTCGTTCTCCTCATTTACTATTTAATTTGCCAATGCTTCGAGTTATATTATAATTGAAAATTGATTTACCTAATTATGTAATAAAAATATGTCGTTCATTTGTATGTTTTGTTATCAAGGATATATAAGAACCAGAAAGCTATAATTGAGGAGAGATGCCAGGATCCAACATGCCGAATATATTTAAATCATACCAGCAGTAACAGAACCACCAGGCGAATTGATAAACAATTTAATGTCCTTTTTCGGGTCCTCGGCATCTAGAAATAGAAGTTGGCTTATGATCAAATCTGCTGTCATGTCATCTACCTGCCCACCGTTAGAAAATGAAGACAAAATTAAATAAAGCAACCGTTCCTAATCATACGTTAAGTCTTCTAGTAACTAAGAAACACAAACAAACACACAGTAATCCCATCAAATGACTAACTTCTAACTTTCAAGTTTCAACAAAAAGAAGAACGTGCAAACTCAAATACAAGTTTAGTCCTTTTGTAAATAAGAAACACAAACACACACACAGTAATCCCATCAAATTTTGAACTACTTAACTTTCAACAAATAGTAAAGAGTCCAAATTTCACAAGTAGCAGCAAAACCCATGTCGAAAATATTCGATGCTGAAGCAAGAAAACCCAAATTAAGAGAGAAAGAGAACCTGAGAACCCAGAAAGATGATTCTTTGACGGAGAAGCATGTTGGTGGTATCGAGCTCTTCGAATCTGGGCAGCCTTGGAGCTGAAGTAGTAGCTGAGGGAAAATCCCAATTGCTCGACAAGGTCAGTCGTGGGGGAGACGAGCTTTTCATGGCCTTAATCACACAGACGTCATTGCTTCTCCGACGGCAATTGATAATACCATTGCTGTTGAGGGCAGTGCCCTTCACAATCGGCGAAATGGGCACTTGGGTTTGTGAAGAACACAGCGGCCTTGAAGCTGTGGCTGCGTACGTCATCATCTATCTCCTCTCTCACTCTCTGTGAGTGTGTTTTCTCTATTCTTCGTCTCTGACCCGCTTTTTCTTTCTCTCTGTTTCTTTTTCTGGGAAAAGTGGGGACGGAAGGAAAAATGAAGTAGCTTTTCGACAAAGAGGAGGACAACTGCCAAATCGGCCTTCACAAAGGGCCGACGCCCAATGGGCCTGGGCCGGTTCTTGTTAGCCGTTTATTATATCCGTTCATCCTATCCGTTCATCTTATTAGTTCATTAATTATTCTGCGATCAGAATTCTTTTGAATTTTTTATCGGGTACAAACATTATTTGACGAAACCTGATCACACACTATACAATATACGGTTAATGAATTAATTGCCAGAATCCTCACAAAAGATGTCTGAAGAAGATCCTCATCCCATCTTAAAAGCTTACAGGGTAAGCAAAGATGGAAGAGGATCCCTTCTTTCTAATCCACTAAATTAAAAAAATCAAACAATTGAAATTTGATCCAACGATTACAAACAGGGGTTCACATTAAAAATTATAATAACTTTAGCCGTTGGATCAAATTTCAATGGTTCGGATTCTCTAATTTGGTGAATTAGGAAAAAGGAAAATCGACACGTGTATGACACGTATCATAAAAACCCGATGACCGAAGGAAAAATATCCGAATTTGCAGAGAAAACGTCGAAAAAATCCTCAAACCCAAAAAGCCAGATGAAATCGGAATCTTACCTCCCTCTATTAATTGCTCCCTTCTTCTTCCTCCTCCTCCTCGCATTGCCTTCCACCACCGCAGAAAAATCAACCCGAATTGGCTGCGGCCGCAGTTCCCAACACCGCAAAATGGGCATGCTCGGCGGAATCCAAGAATTCCGCGGCGCCCAGAACAGCGCCGAAGTTGAAGACCTCGCTCGCTTCGCCGTCCAAGAACACAATAACAAGGAGGTACTTAGTTTGACCTCCTGACCTTTTCCTTTACCTAATTATGCTACAATTTCGATTAATTAATTGAATTATTATGGTTCAGAATGCCCTGCTCGAATTTGTGAGGGTTGTGAAGGCGAAAGAGCAGGTGGTTGCCGGAACTCTGCACCATCTCACGATCGAGGCGATCGAGGCCGGCAAGAAGAAGCTGTACGAAGCGAAGGTGTGGGTGAAGCCTTGGATGGGCTTCAAAGAAGTGCAGGAGTTTAAGCAGGCTGATGACGAGGAGACGCCGTTGATTACCTCTGCCGATCTTGGCGCCAAGCAAGGTGGGCATCCTCCTGGGTGGCAATCTGTGCCGCCGCATGACCCGCAGGTGCAGGATGCGGCTAACCACGCTGTTAAGTCCCTCCAGCAGAAGTCTAATTCCTTGTTGCCTTATGAGCTTCAAGAAGTTGTTCACGCCAAGGCTGAGGTTTGTGCCCTTTCATTTTCCTTCTTTTGTTTTCCACTTTGTAGTATTGGGGTTTGTATTTGTTTGTGTTGAATTGGGTATTCAAATTTATCTGAATAAATTTTTGAATTGGGTATTGTGTGTAGTTTTTTGTTGTGTCGAAAGGGATTTCGGAGAATTGGGTATTTGGGGGTTGGTTTGTGCTGAATCAGAGTATGAAAATCGATTTTATTGCATTTCGGAGAATTGAGGATTTGGGGGGTAGTATTTGGTTTTGTTGGAATGGGTGTTCAAGTTCATTTAAAATTGGGTATTTGGGGGTTGGTTTGTGCTGAATCAAAGTATGAAAATCGATTTTATTGCATTTCGGAGAATTGAGGATTTGGGGGGTCGTATTTGGTTTTGTTGGAATGGGTGTTCAAGTTCATTTAAATGCGGAGAGGTTTTTCAGTGTGCTCGGAACATGGGGCGGCATGCCAAATGTTATTATACAAGTGGATGGATATTTTTTTCAAGTGTCCCTCCACTTAGCGTATGTGCTCGGGCTTCGGGCACACTTTGAAAAATCTCTTGCAAATGCGAGTAGTTGTGTAATGGGACCAGGATTCGGTTGTGGAGAATTGAGTAGGAAAAATCTTTTCAACTTCAAATTGTTTTGTATAGTGCGGTATACAAGTCGATTTGTTTGTTCTTCTCTGTTTTGAGGTCTGTTTGACATCATCGTTGGGATCATCGGGATCAATGTATTGATTTGTGTATATGATTAAACTGTGGGGAGCAGGTGATAGAAGAGCTTGCAAAGTTTAACATGCTTCTGAAGGTGAAAAGGGGAAGCAAAGAAGAGAAGTTTAAAGCCGAAGTGCACAAGAATATGGAAGGCGCCTTCAGTCTGAATCATATGGAGGCAGACCACTCCTAAACAAGTAAATAGTTTGTGGTATTGAAATCTTCTGGTACTAACCTGAGTATGTATGCTGCTTTGCTTGCTTTCAGTACATCTTGTATGTCTTGATACCGAAGACTAAGGCGTAGTTGTGTGTCTAGATAATGTGTGTTTATAAATGCTAATACTTTCTATGTTCTTAAGCTTTGTTCCAATGTTGTTTTCACTCCAACTCTACACTGGACATGTGCTGGGATTCTTAACGTCTTTAAGATATCAATTGACTTATGTGCAGACTATTTTTTAAGCTCCGATAAATGTTCGCGTCCGGTATATATGAAAACATCCCTCTTTGAACTTTTTTTGTCCTCCAAGTGGTGCTTCATCCCGCCCTGCCTGTTATCGGTCTTATCGGTCAATTTACAGTTTCCGATTGCCAAAATGATCAATTTTCATCTGCTTATTCTTCACAAGCTCCGGAGTTGTAAGCGTCGTTATGTTCGAAGTTTTATCTGTGTGATGTAAAAGACGTGGTAAATTCAGATTTTTTTTTTTTGAACTCTTTGAAATATTATTCATTTTTTAACCACCACAACATCATGATTTTCAACGGATTTTGGAGAAATTAGTATGTAACAATACTCTGGGTGCCCTCAAATCTGACGAGTTCAAACTCGTCCCTCAATAAATGAAATCCATCGCTAATTGCCGGAGATAACTGAAATCCATCGCTAATCGCCGGAAGATGGAGACGACGACCACTGAGATATTATGAATCTCTTTAAAAAACGAAGATGAGCTTTTGAGTAAGGTTCGTTCCTAGTTGATCGAACCTGGTCTCATTGCCAAGGAGAGCCTTGAGAGAAATGGTGAGAACAAGCGTGCCACTATCGGAGGCTCTTAACAGACTGTTTTTCTGAGATTGCCCTAGACTCAATGTGTTAACCAAACAACAGGGTACTCAATGAGACGTTGGTTCAGTTACGTTCTTTTTATGCCTTGAAGATCGAGGTCTTAAATTTACAGATTGCGTAAAATGTAAATAAAGAATGCGAAAAGAAGTAAAACTGGTTTTGATCATTGCATTGCTGAAACAAAATACAATTCTCGAAAAGAAATGCATGAACTACAAGCCAAATTACACCACTAGTTGAACTATAAGAAAATTACACTTCCAAAAGGTTTCCGGAAAACTAGTAAAATACAATCTATGCGAGACGGGACAATCTAAGTAATTTTCTCATAGTTCACTTGGCCATAAAGATTAAATTTGAGGAAGGTCCTGAGCTCTGGTTGTATTTATAGGATCCAGATCCTGAGCCTAGGGATCAATTGATCCGTCCCATTGAAATTTGATTCAACGGCTACAAACAAGAGGTCCTACTAAAAATTATAATAAAATAACCGTTCAATCAAATTTCAACGGATCAGATCAATTGATCCCTAAGTTCAAGATCCTTAGATCCGGAGAGGATCTGGATCCGTATTTATAGGGCATTGTGGAGATCCTCTTTGATCTTATTGTCATTTGACCTTGGCATTAACTACATTTTGTGCAAGGTAGCTTGCCTCTGCGCTTTCCGGCACTCGTATGTGGTTAATCTGTCTACTGCCCTCTTAGATAACGTGGTCATCGTAGATTTAAAAAGAGGCGATATGTCCGAGCTCTGGTCACCTACATAGTGCGCCTGGTCTAGGCCACAAAGCTTTGAAATCGGAGAGGGCTGGATCCTTTTCATAGGGATCCTACAAATTCCATGATCATGACCGTTCATCGTAAATTTTGCGATCAGAAATTATTTCAAAATTTAAAATTTAAAATTTAAAATTAAATATAAATAATACTTAACAAAAATCGTATAATATACAATAAACGATCACGATTACGAAATTCCTACACTCCATACGAGATTACCTTTCGAGAATTGGAATTGTATTTGTAACAGTAACTAATACGGAAAAGTCGTCTTCAAAACTTATAGATTAAGCCTGTCTCGTAACAAAAAAACAATAAACTAACAAAAAGAAAACAAAACCTTACAGAGGAAGCAACGGATAACAAAAAGATTCGCCACGTGTCACGATACCAGAGGATCGACAGGGCGAAATTTCCGTGTCCAGCGCGTCGACGGAGTCTTTGTCCTTGAGAGGGTGTGTATTAAAAGCCACAAAACTCTTCTTCTGCAGACAAAAATCAAATCCACTTCCGAAATACAGACAGAGCTCGCCGCAGAATCAAACATGGCCGCAGTTGGTGCAGTCCGCGATAACCAAGGTTCCGCCAACAGCGTCGAGACCGAAAGCCTCGCTCGCTACGCCGTCGATGAACACAACAAGAAGGAGGTACCTTCCATTTCCGTACCCTTTTTGTTTCTGATTTAAATTGTGGGTGGTTTTTGATTGATCGGTCCTGTTTGCGATGTCGTAGAAGCACTTTCTAGAGAAGCACTTTCCCGATGCTTCTTTATAAAGTGCTTCCAAGTGCTTTTTCAGGGAGGGGAGTCGTTTGAATTTTGGGTAGAACTACCCACACACCCTTTTTTACTTTACAGACGCCCCTCTTACTTTTTTTTTTACTTTACAGACGCCCCTCTTACTTTTTCGCTGTCGGATCGAATGAATTGAAGAAGATTAATGGTCGAAAATTAATAAGGGGGCGTGGGAGGCAAAAATGGGTGTGGCATTATCCTGGATTTTTTATGAAAATTTCAATGGTTTTGTAATGAAAGAACTTTTGACATAAGTGCTTATGAGCAAAAGTGATTTCCTAGAAAAGATCCATAACTAAGAAATTGATTGATTAATTGGTTAGCTACTGAGTCATAGAAGCAGTTTCTTCATGAAGTGCTTGGACTTTTAAAGAAGTTTATGACTTTCTAATGAAAGAACTTTTGATCCAAGTGCTTATGAGCAGAAGTGCTTTCTAGAAAAGAGTCCTAATTTATAAATTGATTGATCAATTGAATATTGTGCAGAATGATCTGCTTGAGTTTGTAAGGGTATTGGATGATAAGGTACAAGTGGTTTCGGGCACTATGCATTATCTGAAAATCGAGGCCACCGAGGGCGGAAAGAAGAAGGTTTATGAAGCCAAGGTGTGGGTAAAGCCATGGGAGAACTTCAAGCAAGTGCAGGAGTTCAAGCCCGTTTCCGACTCCTAGTTTGTTCGTCTCCAAGGTTTCTGCCCTTTCATTATTTCAAGCTATATAATTACAAGTGTACTGTTTACTTAGTTTTGGAGAATTGGGTATTTGATTTGGAGTAGGTTTTGGTTGTTTTGATTTGTCTTTTACTTTTTGGGGTCGATATTGATGGAAGCATATAAGGTGGTAGATTTGGTTTTATGCTGATAATGTCAGGTTCTTTTTTCAACTTTATTATAAGTGATATTTAGAACATTGCTGGAATGATAACTCTATTTAAGAGATTTAGCGGGGTGTTTTCGGAGAGACTTAAGGGTTTATGGAAGCAATTAACATTTACTAAGCTTAATTTCGTTTGCATACGCATGTAAATTTGACTGTTTAAGAAAGAGTTTAACATTTCTAAGACTCAATTATAAGCAATATAGGCCAAAAAGTCCAATTTGAAGACTCGGACCTTGCTTTCTTATCTTAACCATGTCTATCCACTGAAAGGGAATCCAAACATTAAAAGTATGCATCTTAGGCCATGAATTTTTTTTGGTTGTTTTATTAGTCTTACCGTCATTTTCTCTTCATCTTTGCAAATAATATTTGTCTAAAAAACTGTCAAGTCCAAGCTTTCTAACAATATCATTCAGTCTGGTCGATACAGTCACATCATCTCATCTTGTTTAGTGCTCCTTTGATCTTCGCTGACTCGTTAAATATAAAAGAGTAGATAGAATCATTGAAGTTCTATTAAAATTTTATTCAAAAAAGGATGTTGAAGGCATCAACCAGGTGATGTTTATGAACTCGTATTGCATATGTCTAGGAGGAGCTTTTATTTCCTTGGGATCCTTTTCTTCTTTGGGTGCAACCTTGAATATACTCCTATTTCTTGACTCTTGGGTAGTTCCTAGCTATTACATTTCCAAATTTATTTTAGTTTCCTCGTAGTAGTGGGCATTTTTCATGTATTCTTCTTATTTCATAGTTGGGAAGGTCAAGAAGGAGACTGTTTATCTTCTGGTTGAAAAGAAAGTCTGTAAAGTAATGAAACCGTTAAAAATTTAGGGGTTGAGATACCATATTTGTAGCCTTATAGATGATCGAAGTCCCATTTCAAAACCTTGCAACCAAATGGAACCCCAGTTTTTGAATGGTTCAGACGATTAAAATTTGTATCTTTGTTCTCAAATTTGCATTTAAATCTTTGTGTCATGCTCACGAGCTTCCTGGTAATTCAATGAAGTTTGTTTTGTTTATTACAGCTTCTTTTATTTCTTTTCAGATAATTGATTCGAACTTTTGCTTATTTTTACATGTTTTCATTGTGAAAGCAGGGGATAGACGAGAAAGCAAAGTTCAATATGCTTCTAAAAGTGCAACAAGGGAGGCAAGGAAGAGAAGTTTAAAGCCGAAGTGCGTAAGAATTAAGAATTAAGAATAATGAAGTTACCTTGAATTTGTGGCATGGAAAATTGTGGTGTATATACATGCTTTGGTTGCTGTTAAGTGTTTCTTTTGTGTCGTAATCAATAACAAAACCTGGTCTCTAGTGATGTTGTGTACTCGTTTTTCCAATTTGTATCTATATTATAAGGTATTATAAGTCTATTGGCCATCCCTATTTTCTTCCTTCGTTTCTTTTCCATCCTTTTGCTATTTATTGATTTCAATTGGCAGTGCCAATTAGACCTGGCATTTTAAACCCGACCCAACCTGTTCTGTTAAAATGAGTATTCGGATGAGTGTTTAACGGGTCGGATGGTTAACGGGTCAACCTGTTAAATAACTGGTCATTTTGGATGAACTCGCGAAATCGGATAACACCCATTATTGAGGATTTTTGTGTAATTTCAATAGTCAATAATAGAAGTCCCTCATTGTCTCGTACTGCACCCCCTTGAATGTCAGCTCTCCTTCCCCTCTCTCTCCACTGTTGATTCTGACATCAACTGATTTGGGAAGGTGGTCCAGCTCGCAACTTTCGACCCATTTGAGTCGGCCATGAACGCCCTTAACCAGTGCAACTCAGTCTTTGAAGGAAGAGAATGAAAGCTTGTTTCTTTTAGGGTTTTTGATTGCTTTTGTTTCTGTCTGATTATATAAGTTTGAAAATTTTTATGTTTTTTTATTGCTTTTGTTTCTGGTTGACGGGTTGCATTGTGCCGATGGGCTATGTTTTGTTCTTTTTCTGTTACTTGCAACCACAGAGAGAGAGAGAGAGAGAGAGAGAGAGAGAGAGAGAGAGAGAGAGAGAGAGAGAGAGAGAAGCAGAATGTTCTTCAGTCTAATGTCTGCGGACTTCTACACTCGTGTTCAACAGGAAGCAACTTATGGTTGTCGAGGGGTTTTCACGGTCGATCGATGATACAAAAAAGGGCTATATTTTGGATGAAATGTTTAAAAAAAAAAAAAAAAAAAATATATATTAACGGGTGAAACGGGTTAGATTAACGGGTTGGGTTTGGATGATCCGTTAGCTTAATAGGTTGGATTTGGATGATCCGTTAAATTAACGGGTCAGATTCAACCCGATCCAAACCCAGTAAACCCAACTCGTTTAGAGGTCTAGTACCAGTACTACTGTTAAGTAGTATTTCACTTCACTTGTAAGTGAGGTTTTAGATTCTATTCTCGTCAAAGGCGAAGTTGAACCACAGTACTATGAGTGACCCACTGTAAGACTTGGTCCATTTCTCTACCCGCTTAGTGTAGATACTATCGTTTGTTAAAATAAAAATTCGAGTAGGCGGTATGCTATCTTCATTAGGCACTTGTCTCAGGAAGAATCATATATACAGGATGAACTGATCAAGTGACTTTCTGAATTGGTTAAAAAACATCTCGTATTGGCATGCATCATTTAGTTCTAACCTCTCAATCGATCGAGAGGTTCTCGTCATTTCACACTCGCACACAAACCCTAAGTGTATAGGGAAGCTCCTCTTGAGAAAATTAGGGATGAGCAAAATAACCCTAGGAACGGATACACACGGAACCCTACCCAGTAACCTTTGGCGGGGTGCCGGTACGCGCAGCGTCTCCTAAATGTTTTCAATTTCGACTCCGAGCAAGAAATTTCAATGCCAGTTTCGAATGCAGCACAAATATATCTAATATTTGTATGGCTAGCTTTCAAAATCCAAAATCCATACTTCTGAACCCTTCCATCCAGAAACCTTTCACGAAACATAGAGAATTGCAAATAATATATACAAATAATATTTGAGGTACCAGTGTTTCATTAGGATGAACCATGGAAGAATCAGACCCGTTCTGTTATCAGCACGGCAGAAACACATCGCTGCCGATTCTTCACCACCATTGAAACTATGCAAACTATTAGCAACGCGTATGCATTTCGTTGCGGAACTTCTTAAAAGAGCAAGAGAAGAGAAGGAAGGGAAAAGAAAATCCAATTCACTGGTCAGAAGATTAATTGAAAGGGCTAACAGAACTATTACCTTCCACACGATAACGACGAGCAAGCTACTACTTGTCCTGAAAATCTGTAACAAACACAGTAAATTAAAAAGGCAAACCACTCATAGGGCAATCCACCGCTATTCAAGGGTGCCATATTCTTCATACACTGCTAAGAGTCAATTTGCAGAGGCTATCCTCTCTGCCATCGTCACGGAAATGCTACCTCTGGAAATGGATGTTAGGAAATGCTACGATACTACCATTCGACAGGAAGAGAAATTCGGACTCTTCGTTGGGACAAAGTGCCCTGGCCATTTCATCTCCAATTAGGTCGCTATTCCAGCTTTTGTATACTTTTATTTAGTTTTCCTTCAAGAGCTTTCCACTGATCTTGATCCCGCTACCCTACATTGGGACAATAAGCCATTGAGTGGAATTTAGCCCTCTTCGTCATAATCTTCCTCATCCTCGTCTAGCCTTCTGCTGAGATTTGCAAGTTGAATAGGATCAATGGCCATTCCATCCACATCAGAGAGAGACCACCCAGGATATTCTTCATGTTTAGGCTCGGAGATAGGTCCAGCTGATGAGGCTTGAGCTGCCGTTGGGGCAGCTTGGGATGCCGTTGGGGCAGCTGGGGCTGCTGTTGGGGCAGCTTGGGCTGCTGTTGAGGAAGCTTGGACTGCTGTTGCAGAAGCTTGGGCTGCTGTTGCGGAAGCCTGGGCTGCTGTTGCGGAAGCCTGGGCTGCTGTTGCGGAAGCTTGGGCCGCTGTTGCGGAAGCTTGGACTGCTGTTGCAGAAGCTTGGGCTGCTGTTGCGGCAGCTTTTGTGTCATCAGTATCATTAACATCAGCATTCAGATCAAAGTTTCTAACTGCTGGATCAGATTCATCAGGGGCAATGACATTTTCTTTCAATATATCCTTTGACTCGGAAACATCATCCACCACCATTCCAGGGTTAGGATTAGGTTCAGTGATCTGCCGAAGAGATGTGCACGGATCAGATTCAGTCTCATGGTGCGAAGTGTCTCTTTCAGTGGTCCGACCACGTCCACGGCCTCGACCCCGACCCCGACCTCTTCCTCTGCCGCTGCTACTGCTATTTTTTATCTCAAGCTGCAGAGAAAAAGTAAAACAAAGTTTTCAACATCAGTGAAACTCTGCATATTGCATTTAGTTAACAGCTAATTCAGCCCAAACACAAACAAAATCAACTCAGATCCTCTATTCAAACTTGTATATATAAATTCAAAAAATATTTACGTCCTCAACCTGGACATCCTAAAGAAACCAAAAGAGACATCACTCAGATTAAAGAGTTCCTGTGAAAAAAAATAGAATGAACACAAAACATCACCGAGATCTCAATATAATAAGCATGGAAGTTGGTTTTATGTTTTTTTCTTTTGGTAAAAGGAAATTGGTTTTTATGTTTTTTATTTTGGTAAAAGGAAATTGGTTTTATGTTAAGAACAAAAGATAATGATTAATTGTAGGGTTCCATTAGAGTTACCATCTTGCTCCTCTTCAATTCTTCATCACTGTCAATGCCTTCATCACCTGGTGGTTTTCTGCAGAAAAATATATCAGTAAGTAGATTCAAATGACAATCTCATGGATTAATGATATTGCAAATAACAAGAATAGATCATCTAATATACCTTCTTTTTGAAAGGGTTCGGTCATCGGCAGCAGCATCAGAATGACCATGAGTATAGTCAGGAACTCTGCTGACGATGTCCCTCAGAAAATCAAACACATTATAGCTCTGTACACAGTGCTTTCTGCAAACAGGATAGAGAAATAAGATTGGCTCATGCAACTGGGAGCCACAGGGTACTTTATATTCAACTCTGGAGCAAAATTTTCTTTAAAAGATAATGCAGTAAAAACAAATTTGAGTGAATATTACAACTAGATAATCTTAATTTAGTTTCAGAAAGATTCGTCAGGTGCCAGAAAATTTGAATGGCATAAGCGTAAACATATTTATTCAGGTACTAGAAAATATAAGCATATCTCTCCTTAGCCAATTAGATCATTCTTCAGCATGAGCTCTGCAATAAAGTTCAGTATACTAACTGCATGTTACTATTGATGTGGATTTCTCTAATAATGTTGTACTTATCCTGGAAAAAATAATTGTATCTATGAACTACGGCTTACTTGATCATCGTAGAATTATAGCATGTTACTATCCAACGTACTGTGTCGATGCTAATGGGTAGGAGAATTCTAATTTAAAGGTTCGATGCTAAAGGAATCCAATTCATTCACTCATAATTCCATTTATATCTATGTCTTCTGAGGTTGTCATCCGTCCAAAATATACGATTGCTAATCATTTGGTGGGATCTGAAGAAATTTAAGTGATGTTGAGATTGATGAGCTCTATTCTTTTCTATATTTCATTGAAAATACCATAAAAGATGGGTAAATTGACTCTTCTAGAATTACAGAATGTTCCCATGTAAACTCTGTTCTAATGGGTTGACTGATGACCATCCAAAATGATTTGGAAAGATGGACTACCTTGCAAAGTACACATTATTGCTTTGATATGTCTAAAAATTAGTACTTGTTCTGATATTCAAAGCAGGAAACCTATATTTTGTACATAACCTTGTTCTAATATTCCTCTATCATTCTGCTGCACTGCAAAAGGTTAAATTGGGTGATTCTCGCTCTTTCGTTTTTGTCTGCTCATTGAGATTTTTTTTTAACCTATCTTTAGGATCTTCGAAGCTGAGGAGGAGGTCGTTAATTGTGGAATAGAGAGTGCACTTCTAAAATTCATTGTGGGAATAAGGTTCAAGTTTTTACCATACAATTGGAGTAATCATTTCACTGCTGTTGTAGTTACTTTACTATAAATTTATTTTGTATAGATCCCTTAAAACTGAATAAGTAAACAGATAAACATCGTTCAATCTTTGACTTACAGATGCACTGCATTCATGGTTTTAGCTCCTCTTTGCAGGGTTATCTCATAGGTACGGTCACAAAGGTCTTGCAAAAATAGCTCCAACGCTTTAGCTGCATAATATGCAAGATGAGTAGTATAAGCAACCAAAAAACCAAATAAAATAACCTGGTGGGATGGTATTTTACTATTCATGAAGTTAGAAGTACTCACACACTAAAACAGGCACTGCTAATGCTATCTTCCCAACATCTTCATCAGCTTGCATAATCTTTTTAATCCGGGCCTGCCGAATTAAAATTGTGTTTCAGAATGGGGGTCAAATACATGTATAACTTCAGAGCTAAACTAGAGTTAATAAACTAAATTAATTGACGGAAAAAAAAAAAAAAAAAAGAGTTAATAAACTAAACATCATTCTTCATTCTTCAAATAGGAAGCACAAGGCAAATAACTTAATTACTACTTCTAAAGAAAAAAAAAGGTTGTCAACATACTTCACTAAGAGATAAGGGTTTCTCCAAAATTTATTGCATTCCCTACGTGGACACTCTGAGGGTAAATGACAAGTGCCATCAAAGAAATCCTATATAACATAATCCCTTACTTGGCACACGAAACATCAAAGAAACTCGGGGAAATTTAAATGATCTTTGCTTTGTCGGTAAAATTCAACAAAATGTTAATCTCTCTCACTCTCTCTCTCCCTCTCTTTTCCCCCCTTTTCCTTCCATTCTTTCAAACAGAGAAGGATGGTATTAAGCTAAAGAAAAGTCACGGAAAGGTAACAACAATGGCAAACAACATCGAGGCATAAACCATGATTCTTGACACAATCTCTTTCTCTGAAACGAGATGCAGCAGCACTTCATAAAGTACCAAACTGTAAGTCACTCATTCAAAATTTCAATCATGAAGTTACCGAATGTTTCTTCCATTCCTTATTTTTTTATTTTTTATTTTTCCTTTTAAGAAAGTTTCAAACATAAGATTCACAACTCTTGATCGCCTAGGCCAGCGCCTTACAGTTACAGAGCTACTCTTGAACCAGAAGTAGCATATGGATAACAAAGTAGTTGAGGAAGTGTAAGCTTCGGTTTTATTACACCCCACGAAATAAAATCCTCTAGTTGTTTTACAATCTTCAAAAATAATCCAAACCCAAATCCAACTTCTGATTTGAAAGGAATATTTAATAAAAAAAGACCAGATTTAGCCATCAGGGGCCTCACAAGTTATCAACTAATCTTGACTAATTTGCAAAACCACATCACCACAAGAGCAACTAAGCATGTTTATCTCCACAAACAAAACCCCAATGATTCAAGTACCGATTTACAAACCCTAGGCGAAATCATCGATACGAAACAAATCCCAAGACCAAATCAGATAACCTCAAAAAGAACAAACCCATCACCCAATTCTCCCTAAAACCACAGTCCCATCAAAGAAAAGAACAATACGGCCTAGAAAAACCCGACCCAGATCAAATATCTCAAAAATCCCCACAAAAATTGAAACTTTAACCAAACAATTCAAATCACCGAAACATAATTCATTAATCCCCCTAATTAAACCCACGATTAGCACAGCAAACCTACAACAATCCAAAAATTCTCTTCCTTTCCCTAATTTCCTAGCAACCAAACAAATTAAAACTCGATCTGAGAAAAAAAACATAAACCCTAGACAAAGGAGCGGAACGAGCTAGAGAAATAGGGTACTTACAGCAGGAAAACGGGTATCGAGCTTCTTCCTCATGGCGTCAGATTTGAAGCATTAATTAAATCGAAAAGGCAAAACAACAAGGAAACCGAAAGAGAATCGAATTTTCAGAGCCGCAGAAGAATGATTGCTGCTTTCATCATTGTCGTATAAAATCCATCGCACCCCTCTCAGATCCGAAACCTTTTTTTTTCTTCTGAAATAAAATTAAAACTATATATAATAATAAGAAAAATACAAACAGATTAAACTGGTTTTTTTGGTTCCAACGGAATATCCGACCGTACGAGTTAGATGAAATAGGAACACAAACAGAGAGAGATGATAATATTAAGGATCGGATTCGGATAGACTCGCGGTGTTGGACCTTTTTTTTTTTTTTTTTTTTTTTTTCTTTTGGAAAGTGTTGGACTTAGGACATTGAAGCACCGCTCCACATGCCACTTTTCTGATGGTAGGTATTATTCAAAGTACAAGACATGATTGTACTTGGCTATACAATCTTGACCGTTTGATCTTCAATTGTGGGCTTGTGCCACGTATGATTTTAGTTTTTTTTTTATTTTTTATGGGAAACTATTAGAATATATTTAAAAATTTTGAGTTTTAAGAATAAAATAAATGGTAAAGTAAATAGTATATGTTTGACTTTTTAGTGTTAAAATGTAGTTTTTCGTTAAAGTAAATAGTAGAACGGATTTTTTGTTAAATCTCTCTTTATTTTATTGTTAGGACATATTAGTTTTGATGTGATTGCTAATGATTAGATTACGAGAAATTGTAAGAATACTCTCTTGACATATGACTCTCCATCGACGCTCTACAGCTTCATAATTTAACTTTAAATCTTGTTCTAACATTATAAAATATTATTTCTAAAACATAAGTGGAAAATGGTTCATAAATGTTCTCACTATTGAAAGTTTTTTTTTTTTAGACTCACGGTGTTGGACTTAGGACATTGAAGCACCGCTCCACATGTCACTTTCTGAATGGTAGGTATTATTCAAAGTACAAGACATGATTGTACTTGGACCGTTTGATCTTCAATGGTGGGATTGTGCCACGTAAGATTTTAGTTTATTCTATTGTATAGGACATTTTAGTTTCGATGTGATTGTTGATGATTAGATTATAAGAAAGAACAATATTATTGGCGTTTCAAAAATCTCTATCTACACTCCTCATAAATGTATTTTTCTTTTAAATATAGAAAATTTAGAGTGTACAATGAGAATTTTGAAGTACCAATAACAATTCACATAAGAAATTATAAGAATACTCTCTTCAAATATAACTCTCCATTAACGCTTTACCATTTCATAATTTAACTTTAAATTGTGTTCTAATATTATAAAATATTATCTAAAAAGTATAAGCAGAAAAAAAATTCATAAAAAATGTTACTTTTGAAAATCTTTTTTCTTTAGATTATTAGTGTTGATTATCTAAAGCATTACTAACATCCACACCGCACGTCCCAACCATACCTGATGCTTATTCGATTTTGTAACGTGGCGGGAAGGCAGTGGCTGTTTGACAGGAAAAAACAACAGTCATTCACACACCTGATTACTATGTACACGCCGCGCTTCCCAACCCTTCCTCCTCTATCGTTCTCTCTCTGTCTCTCGCTCCGCCTTCCTCCACCGCCCTCCTCACCGAGTCCTCAGTCACCCGCGCCCTCATATCCCCGTCGCCTTCGTAAAACTCCGTCACTGAGCTCTCAGCCTCCTCCGAATCCTCTCTCATCCTTCTATGGAGATATAATTCATAGATATAAGAGATGGATGCTAAAGCCAGGAACAAGGCGCTGTTTCCTGCGAAATTGAATGCCCAGAAGAAGGACAAGCGCATGGACTCTCCTCTCGTACGGTCAGTACCCACGCCTTCTGTCTTCAATTTTTTTTCTTTTTTCTCAGTGTGTATTTATGTATACGTATATATATATACATAAATACTAGAGGTTATGGAGTTTCAGTGTAATGTAGTTATCATTATTAAATTGGATTCTGTAGAACCCCTTTCGTAAATGTTGTGTCTTGTAGTTGGTTCTATGATCACCATATTCTTGAATGCTCAATTGATGTATGTGGTTAAAAATTGTGTTGTCGGAAATTGATCGTGTCCAAAGCTTTTAGTTTATGAAGTACGAAGTACGAATTTGGTTCGGCAGTCCGTTTCTTGTTTGTACGAAACTTATGATTTGAAAGGAAACTTATGAGAACTGGTTTAGTTAGGAATAGGATTTAGCTGAGAAAATGCTCAGTAGGGAACAACCTAACTTATATTTTCTCAGAATGCATCTTGAACTAAAGAGATTTATCTTGACATTGTTTACTTCCACCTTCTCGTTATGTATATTATCGTTGCTGTACCTTTTATTGGAACTTTCTGCTTATTACTGGTTCTGTTCTTGTGTTGGCATATATAAATTGCTAAGCCTGAGTTCCTGACTGCTTCTTTCTCTCCTTTTTTGTGATACATACAGGTACAACGAATCTGACCAGCCTGTGTGCAGGGTTTGTGACAATACTCTGAAATCTGAATCCCAGATGCGCATAAAGCATTGCGTAAACATCGTGAGGTGATCATTGTTCATTTAGTACTTCCCTATTTGTAAAATTAAGAAACTAAGAGGCCTAGAAAAACATCTTGTATCGTAGAAAATTCAAAGTTGATATGAAGGATGCAAGTTTTTGAAATAATATGAAATGGTTACTGCAGCATTTTACCGGCTTCTTGAAACATAACAAAGTAACTCATTTGATCTCAATCAAATCATGTATTGTGAATCTGTGATGGTGAAACATTAAAATACTGCTGAATTCAACCTGGCCATTGTAGCTTCTAAAATGTTGTTTTGTTATTTCTTTTCATTATTTTGTCTATCATCTCCCTCAAAAGCATAGGGCCTATCCCATTTACTAATTACGGGCAATAACTGATATTGTTTGGTTACTAGATCTTCTTGTATACTAATTTGAGTTAGATATCTCATATGTCAACTTGCATTCAATCCATATCTGGTGGAATGATGAAGCATTTCCTTCTTTACACTTTCTAGGCTTGAAGCTGTGATGGGCTGGGGAAGTAGGTGACATTAGCGTTCAACTTACATTTAGTCTTAGATGGAGTTCCTTATTCTTATTCTTTAATATATATATCTGAATGAGTATTACTAATAGAATGTTTGTATTGCTGTAGGCCCTAAGTAATTTCAAAGCTACAGCTGCTGGACTAAACCGAGTCAACAACGCAAAAGCTGAAGCGCGTCCGGAATTGCCAAAATCTAAGCCTGAACATTCTGTGGAGTTGCATTTACCAGGATCTGAACGCTCTACACAATTACCTAGAGAGCAGTTGTCATCTGAGCTTCCTCCAGATTTTTTTGATAACCATGATGCAAAAAAGCAAAATACAGGTGAGAATACGAAACCTATATGTTTTTCTAATGAAACCTATGTGTTTTTCTATATGACTGTTACCACCTTCTCATTGCTTTGTGTGATTGCCTAAGCAGTAAGGACAAAATCAGTTTGGACAGAGATTTATTTATTTTTATTATTTTTACAATAATGTAGGTTATGTCAAAACGATAATTAACAGAAAGCCTAAAATGTAATTTTGGTCATAAGCACAATACCAGAACAGAAAATCTGAGTAGAGGATTGATATTTGTGTTATTTTGGAATTAGTTTTGTACTGTTGATCGTTTTCTTTTTATGAAATCTATTATTCTTTCTGACTTAACAATATCATCGTAGGAAGGGAAAAGGTGCAGACAATAACTATTGAGCCTGCCAGGGACCTTACACAGACATCATCACAGATTGCCAGTTCAGAGGCCAAGCAAATTAAGGGAGCTCTTCCTGAAGGCTTCTTTGACAACAAGGAAGCTGATTTATCTGCACGAGGAATAAAGCCTGTTAAGCAAGATGTTAAGTAAGTGCACTTTTTTCATCAACTCCTAGATTGTAAAGGTGCTATTCTGGAAAGTTCTCTTCTTTGTTTTCATTTTCTAATCTAGTATGAGGTCCTTGCAATGGTTCAAAAATTCTAGTAATATACTTGTTCATGATATTGAATCTGAAAAGGTTTAATGGTTCATAATTTGGATGCGTGTTCTTGATGTACACCTTGGAGAGAGAGAGAGAGAGAGAGAGAGGGAAATGTTCCCTAGTTCATATCTAGGTAGTCTTGTATGGCTCTGTTAATTGGTCATATCATAATTTGAATGCATGTTCTTGATGCATTTAATTTAATCGAGAGGAACGGAAAATATGCCCCGTTCATTCTTGGGAATTCATTTTCGTTTGGCTCTTTCCAATAGTCCTCAGCAGTTTACACAAGTTCTGCCCATTTGAAGCTGTTCGCTTCCCCAAATTACCATCTGGTATTTTCTGAAGGACAGTGGTAACAGGCTATTTTGAACCTGAGAAAATTGGAACAGGCGTAATTTGTAAATGAGTAATACATGAAGATATTGCCTTGAAGATAGTACACATTAGAGGTTCTGCGCCTAATATGAGCTTATAGTAAAATACATTAGGAAAAAAAAGTCCAGTACCACTTCACTTCCTACCCAAAAAGGAAGCCATCCTTTGCTGGTGGTCAAAGTGTTGAATTCTGCTGTGGTAGGAAGCCATAGTTATTATGATTAATAAAAATCTAAGAACATTTACCCTTGAATTCTCCAGTCAGTGGTTTCCACACATGGTTTTCCATTGACTCAAGGCCGTCCCTCCCTTATTGTCCTGGGATTTTCTGTGTTTGCTTGGCTTCTCTTTCTTTTTATAGTGCTTGTGGTTTATGCTGCCACGGGCTCAATTTGAAGTGTGAGACTAGTTGAGTATGAAAACTGTAAGAACTTTTGTGTGAGAAATGGTCCAAACCATTTAATAAAGGAAATATGGTTATAGTATACGTTATATACATTAAGTACACATTTAATATAAAGTGAGAAAACCATTGTACTTGTACAAATTATGGATGGAAGACAGTTACAAAACTTGAAGAAAACTGACAGCAACTGCTACCATGATAGGTGGAGCAGTTGCATCCTATAAGTCAGGTTTTGATCCCCTTTCTCGGGTAAGTTACAAGGTTCTCATAATGTGAATGCTCACCCTATCGAGAGTAAGAGTTCCATTCCGTTTCCAAGAGAAAGGAAGGTCCAAATCTCATCTCAATCATCTCGTCTACGACAGCAAGTAAGTTCATCCCTAGTTTCTGCAAAATGACGATTTAATAAATATTATGACTAGTATAAATGCATGCGTGTATATTAGTTTGTAGTTCATCATGCAGGGTTGATCTTGATCTCTGAATGAAGTATATAATTAAGTTCAACAAAAACTGCTGATGGATTGTAGATATCACAACATGGTTTTTTATAACGAGTTTCAACATTTACTATGATAATTTTCCCAAACTAAATTTAAGATTTGCATGGGAAGTTTGTTATTTGAGATTTGTAGTTTTGGCATTATTGTACATAATATATCGAGTCTCTTAGGTTTAATATGAAAGCATTGTGACCTTGAGTTTGTATTTACTGTATGGCAGAGATGAGTACAGAGAATTTGAGAAGTTGATACAAGAGGACTTGAAGGAGGTTGATAATCGTATGGAAGAAGAGGAGGTGAGGGTTTTCATGTCCTTGCACTGTTCATTTAGTTTTTTTTTTTTACATTTACATGGATGTTGACTTGCGCATACTCATAATTCTTTTCTTATTGTAATTGTGCTGCAGAATGATGCTGCTGAAACGATAAAAGAGGCTGAATCAGTGGACCAAAGGTGAGTGCAGCAATAAAATGTTATCGTTCTAAACATTCATTTTGTTTTTTGCAACTCAATTTTCTTTGCTTTTAGTTTTTACCTTATTCGTTCTCCTTTTGTTTTTCAGGGCATATAGCGAGAAAGTGGAATTGTTGAAAAAGAAGAAACTGGAACTGAAGGCTGCCGGTGCTGCCAAGCGTAGAAGAGTTTCTGAGGTTTTAAAAAAGGAGCCTAGTCACAATGAGTCATCGAGTGATAGTGAGACGGATGAGAATTTTGCAGTGGATTGGAGAGCTCAACATTTGTGAATGCTCTTGGGGGTCTCCTTTACAATCCGTTCTTGACATTTTCGAAACCCCCTAACCTAATGTGCCAAGTAATTGGTTTTTGGAATCCTTGTGCTCTCTCTAACTGCAACAGGGCATGTATATGTACGACGGGGAGGGAGCGAATATGAAGGCCTAAATGTGCACCCAGCTCATTTGGATATCCCCACAATGTTAAGAAGGAACAATGCGTTGTGGAAAATATATTTTCCGATCGACGACTCGATGTACTTATTTGTAGCTTAAATTTTCTTACAAGCAGAGGTGGAGCAATATATTTACATGAAACGCGGCATCACTAAACTACGCATAGGCTAACAAGTTAATACATTTCAATTCATATTGAATGGATTAACAATTATTAGAAACGTCACTATCACAAGGGGTTAAATTGACTTGTATCATTCTTTTCGTTTTAAAGTTGAAGATTGATAAATTTAAGGGTTTTTATCACAACTAGTTTTTGAAATTGACCCATTCCATAAAGATGGTCTCTGAAATTGAAGACCTATCAATTTAGTCCCTGAAATGAGTGTTGCAAATCAATGTGATCCTTTTTTCATAAAGAAAAAATTAGGTTAAATTCATTTTTTAATAATTTTGGGTTTAAATTTTAAGCCAAAATTATTGGGGGAGAAATGCTATTTTTGGGTTAAAACCTAAATTTTCTAGGGTTTAAACTCAATCATTGAAGTTGATATAAGGCTATCTCAAATGGATTGAGATATTTGACTTTAAATTTGACTCAATTCTTCTCCAACGCAAATTTATATTTGACTTTAATTAAGTATAACTCTAGAGTTAAAAATGGGGCATAACACCATGGTTTGCGAAAGTTATATTTAGCCTTAATTTGATTCAATTCCTCTTTAATGAACAAGATTTAAACAATAAAGGTTAAATTTGACTCCGTATACATTGGAGATGAAATAATTTGCACCATCACATTTGATGTCAAATATGACTATATATAACTTTGATATTATGAGTGGAGTGCGATTTACACTCTCAAAATGACTTGAAGAGGAATGTACATAACATTCTTGGTTTCCATGCACGCAGTAATTACTTATTACCAAGTTAAGTTTCCATGTTCAAATCCAGTACAAACTACTTAAAAATTCGATGCACTGATTGCCACCCATATAACACTCAGTATAGAAGGTTGCCAAACATGGCATCCATTTGATTGGACAGTCTTGATTAATTACTTGTTCCAACGAAAATGGTTTAAAACCCAAATTTTTCAGTCCATGGTAGTATGAAACACCTCTTATGGCACACAGATTACAAAAGTTAAATTCTATTTCATATTCTTCCATTTTCTTAGCAGCCTAATATTTATTACAATTTAATCACCTTCTTAAGAAAAAATAGAATTTATAAATCATACATTCGAATAGAGTCGTGATATTTCAAAATTTCAAAAAAAAAAAACCAATAAAGGACACAGTTTATCCTTCGGATTTGGATGGCAAATAAGTTGATGTATATGCATCTTAATTCCATGTTTACAATGAATACTATTGATACGTTTTAGGAATTATATACACTATCTTTTTGGGATACTAGCGTTAGTGACAAATAGTTTTCACTGTGCATGCATTAACCTCTAGATATGGAAAGTACCTGCAAGTGTTTGGTTAAATGCTTGAACTTATCTGCATACAACTCACAACCTTCAAAATTAAGGCCTTGTCATATCTAGTGTAATCAAAGCAGGATTTTCTGTTTAATTTGTTTCCCTATAATAAGTTGCATGATTTGTGCTAAGCCAAACTAGGTAGAAGGAAAAGCAAGTAACATTCAAAGTTTGAACTCTTGATTGGAAATGTAACATGGTAATTATAATGAAAGGGTAAATTAATAGTTCAATGCAATATATTTTTTACTGCTGCTGTTGAACAATTTTTTAACTTGTCTCTGTTATTTATTTTTTTTGTATTTTTTTTATCCTTGTTTAATAAATTATTTATCTTTTAATATTTTTTAACTAAGAGATTTTAAATGTTTCATTGTAATCGATCAAGTTTATTTCTTTCAAGCCCAAAACTAGAGGAAGAGAGATTAATTTGTGACCATTTGATGATATAATACATTTGTTATGATCGAACTACTAAATATTTTTATTATTGTTTTTTTTATTTTTTATGAGCGGTATAATATTGATTCAAGAAAAATTACAATGCTTAACTAATACAACATGAAAAACAAACTGTATATCATAATCGTACATTAAAGAGGAGGTTATTTTTTCTCGACACCATTAGTTGTGTGCCACGTGAGCAATTTTCAACTGAGCCTGTTTATTGATTAATGTAGTACACGTGGATGACCGATGCTAGTATTTTTTCACTTAAAATTTTACACTTAACTAGATGGATGTACGTGCAATTATGTTAAAAAGGAACGTTTACCAATTTTCTATATAATATTATTAATTATTATTTTCAATGCATGGTTGTAACTTATTACCAAGTAGGGTTTTGGTTGTTCAAATCCAGTATAAAGCTACTTAAAAAGTCGATATTGCCACCCATATGAAAACTTATCAGTATAGAAGGTTGACATGTATACCTGCATAAATAGCCGGAATTATATTGTACTTGCAATTTTTGTTTGAATGATATAATTATTGTGGGGGCAAAGCCTTGGCCATGAAGCCGAATCTCAGCAAAAGCCAAATCTCAGCAAAAGCTTAGTCACCACTTTAATCCTATGCTATTATAGTGCATATTACAATTACGATATGAGATTTCTTTCCAAACATGAACGATAAGCATTAACTCAAACCCTTAATAAAAAGGAGTTGATGTCTTCAAATCTTTTCATCAAACCCAAAATTTCTTTTCTAATTAGTTCAAGAGATGGCTGAAGAACATCAAAGCCCTTCCGAAGCCTCTAACATCTCAGGGGCCACAGATGGCACTCCACCACCCAAAAAAGATAGCCCTCCTCCTCCCCCTCCTCCTGACCTTCCTGACCAAAAAATGAAGATGAAAATGAAAGAAAAAATCATCATCGATGATTCTGATGATGACCAACCCCAACCCAAACTCAAAAAGCCATCCGCGGCAGCCGGATCATCCTCATCACTGACACCGAGTTCACGTGCCTTGCTTCATCTGAAGCTTTCCAACAACGACCCTGGTCATGCGTTAGGGTCGTCGAAGGAACTCGTTCTGTTCAACCCTCTGAACCAGGATTCATCATTGAACCCAGAGGGATTAGAGTTATTGTCTCAACACAACGAGCCAAGAAACGAGAGCCCGCGTGGTGGTGATGGGAGAAAACCCCGAACTAGGGCTTTCACATGCAACTTTTGCAAGAGAGATTTCTCTACTTCCCAAGCATTGGGAGGTCATCAAAACGCTCACAAACAAGAGCGTGCCTTGGCCAAAAGGCGTCAAGGAGGAATAGGAATGGACAATCTCTTTGGACATTCCTATCGTTATCATAGTCCATATTTAAGTATCACTCAACACCCTCTCTATGGATCTTATGGTAGATCTCTTGGGGTTAGGATGGACTCCATGATTCACAAGCCTTCTTATCCATGGTCTGCCTCGACATTCGGGTTCGGGCGCTTTGGCCATGGTATTGGTGCTGGGAGTTGGTCATCATCAAGGCCAGGAGGCCTCATGAATAACTTTCAATCTTCCATTGATAGGCTCAACCTTCATGGCCTTCATGCTAATACTACTCAAACATTAGGGCTTCCAGGAACCAGCAGTGCTTCAAGGTTTGATCAGGAAATTGGTTCTTCTCGCAACTTTGGTGGTTCAAACTTCGGAATCAACAGGCCAATCATTGCTGGTGATGTTCTCCACCATGAGCCTCTGGAACCCGATACAGATGCTTCTGGACTCGATTTGTCTCTTAAGCTTTAAATTTGTTGTTGTTTGTTTGTTGTTGCTATTAAATTTTATTTATATAGAACATAGACACAGTGTTGGTTTAAATTCGATTAGTTTGCTAGTTTGTTTGAGTGCTTTTATTTGTATTTCCATCCACAGATAATTTGTACTTTAGAATATTGTTATGAAAGGTTATGTTTATTTCTTGTATTTTGATTGTATTCAATGTTCTGTTGGTTTTATTTTGTTTCCAAATGATCACATAACAGTGATGATTTTAATAGAACATGAGTCTGTGTATGCGTTTCTATTGCACTCAAATTATCATATGATTTATGTTAGTATAAACCTCTCATAAACTTACTGATCTTTTAAATTTAATGTCCTGGAAATTATATATTCATTTGATCGTGGAAACGTTTATGGCCTTCAAAACTTCGATCTTGTGATTAAAGCTGATCGACTATTAATCAAAATTTCGATTACAAAAGATCATTCACTCTTTGTTTGAGGGGATTGCTTGTTTTTAGAACATTTTTTTAAAGATTTTTATATAAATCTTGTCCTCATCAGGACGCTACATATAATGAAAAGTTTTATGAACCCTTGTTTCCTTGACAAAATAATTAAGTGGCTTAATTATTTCCTTTTCCTATGAAGGTTAATGAACCCTAAACCCTAATATATATATATATATATATATATATATATATATATATGAGAAATTTTCGAGTGTATATATGCGGCACATTGAAAGGATGGTAAAATTAACAAAGACGTGGAGTTCGGAGCAAAGTCAATCAAACAAACCTAAGATTGACATGTTTGTTTGTGAGCCTTTGATTCATTGCATCTTGCATATGGAATCATAAGTTCTTAGGTGCATATAGCTAGCACTTAGTTGTCATTCCCTTATCATTGTTTTTCCATGAAATATTATAACAATATGGTAACAATTACGTTGTTGAGATTATCCTTAATTAGAGCAAACAAAGTAAGTATTCATCGTCATGTCCAATCTGGAGGTCAATCAGGTCCAAACTGATAATGAAGAGGCTTTAAAAATATATGACCAACAAAACAGGAGGTTTTGAAAATAATTAGAATTATGCTTCAAGTCAACTATTATTTTGCAATGAGAGCTGCTAGACCCACCCCGTTGTCTTATTTCCCCACCCATGTTATATTTACACCCACTATAAAAAGTTAAAAAAGTTAAAATGTTATTTTCCCATCCACTATTATTCCTAAAATAACCCTATATATAATTAGAGATAAATTTATCTTAAAAAAAGAATATAAACGAATAATATTACTCTCTTCTAAAAGCCAAAAATAAAAAAATAAAAACCGTTTCCCTTCCAAATTCCAACTGGAGTGGGAATGAAGAATTCTGGGTTTTCATTCATTGCTTTTCCCCTTTTGTTTTATTTTTCATATGCATTTCCCCTTTCTAAATTCCAAGGGCACATCCAAGGAAAAGTTCAGAAATAAAGAAACAGGAATATATATTTGTTTTCGAAGTTCACTTCGGTTTCAAAATTAAAATAATTAATTGAAACCAAATGTTCGAAAACGAACCAAGGATGAAGCAATGGAGTTCATCACCATCAAAAGGCTTTGAAACAATGTGTACCCAGTATGAAGCAAATGGTGTGAGATTTGTGTTTCACCTTCTGGTTATTTGAAGGGCAATTAATTATAAAAAAATCAACAATACTGTAGAAAGGAAAGAGGGAAACAATTATTCAAGAAAAACTCAATAAAAAACAAATCTACCCTAACCTAATGAAACAAATTGCACCCTAACCTAATGCAAATTCAAATAAAAAGTCACGCGATGCTTCAATTGTACGATGTTGACAAATCAAGATGACCCACATAAAATTATCTTTTACCTCTTTAACAGAAACATAATCATTTACTTCTTCCATAGAAACGTCATCTTCTAACTTCATTCTTTTTGTTTTTTCTGAATGATTTTGCTTTCTTTGAATGAAAGGAGAGATGAAGGATGAGTTAGGATTTAAGGCAGACAAATTTTCTAAACATAGCGTGAGAGTTATCATGCCCAAACTTTTCTTTTTTCTTTTCTATAAAAAAAAATGTAATGCAAAAGGGGGTAACTAAGATCCTTATTAGTCATTTTACAAATGGACAAATTTGTAATTAAAAAATTCATAAAAAAGTGGATGGGAAGATAAGACATTAGGATGAGAATAACACCTCTCTTTTGCAAATCTAAACTGAAATTCAGAATAGAAATGTGGGAAAGCCAGTATAGGATTGTGTATATTAAACAATCCCTGAGTTCACAAACTTATTTCGCCATCTTGCATTGGTTTCTTCAGTTTTATTAGGATTGCCTTTCATCGTTACAGCATTTTTTTTTTTCCTTTCATTCCTTTATTTTTTCAATGAAAAATTATACAACATTTTTAAAAGTAATTTTATAATAGAATAACGTACTTATAAGCGGAAGAGACAACCCATACGGATATGTGGGCTAGCCACAATAAATTGTAACTCAATACAAATATATATTATTCTCGTATTTGTGTGAGCATCTATCTCAAAATGTTTCGAGCTCTCAATATATATGTATGTACATCTCTCATTTGCTTCTTTAATTCCACATTGTTGATAGAATGGTAAGCTTGTTTGTTTTGTTATTTGTGGGTTGAATTTCATTATTAATTCTGTTATTTTTGAGAATTTATATATATAGCGCGAAATTCAAACGGTTTCTTGTGTGCGTCGGGTAACTTCGAATCAAGCGCTATATACGTATAAGCTGTAAATCATTAAAAATATCTCAGTGTGTAACATTCTTATAAGCACCAAACTTTGTTCACCTTCCTGTTTACTAATTAGCATGGTTCAGTAACTTTGTTCAAACTTCCAATTACCGTGCGACTAACGTCATAAGCAGAATCCTATGAAAATTCTTGACTATGTACAGAATGCTTTACCTTTACCTATTCTATAGTGAAAGCCGAAAGATGATGGTTTAACCTAAAATTTTAATAAACTTACGAGTATTTATTCGAGTAAATTTATCAAACTGAGCTTTGCTATAATTAACGCGGGGGGAAAAGTAAGCTATTTACACTCCGTTAACTCCATACATATATCCTGGTGGTTTCTCCTCAGGCTCTTTACATGCGAAAGATCTCCTCAGGCTCTTACTTTCGTGTCTGCAAACACAGACACAGTCTTGTAAGATCCCTTCTAGTTTTAGATGTACTCTCAGTTCCTCACCATGGTAGTGTCCCTTAAAATAAATTTATGTACTTCTGCTCTCTTCCTTTACTTTGGCCACTCACTCTTTGGTCTAAGGACATAAGTTTATGATGATTCATAATAGTTTTCACAGAAAGCTTGGCTTCAAAGCTAGGGCAGCAAGCAGATATGCTGGGAACGAGCATCTTGGCCTTGGCTCAAGAAAACGCGCGGTGGCTTATGTGTTTTCTTGTTAACGCATCTCGAATGTACTTCTCTATTCATAATCACGTTTCTAGCATATTCCCTGGATTGTCCTTTTTCAGTGATCCCAAAATCAAACTGTTGGAACTTTTAGCTTGAGTTATATGTTTAAGAGTTGAGAAGTTATATATTGACTTGCTCCTCGCTGATGACTTGTGCGCGTTTGTTCTTATGGAATGTATCACAGATAAGGTTAAAGATTTGTAACAGGCCGAGTCTGCTGCATTTATGGAAAGTAGCACTCTATTAGACATTACTTAGTAATGCAAACAACAATATGCTTGTAAAAAGCTGTTAGTAATTTAATATTAATAATCTGTTGAAACAGATTTATACTTACTTTCTTATGTTTTAGGAACCAAGGGGTACTTTCGTACATTGAAATTTCCTGATCTTCTGGAGATGGATTGTAGTATGAGTTGATCTATGGTAGAGTTAGATTTATTGTATAATATTTGGTCAATGTAATTTATGAAGTTTCACGGTGCAGATGGTATTTTCAAAATTTTATACTCTTTCAAAAGCGGTTTGATATTGATATTTAGCCAGCAACAGTGGTTGAAAATGACCACAATTGTCCCTTGGCCGACCTTGCTGTTACATAATTCCGTTCCAGTGCTGCACTCTCTCCCAAACACCAACTTTTGAACGCTAAATCTCACCTACATGATTTTCCTGCTCAAAAGACGTTCAAACCTTTCAAAGGTACAGAAGTAGTAGTCTAGTCGCATGTTTGAAGACTTGATGAGCAGTACTAATTAAGTAAAAAATTAACTTGTAGATTATAGACGAACTGCAACAGTTAGATACAAGTTTCTTGTGGAATCCTGTTCCCTATTGCATAACAAATGCTAAAATTAAAGAATTGAGAACAATAATTTCTCTGCTTCCTATCCTAATTTCAGCAATGACACTCACCTTGTTTACGAGGGTAAATCCTAATATTTTGTTTTTTATTTTTTCTTAGCATATATGCTTCATACTTGTTTTGATTTTTCCATGAACAGGAGGAACTCTGTAATATTCTGGCATTGTTGCAGGAAAGAACATCTGTCTAACTCCTTCGTCTTTAATAATTGGGAATATGATTCTTAATGCAGTCTGAAAATTGAAAACCAATAGATTAGTTAGCAATTCATGTTTGTATGACTTATGTAACGAGCTTGCAGATGAGAAAGTACTGGCAGAATGAGTAAACATACCAAGGTCAATCTAGCCCCCAACCACAAGCTTTTCGGTGTAGGGAATGGAATCATTAAGCAGCCGACTCCATAGACAGCCATAGCAAAGAAATGGAGAAATAGGCTGATTGGACGAGTGTTAAGACGAGAGAGTAGAGATATTGGTCCATTTGAACATACGCCTCCGAGGCTCAAATAATCAAAACATGCTTCACGCATTTCTTGTCTTGCAGGGTCAGGTGATGCACAAAACACCTTGCAAAGGGCACCAGCTAATGTGTTTATGGTAGATGAGACTGGCTGCAATGAAAATTAACCAATTCCATCGGACACATTTCATATGCATGATATTTTTATACATTTGATTTGATGTGCTATGTTATCAGATTGTAAATCTGAACCGGACGTATGTCGGACAGTCTAATAAGATGAAATTTTCTTTTACATATTGGAAATGTGCTTATATACCTTGCGGAGTGTGTAGAATGATTCGAGATACTCACACAACAGAGGTGCATCGTTGAAATCAGTCAGGGGTCTCAGAAGATCCCTTAGAAGAACAATGTCGGAAAGAGTGACTGTCTGTTGGAACCCCCAATCCCACATCGGACAGAGGGAGAAGAGAAGAGTGCTTTAAATAGAAATACCCCTCTCTAATTAACACCGAGGCCTTTTGTGATAAAACCCCACACCTGAGGATTGTGCAGGTGGTTAAGTGGGGACAGTATCGGTGTTGTTGGAGTGGGCCCTCGGCCCGTCGACCTGAAAATTTCCACATGGTATCAGAGCCAGGGGACGGGCCCGTACTGCCACGTGATTGGGTGGGTCCCCATTGGCCCCGCGTGACTGTCCACGTAGGCCAAAGATGCCACGTGTTTGGGTGGGTCCCCATTGGCCCCGCGTGATTGGGTGAGTCCCGACATGGCTCCACGTGGTTGCCGATGTGTGGAAATTCACGTGTGACCCATAAGTGGGGTCTCACGTGCGGGGGAATGTTGGAACCCCCAGTCCCACATCGGACAGAGGGAGAAGAGAAGAGTGCTTTAAATAGAAATACCCCTCTCTAATTAACACTGAGGCCTTTTGTGATAAAACCCCACACCTAAGGATTGTGCAGGTGGTTAAGTGGGGACAGTATCGGTGTTGTTGGAGTGGGCCCTCGGCCCGTCGACCTGAAAATTTCCACACTGTCATTCCTCCTCCGGTTAAAGGATGTCTCATGTTGAATGCGTCCCCCAATAAAATTGCACCAGAAGTGGGTCGGGGAGCAGCCGGCATGCTTTTGCGGTTAAAGGATGTCTCATGTTGAATGCGTCCCCCAATAAAATTGCACCAGAAGTGGGTCGGGGAGCAGCCGGCATGCTTTTGTTTGCATTGTTCTGATGATTCCTTTATCAACCGTTGCTAGAAAAGCCTTTAAAAGTTGACGGGGAACCTAAGTGCTGCTGATAGGATAAAAGAGGATGGGTGAAGGATCTCCCAAAATCACATGTCCATGGTTTGCATGAGGAAGCTCACAGTTCTCCAAGATCAAACCGACGAAGCATGATGGATTTTCAATCAGCAGTATTAATAAAAAGTTAGTCCTCCTGTTGTTCTCCTGGAAGAGCAAACATTTTCCATGCTAATATATATAGGAAATGCTCAAGATTCCAAATGTCAAAGAGGAATAATTTACATTTGGAATAGAGATGGAGCGGCGAAGATTTGAAAAGCAGCCATCGCATACTATTGTAAGAGGAGCATATGTTCTCATCTCCTCTCCAGCCTTGTTCTTGTACATCACTCCTTTGATGGTGCTTTTTTCCTCAAGTAGAGTCGTCACAGTTCCTTGTTCCAATTTCACACTGTAGAGAAAACATTATGATACATGAGTAAGAGGTGGAAAATAAATTACATCAAAACAATAAAAAAAATGGAAAATGATGTTCGCATCATAATCGAATTACGAAGGAAAACGGTAATTTACTCTGGCAGAGTTGCTGCCCTTTCACGCATTCTTTGGATGAAACGCTTGTTGTGGAAGCTTCTTCCGACAATATCTGAAACTATATGTTTCCTAGGGATAAGACAGTTTCGTGTCATTGTCATTTTTTTTTTTTTTTTGGAAGGACGTGTCATTGTCATTTTTGTAAATAGCATAACCAAACACTTTCTGAGCATCAATGGACTCATTAGCACAATCTTCAAGACCTAATTCAATCAAACTTGAGATAGCCTCCAGGTTGCAACAGTTTAAAAATTCTGTCCGGCTCGCTTAGGTCCCTTTCGATCACATGTACACGCCGTCCTTCCTATATTTATTTAACACGAAGCAAAACTCATGGTTAATTACTCAGCCTTGTAAAAACTAATGATATTTACAACCGGCCGCTCGGGAAACCAAAGTTCTTCAGTGTAAACAAGATTAACATTGTTTGGACTGCACTATTGGAATTAGCTCCCAACATAGGCAAATCAAATAGAAGAGAATAAAGGAATTAGCTTATTTAAAATTCTAATTAGTTTATTACTCTCTTAGACAAATGTTGGTGAGAAACATTTAAAAGCACATTTAGAGGGCAGTATTAATACTGTGGTATGGTCCATAAATATTGCTTTTCCCTTTAAAAACGATTCTCAAGTATTTTCAACTATGAAAGTGAGTTTTGAAGGACTCGTTCATATGCATGCCTTATTAAGAAAATAAATCAATCAATAATGAATAAAAATGTCAGAAAAACACAGCTTCAAGTTTTGCTACTTAGCTTAATGATCTGGGTTGCTGAGGAAAATAAAGTTGAAGAAAAAAAAAAAACCTAGAAACCTTGACCATAAACTGATCAATAGAGAATATCAAGAATGATCACCTTGCCAAGAGTGTAAGCAAGAGCAGCACCAGCAACTCCGCCTCCGACAATGACAACGTCCGTACTTTTCTCAATCTCGGGCGTAAGAAAAACACCGGTTGCCGACACATTTGCAACATCGACCTTCTTCTTTTCGCCGAAAGTGGTGTTTATGATGACGAATAAAACAGAACTCAACAGAGAAACCAAGACACCAGCAAGAACATACTCGCAAGCCATATTTAATTAATATTTTCTTTGATTTCTTTTCGCTGTGATTTGTAATCTGATTTCGCTGTGATTTGTAATCTGTGAAAGTGTCCAATGCTGATGATTGTTATGAGACAGCAATGGAGACTGAATGCGCTTATATAGAGTTAAGTATTGTCAGTGGCGGATTTAGGATTTCAAGATTGAGGTCCCAAGATAAAAGTTTAAAAAAAAAAAAATTAGACTGATTTAGTTCCATAGCACTATTTTTTATTGAATTTAGTTAATTGAATAATCAAAATTAATCAACCACATCAAGTGGCCAAGTGGTAAGGGCTCGGATTTCGGCTCTTAAAATACAAAAAAAGGGAGGTCCCGGGTTCGATGCTCCAAGCTAGTGAGTCTGCTTGATTATGGCCAGGAAAAAACTTAAATGAATTTGGAAGAAATAAAATTAGGCAGCTAGAGGTGGTGGAACTGTAAATGGTGCTAAGGGATGGGGTAACTTGGGTTTAAAGTTGGGAGGTTGCAACGATTTGGAGGATTAAAACAAAAATTAGAAACTTCTTCTTCTTCTTTATAAGCACTGCATGCATGCACATTCATGGAGGCAACTAGCCTCTTCATTGCACCTGCCCAAATTGTTAGAGAGTCTCGAAGATCGATCATAAGTGTTTCTTTGAGCTTCTGAAGGATCTCGGAACCTCCCGGGTCCCTATATGGATCCGTCCATGTTGGGCAAATTAAGGATAAAGCTTCTGTGTAGGCGCCTACCACCATGACTACTTTGCTAATAGGCATGTGGGAATAAGTGATCAGAAATGATTAAATGTACGAAATGAAACAGATTTTTATTTTATTTTTTGTAAGCATATATAAAAGTGGTTCACGCATGATTAAATAAGCAGTCATACCTTTGTTTTTTATATTTGCAAGTATAATGTTCAATTAAATACGGAGAGTAGCGACATCAGGTCAGGCATGAGAGCAATGGGGAAGTTGGGTCAAGTTATAGGTGTTGTGGACTGCGGACTTATACTTTGTCAAAGTACTCGCTAATAAAATATTTGTCATGACATTTTGTTTATCTTTTATTTGGGGAATTAATTGGAATCCATTTCTTACCATCTCAATGGAAAGACTTTTTTACTTTATTATAAAAAAGGGACTAGCTAATGGTTTTCCCACGGTAACTTACCTTTTTAAGAGTTGTGAAGATTCATAAAGATATTTCAGCTTTTAATGAAAAGACTTGAGTAACCTGCCACTAAAGAATGAATTCATTCAAATAAACTTCGAAGTTTAGGGCAGTTTACTTATCAGTAAAGCATAATTAAGGAATCGGATAATCTAGTAAAAATTTGGATGAACATAAAACTAATTAGGACGAGAGTCGAAACCATTAACAATATTAACACCTACTGACCACACCAGCAGTTTAATAAAGGGGAAACTTGATATAAGTCCAATTTTTTGAGCCAATAGTAGGAATAGTCCAGTTTATTAAAATAAGTCCAATTTGTTATATTTAATTATTTAATTATCAATAGTTATCTGTTCAATGATAAGATTTATTATAAAAATCAAATTTCTTCCCAATTATCTCTTTGCTTATTTCTTTTTATTTATCTTTTTGTTATTTCTCATTCTTCCTCCTACTTTAAACCCCGTTTATAGATTTTATTTTTAATTTTTATAATCAACCTATATCACAGGTTAATTATATTTATCTACCTATATGACAAATTCTTTTTTTATAATCAACCTGTCACAGATTAATGTGTCTTACTTGTAGGTATGTTATGTTTTTTCTACATTTTAATTAGGTTTCATATCTCACGTATAGGTATTATATACATTCATATATTTGTTACTTGAGTTAGGGTAGAATGTTTTGTAGATAAATTATGTTAGTATATTAGTTTTTTTGTTATAAGATATTAAATATATTCTTTTGGAGTTGGAAAATGCATAATATTTGAAGATTTTAATTGATTTTTAATATTTTTAGAAAATATAAAATGAGTATAAAAGAAATAAAAACATATAATTAGATAACTGGACTCACTCCTAAAAACACTCTACATTTTTGGACCTGGATCTAAAAGCCCCTTTAATAAATTATATTTTACACTTATCCTAGTGGAATTTAAACACCTAGTGGAATTTAAACACTTATCCTATGCCACACCAGCAGTTTAATAAATTAAATAAAGATACGAGTACACAAATTTTTTTGAGCTAATTATATTTTACACCCTTTAAGTTAGAAGTGATTTCGAATTGGGCTATAAGGTTTTAACTTTTTCATATTACACCCTGAAATTTTAAAACTGTTCAATTTATGTCTTTTGTCTAACAAATTATTTGAATTCTCATAAAATTGAGGACATGGTGAGTGTGGAATCCGTAATTGGATGGACATGTTAGCCACATTTGTACCAAATTCACTAAAAACTCTCAATTTAATGGAAAATTAGACGTTCAAGCAGAACAAAATGTGTAAATTGATATAATTTCAAGCAGACTTCAAACCTTGAGAGTGTAAATATAGTTAGCCCAAAATTTACTTAACGAGGTAAAACTCCGACACGCAAGCAAAATTCTCTGCATACAGCCACGATAAAAATCTACTAAGGAAAAATCAAGACTCGGAGAATGTTTTTGGTTGTGGATAGAACCACTAAAAAGACAGTTTGATCATTCTCATTCTACAAGCTATACTCCATCTCATTACCAAACCCTAAACCAAAATCCCTAGCCGGCGGCCCTTTGCTCTGGCTTGGGGCCGATGGCAGCCTCCCTCCTCTTTTTCTAGCCCTGCACATGCATTTTCTCATGGATTGCATCATATCTAATTTTCATTTTAATATTGTTCTTCAACAAGTGCATCCTCAGCTCAAGAAAAGGAGAAAGGGGTTGCTTATGTGTTTTTCTTGTTAATATAAGTGAAGATCATGTCCCTTTTGACATTTGATAGATGAAAAATTGGAAGCCGAGCCAAGCTCGAATCTCTCCTTGTCCATAATCATTAATAAACTGAACAAGGATTTGAATTTGATGCAGTTCATGATATGCTTGACATTGCTTTAGGTTTGTCCATAAGGCCGAAAACACATACATCCGAAAATTGAGCTGTTGGTATTCCTATCTCACACCTCCTACCTGATTTGTATGTTATAGTGTTCTCGTGATGTGTTTATCGAATTTAAAGTTAGTAACTGGCTATTCAATTTTGGAATTGTTAGTTTGAGTTTCTATGTTTAGCAGTTGAGAATTCGTTGACTTGTGGTTCCTCGCTAATGATTTGTGCAGCGCTTGTTCGTATCGACTATATCAAAGATAAGGCTAAGGATTTGTCACAGGCCGAGTCTGCTACATTCATGGAAAGTTGCACTGTATTAGACCATAACCTCGGTGATGTTATTAGTCTCGAAGATATAACGACTTGTATTCGTACCGATTCAAGAAAGGGACCAATGAAAAGTTTAGATCTGGCAACAAGTTCTCAGTATTGTTTGGTAATTGCAAACAACAATGCCCCAGTTTCGGTGCACTGTCTAGTAATTAATGCCAATACCAATATGCTTCTAAGAACAACAAACGAGTCCTTTTATGCCGTTAGTAACTAAGTATTAATAATGTGTTGATAGCCATTTGTATTTCTTAAGGGTACTTCCGGTGGTGTTTCCAGAATTTTAAACTATTTCTAAAACGTATTGATATAGTTTCATAGCTGGCAAACAATGACACCAATTTTCCCTTCAGCCAACCCCATTGTCACATAATTACCTTCAAATGCTGCACTCTCTCCCAAACCCAGCAACCTTGGAACGTTCACGCTAATTCTCACCCGAGTTGGAATAAGCATGATGTTTGTATCGTTTACCAGAAGTATTTTCCCAGCCTACAAATCATGCTAAGATTTCAAAGGTCAATCTTGTGTGGCAGATATGCACTATTTTTATTTTTAGTTCCTGGCAATTAGTTGATGAACTTTGGTCACGTTCTTTCCGTACTAGAAGACAACACAAATAAACTACGGTAAATCAGAAGAAACAAAAAGTTAAACCAGCAAATTGCGGAAGCAGGCACTGTAAAGGTAGAGAAGGAGTTGTCAGATGTTTGAAGACTTGATGAGTACTAGTACTAATTAAATAAAAAATTTAAAAAGTGTAGATTATATACGAACTGCAACAGTTAGATACAAGTTTCTTATGGAATCCTGTTCCCTATTGCAGAACAACAAACGCTAAAAACAATTGAGAACAATAATTTCTCTAGTTTTCTTCTAATTTCAGCAATACCCTCACCTTTGTGGTGGTAAAAGCTAATATGATACAAGTATTTTGCTTTGCTTTTTTTCTTAACATACATGCTTCGTGCTTGTTTTGATTCGTCTGTGAACGGGAGGAACTCTGTAATATGCTGGGATTGTTGCAGGAAAGAACATCTGTCTAACTCCTTCGGCTTTAATAATCGGGAATATGATTCCTGATGCACACTGGAAATTGAAAACCAAAAGATTAGTTAGCAATTCATGTTTGTATTGTTCGTAATATGACTAATGTAACAAGCTTGCTGATGAGACAGTACTGGGAAAATAAGTAACATACCAAGATCAATCTAGCCCCCAACCGTATCCGTTTCGGCGTTGGGAATGGAATCATTAAGCGGCTGACTCCATAGACAGCCACAGCAAAGAAATGGAGAAACAGGCTGATCGGACGAGGGTTAAGACCGGAGAGTAGAGATATTGGTCCATTTGAACAGATGCCTCCAAGGCTCAAATAGTCAAAACATGCTTCACGCATTTCTTGTCTTGCGGGGTCAGGCGATGCACAGAACACCTTGTAAAGCGCACCGGCTAATGTGTTTATGGTAGATGACACAGGCTGCAATGAAAATTAACGAATGCCATCAAACACATTTTCACATGCATGATATATGACGTGTTATAGTGTCAGATTGAACAACATAACATGCCAAGTTGTCTTAAAAGTGAAAATTTTCTTTTACATATCGAGAATATTGATACATACCTTGCGGAGTGTGTAGAATGATTTGAGATAATCACACAAGGCAGGTGCATCGTTGAAATCACTTAGCGGTCTCAGAAGATCCCTAAGAAGAACAATGTCAGAAAGAGCCACAGTCATTCCTCCTCCTGTTAAAGGATGTCTCATCTTGAGCATCCCCTAGTAAAATTGCACCAGGAGTGGGCTGTGGAGCAGCCGGCATGCTTTTGTTTTGCATTGTTCTGATGATTCCTTTATCAACCGCTGCTAGAAAAGCCTTTAAGAGCTGATGGGGAACCTGAAACAGCACATTCCTCATATTAGTCCCTTTCCATCGAAATGACATGAAATTGAAACTTACTAAAGTCAAGCAAAGTAATAGATACCTGAGGAGCCACGACAGTTTTCAAATACTGAGCCATTTCGCCGTTAGCTACTGAAGGTACTTTTGTGCCAGGAACATCTACCAAACAACGAACCTCGGTACTACTGATAGGATAAAACAGGATGGGTGAAGGGTCTCCCAGAATCACATGTCCATGATTTGCATGAGGAAGCTCACAGTTCTCCAAGATCAATCCGACGAAGCAGGACGGATTTTCAATCTACAGTAAATAGACATGTTAGTTTTGTTGCTCTCATGAAAGTGCAAACACTTACATGCTAAAATATAAAAGAAATGCTCGAGTTTCTAAAGATGCAATAAATTACATTTGAAGTAGAAATAGAGCGACGCAGATTTGAAAAGCATCCATCGCACACTATTGTTAGCGGAGCATATGTTCTCATCTCCTTTCCGGCCTTGTTCTTGTACATCACTCCCTTGACGGTTCCCTTTTCTTCAAGTAGTGTTGTCACTGTTCCTTGTTCCAATTTTACACTAGAGAAAAAAAAAATAGAGGAGCCATGAGTACCGGTACAAATGAAATTACATCGAAGAAGATTATCTTCTTATCATATTTCGAAGGAGAATGGAATTTATGTACTTTGGAAGAGTTGCTGTCTTTTCGCGCATTCTTTGGATGAAACGCCCGTTGTGAAAACTTCTCCCAGCTATATCTGAACTGTATGTTTCCAAGGGATAAGACAGTTTCGTGTCATTGCCATTCTTGTAAAGGGCATAACCAAACACTTTCTGAGCATCAATGGACTCGTTAGCACAATCTTCAAGACCTAATTCAATCAACTTGAGATAGCCTCCAGGCTGCAATAGTTCACCAACAATTCTGTCTGGCTCACTGAGGTCCCTTTCGATCATATGTATACGCCGTCCTTCCTATATTTATTTAACAAGAAGCAAAACTCATGGTTAATTACTCAGCCTTGTTAAACTAACGATATTTACAACCGGCCGCACTGGAAACCAAGGTCTTTCAGTGTGAACAAGATTAATATTGTTTGGACTGCACTATTGGAATTAGCTCCCAACATAGGCAAATCAAATAGAAGAGAACAAAGAAATAGCTTATTTAAAATTCTGATTAGTTTAATATTCTCTTAAACTGATGTTAGTGAGAAACATTTAAAAACATTAATTGAAAACACGGGGAACAAGTATATAATGAGTGTTTATCAAAGTATTCAATAAGTTTTCAATAATTTATTGAAAAAATAAAATGCAAAATGAAAGTTATCTATTTTCTGTCTAAGTGAGAGTCACAACCCAAGCGAGTGCCTAGGCAGGTCTAGACACTCTTTCTTAATTTTCAAATGCCTAGAGATTAATTGAGTGTTAGGCCCTGCCTGGGCAGTGATAGGCGGAAATTTTTGGAACCATGTTTCTATTGAACATTCATTAATCATTCATTCATCTTGTTTTTACTTGACCATAAACTGATGATGAGGATAAAGAGAAAGATATAATGATCACCTTGCCAAGAGTGTAAGCAAGAGCAGAACCAGCAACTCCAGCACCGACAATGACAATGTCCGTACTTTTCTCAATCTCGGGCGCAAGAAAAACACCGGTTGCCGACACGTTTGCGACATCGTCCTTCTTTTTTCCCCTGAAAGTGGTGTTTATGATGACGAAGAAAACAGAACTCAACAGAGAAACCAAGACACCAGCAAGAGCATATTTGTAAACCATACTTGATTAATATTTTTCTTTAATTTCTTTTCGCTGTGATTTGTAATCTGTGGAAGTGCTTGATGTTTATGATTGTTATGAAACAGCAATGGAGGCTGAATGCGCTATATAGAGAGAGTTAAGTATCGTTGTTGGGCAAAGGATGAAGCTTCTGTGTAGGCGCCTACCATGACTTCTTTGCTGATAGGTATGTGGGAATAAGTTATCAGAAATTATTAAATGTAGGAAATAAAACAGGTTTTTTATTTTATTTTATTTTTACAAGCATATATAAAAGAGGTTCACGCATGATTAAATAAGCAGTCATACTTTCGTTTTTTTCATATTTGTAAGTATAATACTCAATTAAATATGGAGAGTGGAGACATTAGACATGAGAGCAACGGGGATGTTGGGTCAAGTTTTAAGTGCGGAGGACTGTGGACTGTGGACCAATATTTTGTCAAAGTACTCGCTAATAAAATATTTATCATGATATATTGACATTTTGTTTATCTTTTATCTGTGGAATTTGTTGGAGTCAATTTATCTTTTATTTGTGGAATTTGTCGGTGTCAATTTCTCACAAGCTCAATAGAATGACTTGAACAACCTGCAACTAAAGGACGAAATTTAATTTAGGGCAGATTACTTATCAGTAATAGAGAATTAAGAAATCGGATAAGCTAGTGAAAATGTGGATGAACAGTAAACTAATTAGGACGATAGTTGAAACAGTTAACAAAATGAATTAGCACCTAATGACGGAGTGAAATTTAAACATTGTTTCAATCTTATATTAAACCAGCAGTTTAGTAAATTAAATAAACTTTTTAACCAAATGATTATTCAAAGTAAATAAGATTTAAGCATGATTAAATAAGCAATCATAATTTTTTTTTTAAATTATTTGTAAGTATAATATTCAATTAAATATGTTTAGTGGAGATATTAGACATGAGAGCAACGGCGAAGTTAAGTCAAGTTACAAGTGTGAAGGACTGTGGACTGTTGAGCAATACTTTGTCAAAGTACTTGTTAATAAAATATTCATCATGACTTTTTGTTTATCTTTTGTTTGGGGAATTTGATGGGAGAGTCCATTTCTCACAAGCTCAACGGAAAGACTTGGATAACCTGCCGCTAATGAACGAAATTTCGGGCAATTTACTTATGATTAATGGACAATTAAGGAATCGGATAATTTAGTGAAAATATGGATGAATTGAAAACTAATTAGGATGAGAGTTGAAACCGTTAACAAAATAATTAACACCTACTGACCCAGTGGAATTGAAAAATTGTATTAATCTTATAACTCACCAGTAGTTTAGCAAATTAAATATGTTTTTAACCAAAATGGCTCTTCAGGTTATCATAACTCCTAGATTTGGTTCATGAGATTTAAAATCAATAGAAGTGGTTATTAAATTTGTCCATTATCAACTATTTTGAAACTTCCGTGGAAAATCTCCATTAAGACTAAAATGACACGAACACTCTTAAATTTTGTCAAATCATTTTGGTCATTTGTTTATTAAATTAAGGGTATTTTTATTTCTTATTCAGTAGATATTTTACAAGAAATGACCAAAATTATTGATGGTGAACAAACTCTGAGATCACTTATGTCAATTTCAAATTTCAGAACTAAAGTGAGAAATAATACCAATATCATGAATCATTTTAGTTAAAATGCCAATTAAATAAAGAGACGAAGTACACAACAATTTATGGCTAAATTACATTTCACACTCTTTAGATTTAAGGTGAGTTTCAAAATGGACCATATGGTTTTAACTTTTTCACGTAATCTGAAATTTTACACCTTTAGGTTTGGGGTGATTTGAAGGAAAATTAATGTACACCATTTATTTTCTTTCTACACCCAATTTATCATTTTTTTATCTTGAAATTTTAAATTTATCCAACATTGTCTTTCTACACCCAAAAACAATAAAAAAATAAAAATAAAAAATAAAAAAAATAAAAAAACCTGAAGCGAGTTTTTGATTTGTCCTCCTAATCAACCAAGAAATGGGCTGCAAGAAGGGAAGCACATGAGGCTCATCCTCTGCAAGCACCATGAAAGAGAGGCAGCATAGTCATGGCTTCTGCCGATAGAGGAGTAAAGGCAGCAGTAAAGAATTTCTCTCTGCGGCCGAAATCAAGTCTGCAAAGTGAAGATTTCCAACATCCGACATCATTCAATTGTGAGAACAGCAAAGCGAAGTTCAAAGCTGAAAATTGGCAAGAACTTTGTTCATTGTTTAAAAATTGATCAAGTTATTGTACTGGGCGTATGTGCTATTGTGTGAGCAGTGTGCGGGTGAAAAGCTAGAAGCTTGAGCCTAGCACCAAAACAACACAAAGTGTCAGGAAAGCTCTTCCATAACATGTCAAAGAAACAAGTTAGGATCTTCCCTTGAGAAAGCCAATTCTCTGAGTTCTTAAAGAAATAGATGTTTGGGAGAATCCACCATGGGCAACTCGAAAACAAAAGGGCAGCAAAGAGAAGAAAGCAAAGCTTTCCTCCTGTCCAAATTTGATGATGGCAGCAAAGGAGCAACAAAGAATAAAAGCGCATTTTCTTGTTAGCTCACCCTGAAAGAATATAAAAACAAAAGTGGACACCTTCAAGAAGATGAAGATGAACATGGCAGCATATATAGGAGCATAAAGAAGTATCCAAAGTTAGCAATCCAGGCATAGAAGAGGATAAGAAAATCACTCATGTCAAGAAATCCGGAGGCAAAAAAGGGCAGTTTTTAGAGCTCTTGTGACATCCATGTTGGCATCAAAATCCGAAGATCGAAAGAGCTTGGCATATAGAGAAAGCCAATGAAAGGTGAAGACCAAAGATCAAGTTTCACAAGCCAAAGAAGTTCAAGGAAGATCAATAACTTCACATTAAGGGGGAGTGTTGAAATATTAACGTAAAGTTGTATTAATTGTTTAATGCAACTAGAACTAATGATTGCTTGGTGTTAGGAAGGCCACGTAGTATCTGAGAGTGAATATCCACACCAAGTAAATATGAGAGCTAATCTTCATCAAATAAAGTGTAGTGTGCAAAAGAAGCCGAGTAAGTAGACTTTTCATATATGAGTAACTCCACCGTGAACCTCTCTAAGGCTATTCACTATTTAATCAACTCAATAAATAATAACTGCTTTTAATGAGTAATTGCATTTTGTATTTTTACTGTTGCAATTGAATAGCCTTAGCAATATGCAATAAAATATTAGTTTTTTTTTTAAATAATACAAAATAATTTTATTTGTAATTTCGAATAAGATTTTTAGTCGTTTTTGTTGCGTCACATGTCATTATCCGAAAAGACAATTATTGGTGATGGATTTCGATAAGATTTTTATCCAATGTCATCGTGCTACGTGTCGTTACCTTTTCAGAATTTTTGAGGATAGATTTCGATTAGATTTTAAATCGTTCTCGTTGCGCCACGTGCAAGATTCTAAAAAACGCTAGGCGCTAGTTGGGCGGAGGGTTGACGCCTAGCACCTAGGCGGCTAGGCGGGGTCTAGACGGATTTAGGTAAATTTCTTGTATATCTTGTAAATAAGTGTATATTGACATTTACAAAAAAATTATACAAGCATGAAATTCCTAAATAAAAAAAAAATAAAATGCCTATCTAACAAGTCTTAAAAATCAATAGTGAACTGACAGCTTGATAATATATGTTTTTTTTATTATTAATAGCACCTGATGCTATGGAAGTATACCTAACACCTGATGCTATGGAAGTATGGATGGACTGACAACCCATTTTCTTTTAGAAGGTCAAGATGCTAGCTGTCTGAATGGACAGAAACCAAAAATGAAAAATAAATAAAGACAGTGATCACGTGGGTGTGGAAGGAAGAGAGAGAATCTCTCTCATCTTCTTCCTCTTCACAAGAACACAAACCAAACGTTCATGAAGTCTAGAAAAACCAGAACAAAGCTAATCCGCATTCATCCTTTCTCAAGTTTGAATACAGAAAAAATTGAAATTCCCAGACCGCCTAGTCCACCTAGTCGCCCGCTTAGGCCACTCAGGCCGCCTCGGCGAGCGCCTAATGCCTATCTCGATTTTGCTCTCGATTATGCATTAATCGAGGCGGTTGGCCACCGCCCAACGCCTAGGCCGATTTTTAGAACACTGGCCACGTGTTATTATCTGAAAAGATAATTATTGGTGATGGATTTTGATAAGATTTTTATCCAATGCCATTGTGCCACGTGTCGTTACCTTTTTAGAATCTTTGAGGATAGATTTCGATTAGATTTTTAAATAATAACGGCATGCCACGTGGCACTATCTACAACATAATCCTTTCTGAATCCTCCATATAACTCATCATCCATCCTCTGAAATCTCACACCAATTTTCTCAAGATCTCTATCATTATTCATAGTTTCTGTTTCATTCTTCACCAAAATCAAAATATGTATCATTATTCATAGTTTCTACTTCCTTCTTACAATGTCTTCTTCTTCTTCAAGAATGTGGTGGCAAATTGATCAGTAAGAGGAAGAATTGTTTAACCAATCAGAAGGAACGTTCAATTTCCAGGTGGCCCAAAATGAGATGGAAGAGGATGATGAGTGTAGAAGGAAAGATGACGATGCAAGAATGACCAGAGCCTCACATTCCCATCGAGTCATTCAAGTTATGGCTCAGATCTCCAGGCCCAGCCGTTTCTGAAACCTTGATAGAAGCAGGTAACGATGAGGTGCGGAGCTCTTGGACAATTATTTTGTCTGTAACAGTGCATTCCCTGATACATACTTCAGACGTCGTTTTAGAATGGAACGACATTTGTTCAACAAAATCATGATTGCTGTTTACAACCATGATTCTTACTTTGTGCAAAAGAATGATGCTTTTGGTGTTATGGGTCTCCTTCCTGAGCAAAAAATTATTGCTGCGATGCGGATGCTTACGTATGCAGCATCTGCAGACCAAGTGGATGAGATAGCGAGGATAGGGAAATCAACCATTCTTAAGTCCCTGATGAGGTTTTGCAGAACAATTGAATCTATCTACACCACAGAGTACCTCAGAAAACCTATTAACATGGACTTGCAAAGGCTTCTGAAGAAGGCCGAGATGTGAGGTTTTCTTGGGATGATTGGAAGCATCGATTGTATGCACTGGAAGTGGAAAAACTGTCCAAGTGCATGGCAAGACGCTTATGGGGAAAGAAAATTAGCAAAAAGTATCATTTTGGAGGCGGTGACATCTTTTGATACATGGATTTGGCACACATTTTTTGGGGTTTTGGGAGCTCAAAATGACCTCAACGTCCTTGCCCAATCCTCATTGTTCAACGATGACCTGCAAGGAAAGGCACCAAAATCATGTATTGCGTCAACAGACATATGTACGATGGGCCATACTACCTAGCAGACGGCATTTACCCAAGGTGGTCATCATTTGTCAAAACAGTGCCACATCCGCGAGGTGCAAAGGAAAAACACTTTGCAAGCTGTCAAGAGGGGTGCAGGAAGGATGTGGAGCGTTATTTTGATATCCTCCAAGCTCGCAGGCGATTGTCAGGGGTGCTGCGAGAATGTTTGATGTAGAGTCGCTTTGATCCATCATGATGACGTGCATCATTCTTCACAACATAATTGTGGAAGATGAGTACGATTATGATGTCGTTAATGAATATGAGCCAGACACGATGAACAATTCAAGAACACGTATATATTATGCTCATGACGCCACCGAAGAACCCGTGCAACATAAGCCATTAGAAATGGATGGACGTTACAATGAATTGATCATTCAACGATATACTGCACTTCAAAATTCATATATACACAATGCCCGACAAATTGACTTGATAAAGCACTAGTGGGAATTGAAACAAGCTCAAGATACTTAAGTTCATTTAATGTGTTTGTTTTTATTTGGTGTGTTTATTTAATTTTATTTGGTGTGTTTTTTTTAAGTTCATTTAGTGAGTCTTTTATTATTTGGTATGTTTATGTAATTTTATTTGGTGTGTTAATAAATTACCAAATTAAATAAATTTACTCTCACTTTAAATAAAGTACTAAATTCAATAAATTGGAAACAACATAAAATACTCTATTCAATAAATAATAAATTACAACCCAAAATGATTGGAAAATTATGAGCTCCGATTACAAAAAGTACTATATTCATCATCATTTAACCAATTTGTGGTGCTAGGATGATCTTCTCTTGTCGTGCAAAGACCATCTCCTCTTGCTCTCGCTGCTCTTGCACGCCTCCTTCACACCATTTCCGCTTTCTCCGACTTCCAAAAATATTTAGAATTTGGAGACTTCCCTTCTAAAGGCGTGTTCATAATGTCACGATCTTGTTGAGTCATTCTTTCTTCTCTAACATGTTCCCTTTCTTGCCTAAGTAGCTCTCTTTCCCTCTCATTACCTTGAAATGCTCTCTTAACAGCTGCAGCTTTTGCCTCCTCTCTACCTTATCAGCCTCAAATTTCACCATATCCCGCGCCAAAGTCAATTCACCTTGGCGAGCAAGTTCTTCCATATACTTTGCATAATCATTCTTGGAAGCACTCCCTTTTCTCTTTGAAGCCTTTTTACCTTGAGGCCTAATTGGATAACGGGTCAACCCTGACACTTATTCAGGGGGCGTTTCGGGCACTTTTGCTGCATCATCTTCATGAACATGCGAGGCATGATCCGGTGTAAAGTGTAGAGGGGTGCTATTCATGAAAACTTCTGCACCGACAGGCACAACTCTAAATTTAGGACAATCTTTGACAATATTCCAACATTCCCACGGGGTGAATGATTTGTTTTTGGGTTTGGTTTTGGCATTATTGTCACATCCCGGCTCAGGCCCCCACCACAACCCAGGCTCGACTCCACCGTAGCACGATATTGTCCGTTTTGAGCCCCGACCACACCCTCATGGTTTTGTTTCTGGGAACTCACACGAGCAAAACTTCCCAGTGGGTCACCCATCCTAGGAATGCTCTCGTGCACTACTCGCTTAACTTCAGAGTTCCTATGGAACTCAAAGCCAGTGAGCACCCAAAAGGCCTCGTACTAGGTAAAGATAGGGATATACATATAAGGCTTTCATGATCCACTCTCCTGGACGATGTGGGATGTTACAATTGTACCAAGCTTGTGCTTGAAGTTCCTACACAATGCGGGAGAAGAAATAATTATAATGAAAGTAGGTAACAAATAAATAATACAAACAAATAATTATAATCAAAGAAAGGTAACAAATAAATGATACAAAAAAATAATTATAATGAAAGTAGGTAACAAATAAATAATACAAACAAATAATTATAATCAAAATAGGTAACAAATAAACAATACAAACAAATAATTATAAGGGAAGTAGCTAATAATTAAATAATACAAACAAATAATTATAATCAAGGTATGTAACAAATAAATAATACAAACAAATAATTATAATGAAAGTAACTAATAATTAAATAATACAAACAAATAAATAACATATTGTTACCTGATCCGCTAAATTTTCCCCACTTCAAGGATTAGAACTAGCTTGTGCCAAGGCGTCTCTCTACATACTAAGCGATCGGCTAAGTAATTTTCAACGACTGGACATCGATTCTTTGGTTCTTTTTCCACCCATTTTCTCAAGATAATTGGTATGAATATAAGACTCCACATTTCTCGCAACTGCATCTCATTACCCATAAGTGAATTATGAGTAACTTCAACCTAACTACTACACAACGCAACATCTTCAAGAAACATCCAATTCATACTTGCATCATTAGTCATTTTGTTGGAAAAAAATTGGATTGAAACTTTGAGAGAAAGATAGGAATATGGTTGAAAGTAGTTGAGAAAATATGAAATTGTGGTGTAAGATAAAAGATAATGAGAAGGTATTTAGAGAAAAGTGAAATCAATTTTTTTTCGGATTTTTATTCATTTTTTACATTTTTTTTAATTTTTATTCAACTAATTAATCTCTGCCGTTGGATTAAAAAAATTTGAATTCCAACACTTCAGATTGTGCCATGTGGCACAACGGTAACATTTCTGATTTTTAAAACTGTTTTTTCTTTTAAATTTATAAAGGCAAATAACGTGGATCGTTGATCTCAGATCCAACGACTGATATTAAATAAGGTTTTTTTTATTTTTTCTACCGTTGGAAATCCAACGGTCCAAAAATTGTTGCCGTTGAAATCCAACGGACGAGGGGAAGCCACGTGGCTTCCCAACATGAACATTTCTTAGTGGGCCGCGGACCCCTCCTTTTTGATATCTTGTCAGCCGATGCACCTGACAGAAAAAGATAAAAAATGTGGCTAACGTCTGGGTGACGTCAGCCTTGCGTCAAAATGCCTTCGGACTCTCGAGCTGGCAACTCGTCCATGCCTGGCCCTCGAACTGGGCCTGTCCCTCGGGCTGCCACACGATGGACCAAATCAGCCGGACTCTTTGGCCCTATTCACTCCATTGTCTCTCGAGCTCCAGCACACACTGGAGCTGCTCTAAAGGAAAAGCCAACCGTGTAACCCTTAGAGAGAGAACAAAGTCTCTTTCCAATGTGAAAATACAATAGAAAGTTTTTTTTTTTTTTTTGGAAACAAATATAATAGAAAGTTTGTGGGAGAGCCAAGAGCCCCCTTTACCAAATTGTCAAAATATATGATGGCTACGGGGAAGTTGGGTCAAGTTATTGGAGTGGAGGGCGGTGGACTGTGGAGCAAATATTTGTCAAAGTACTCGATAATAAAATATTTATCATGGCATTTTATTTATCTTTCATTTGTAGAAATTGTTGCAGTTAATTTATCTTTTATTTGTGGAATTTGTTGGAGTCATTGTCTCACAAGCTCAATGGAATGACTTGAACAACCTGCAGCTAAAAAATGAAATTTAATTTAGAGCAGATTACTTATCAGTTTTAGAGAATTAAGGAATCGGATAATTTAGTGAAAATGTGGATGAACGGAAAACTAATTAGGATGAGAGTCAAAACTGTTAACAAAATGAATTAACGCCTAGTGACCCAGTGGAATTTAATGTTTCAATCCTATGTACACCAGCTGTAACTAAATAAAGATACGAGTACACAAAAATTTATGGGCTAACTATATTTTACACTCTTTAAGTTTGGGGTTATTTTCAAAATGGGCCATAAAATTTTAACTGTTTCACATTACACCCTAAAGTTTTAAAACTGTATTAGTTATCTCATTTGTATAACGAATTATTTGAATCCTCATTAAATTGATGACATGATGAGTGTGTAACTCATAATTGGATGGACATGAAGCCACATTTGTACCAAATTCACTAAAAACTCATTGATTTAATGGGGGATTAGATGTTCAAATAGACAAAAGGTCGAAAACACATACATAGATCCCAAAATCGAGCTGTTGGTATTCCTATCTCATACCATCCCATCTGATTTGGATGCTATAGTGTTTTACTCGTGATGTGTTTATCGAATTTAAAGTTAGTAACTGGCTATTCAATTTTGGAATTTTTAGTTTGAGTTTCTATGTTTAACAGTTGAGAATTTATTGACTTGTGTTTCCTCACAAATGATTTGTGCAGCGCTTGTTCTTATTGAGGCTAAGGATTTGTCACAGGCCGAGCTGCTGCATTCATGGACAGCTGCACTGTATTAGAGCATAACCTGGGTGATGTTATGCGTCTTGAAGAGATAAAGACTAGTATTCGTACTGATCCAAGAAAGGGACCACTGAGAAGGTTAGATCTGGCAACATAGTTTCAGTATTGTTTGGTAATACAAACAACAATGCCCCAGTTTCCATGCACTGTCTAGTAATGCAAATAACAATATGCTTCTAAGAACAAAAACACCAAAAGGGGTACTTCCGATGGTGTTTCCAGAATTTTACACTCTTTCTAAAGCGGATTGATATAGTTTTATAGCCAGTAAACAATGACACCAATTTCCCCTTTGGCCGACCCCGCTGTTACATAATTCCCTTAAAATGCCGCACTCTCTACCAAACCTCAGCACGGAACGTTGATGCTAATTCTCACCTTAGTTGGAATAAGCATGTTTTTCTGTCGTTTTACCTGAAGTATTTTTCTAGCTTAACAATCATGCTAAAATTTCAAAAGGTCATCTTGCATTGCTGATATGCGTCATGTTTTATTTTTAGTTCCCGCCAATTAGTTGATCAAATTTGGTCACGTTCTTTCTGCATTAGAAGGCCATACAAAGAAACTACACTAAATCAGAATTAACAACAAATTAAAGCCAGCAAATCGCAGAAGCAGGCATTGCAAAGGTCGAGAAGGAGTCGGATGTTTGAAGACTTGATGAGTAGTACTAATTAAGTAAAAAAATTGAAGTGTAGACTATTTACGAAGCTGCAGAACAACAAATGGTAAAAGAATTGAGAAAAATAACTTCTCTACTTCCTCTCCTAATTTCAGCAATAACCCTCACCTTGTTTGCGAGGGTAAAAGCTAATATGATACAAGTATTTTGTTTGGCTTTTTTTCTTAAAATATATGCTTCGTTCTTGTTTTGATTCTTCTATGAACAGGAGGAACTTTGTAATATGTTGGCATTGTTGCAGGAAAGAACATTTGTCTAACTCCTTCAGCTTTAATAATCGGGAATATGATTCCTGATGCACTCTGGAAAATGAAAACCAAAAGATTAGTTAGCAATTCATGTTTTTGTTGTTTGTAATATGACTAATGTAACAAGCTTGCTGTTGAGACAGTACTAGGAAAATAAGTAACATACCAAGATCAATCTAGCCCCCAACCACATCCGTTTTGGCGTCGGGAATGGAATCATTAAGCGGCCGACTCCATATATAGCCACAGCAAAGAAATGTAGAAACAGGATGAATGGACGAGGTTTAAGACCTGAGAGTAGAGATATTGGTCCATTTGAACAGATGCCTCCAAGGCTCAAATAGTCAAAGCATGCTTCACGCATTTCCTGTCTTGCGGGGTCAGGCGATGCACAAAATACCTTGTAAAGGGCACCGGCTAATGTGTTTATGGTAGACGACACAGGCTGCAATGAAAATTAACCAATTCCATTAGACACATATTTACATGGATGATAATTATATTTATGACGTGTTATATTGTCAGATTGAACAACATAACATGTTAGACTGCCTTATAAGTGAAAATTTTCTTTTACATATTGAGAATGTTGATACATACCTTGCGGAGTGTGTAGAATGATTTGAGATAATCACACAAAGCAGGTGCATCGTTGAAATCACTTAGGGGTCTCAGAAGATCCCTTAGAAGAACAATGTCGGAAAGAGCCACAGTCATTCCTCCTCCAGTTAAAGGATGTCTCATGTTGAAAGCATCCCCCAATAAAATAGCACCAGGAGTGGGCTGAGGAGCAGCCGACATGCTTTTGTTTTGCATTGTTCTGATGATTCCCTTATCAACCGCTGCTAGAAAAGCCTTTAAGAGCTGACGAGGAACCTGAAACAGCACATTCCTCAGATTAGTCCCTTTAAATCGAAATGACAGGAAATTGAAGCATAATAAAGTCAAGCAAAATAATAGACACCTGAGGAGCCACGACAGTTTTCAAATAATGAGCCATTTCGCCATTAGCTACTGAAGGTACTTTTGTGCCCGGAACATCTACCAAACAACGAACCTCGGTACTACTGATAGGATAAAACAGGATGGGTGAAGGATCTCCCAGAATCACATGTCCATGATTTGCATGAGGAAGCTCACAGTTGTCCAAGATCAACCCAACGAAGCAGGACGGGTTCTCAATCTACAGTATTTAGACAAGTTAGTCTTGTGGGTCTCATTAAAGTGCAAACACTTCCATTTTAATATAAAAGAAATGCTCGAGTTTCTAAAGATCGAATAAAATACATTCGGAGTAGAGATAGAGCGACGCAGATTTGAAAAGCATCCATCGCACACTATTGTTAGCGGAGCATACGTTCTCATCTCCTCTCCGGCCTTGTTCTTGTACATCACTCCCTTGATGGTGCCCTTTTCTTCAATTAGTGTTGTCACTGTTCCTTGTTCCAATTTCACACTGTAGAGAAAAAAGTAATTGAGACATGAGTAAGGGGTACAAGAGAAATTACATCGAAAAATATTATCTTCTAATCATATTCTACAGGAGGATGGGAATTCATGTACTTGGGAAGAGTTGCAGTCCTTTCACGCATTCTTTGGATGAAACGCCCGTTATGAAAACTTCTGCCGGCGATATCAGAGCTATATGTTTCCAAGGGATATGATAGTTTTGTATCATTGCCATTTTTGTAAAGAGCATAACCAAACACTTTCTGAGCATCAATGGACTCATTTGCACAATCTTCAAGACCTAATTCAATTAATTTGAGATAGCCTCCAGGCTGCAATAGTTCACCCACAATTCTGTCTGGCTCACTTAAGTCTCTTTCAATCACATGTACACGTCGTCCTTCCTACATTTGACAACAAGAAAAACTCATGATTAACTCGAAAGGCCACATAATTACGACTTCGATCAACGCCAGGATAAGATCTGAATGCTTAATTAGCAAGCCTTCTCAATGTTCTAGGACAATTACAAACGGACGGAAACCTAACTTTAAAGTGTGAACAAGATTACAACTGTATAGACTGCATTATTGTAATTATTAGCACCCACTAGAGTCGAATAAAAAAATGAAAGAAAAGAAATTAGCTTTCACAACGTCATCTATTGACTGAAGCCTTATATGTACAAGGAAAGAAAGGGTTGGTTTGAAATGCTAATTGGTTTTTTGGATAAACAATAGAATGATCTATACTAAGTTCGATTAAGTTATGAGGAGGGGGATCCAAACTTAGGTGCAGAGGGGGTGTACATTGTTTTAGTCAACTTGGCTAGGGTCGTATCCACTAGATATAATATGCTAATTAGTTTACTCAGCTCTTAGACAAATGTTAGTGAGAAAGATTTAAAAGCGAGTTTTGGGTGCAATATTTATGATAAGGACAATTATTTTTCTTTTTTCTTCTTTAAAACGACGCTTCAAGTATTTTTAAGTATGAAAGCAAGTTTTGAAGGATTCATTCATAGGATTAAGTAAAAAATAAATAAATCGTTTAGAAATAAAAAGTCAGAAAAATACAGCTTCAAGTTTTAACTGTTTAACTTAACTGAGTTACTGAGGAAAATAAAGTTAAAAAAGTAACAACAAAACTAAAGAACTTACTATTCAACATTTATATTTCATCTTTTAAAAAAAAATAGAGAACTTTGGAACTCCGAATAGAGATTATTAAGATCAAGAGAGTTAGACTATAAATAGAGAGAGAAATAATGATCACCTTTCCAAGAGTGTAAGCAAGAGCAGCACCAGCAACTCCGGCACCAACAATGACAACGTCGGTACTTTTCTCAATCTCCGGTGCCAAACAAACACCGTTTTCTGACACAATTGCAACGTCTCTCTTATTTTCGCTCAAAGTAGTGTTTATGATCACAAAGAAAACCGAACCCAACAGAGAAACCAAGACACCAGCAAGAACATACTCGTAAACCATCTTAATCTAATTAATATCTGCTTTAGTTTCTTTAACTTCGCTGTAATTTGTGATTTGTGAATGTAAGGTGCTTAATGCTTGTGGTTGTTATGAAACTTGAATGCGTTTATATAGAGAGAGAATTGTTGTCGGGGAAAGGTTGAAGCTTCTGTGTAGGCGCCTACCATGACTGCTTTGTTGATAGATACGTGGGAATAAGATATCAGAAATAATTAATTATACGTATTACAATATAAAAGAGGTTCATGCACGATTAATTAAGTAGTCATTCTTTTGTTTTATAGTTTTGCGTAGGATGTAGATACAGTGCTTTTTTGAACGTGTGGTCGAATAAGTCATTCTTGGTACGGAGAGTGGGGCCCCGGGTGGAAGTTGGGTCAAGTCATTAGTGTGGATTGACTGTGGACTGCGGAGCAATACTTTGTCAAAGTACTCTCGCCATTAAATATTTATAATGACTTTTTGTTTCCTTTATTTTATTTTTATTTTTTTGGAAACTTTTTGTTTCTTTTATTTGTAGAATTACTTTTTCTCATTTTTAAAGAATCGGATAAGTTAGGAATGAGTAAAATTAAGAAATTAATTGGTATGAAAAGAACCCGTTTCGATTAAACTTTTTTACTATTTGTGAGATCGTGAAAATTCTAGAATCGGAGTAAAGTGGGTTGGAATACAAGCGCTTCCTTAGTTTGATCATGGACTAACCAGACTTAGTTAGGTTGGGTCGTACTAACGGACAAACAGTGCACCACATCATGTGGGGCTCCGAAATGGTAGGCAAGGCATGCAAGTCTTGTCGAGAATGATCATACTTGATTCGCAAGATACGAAATTTATTTTGATGATCTAGTTTTAGTTGAATATCATAACAAGATTACAAAATAATAAAAATAATATTAAATAACAAGAATGCTAAAACGGTTACAAAGTAAGAACTATATCTTGACTAACTTATTAAAATAAACTAATACAAACACTACTATATATAGTGAAAACTAAAGCAAAACCCTAATCCTTAATGGGCAAAAAACTGTAATATCCTTGGCCCACAAGAAAACCATAAATACTAATAAAATAATAACTAATTTACCAACAGTTTCCTATTATCTTGGAGATTCCTATAATCTAAAAATTAGCTTAATTAAGCCTCAATTAATCATAATACCACAGGGAAAGAATATCTATTGCTAGATATCTTCTATAATTCTTCTGACTTTATGAGGATTCAATATCCTAAGAGGATTCACTCATGATAACTATATATACACCCTCATATAGGTTTCATTAAAAGTATTATGATATCATGGACATTGCATGCAATATTATTCTCTCACTCTCTTGCCTACTACTTGAATTCTATGAACTTTATTGACTTGATCGTCAGAGATTCTTCGGCCAGTACCACACTGGTGCCCTAAGGAGTTCACAGTTTGTTTGCTCTTTCTTGTAGATCGTGTTTTGAGCACTCCTCCCTGGATGGTGGTGTGCGAATTTGGTTGCAACACTAACTATATGATGTGTTTCATGGTGTTTATGAGTTGTTGTGGTGGAAGAAATTATTAAGAGACTTTGGTTTTGGAACCAAGTAAGTTATGAATCTACATTTTGGTAATAAGGCAGCTATAAAGATTGTCCATAATCCAGTGCAACATGATCGTATAAATCATGTTGAGATTGATTGATACTTCATGAAGGAGAAATTGAATGTTGGAATCATTGCCTTTTCGTTTGTAGAAATTGAAGATCAACTTATTGATGTGCTTACTAAGGTTGTCTCTAGTAGTGTGTTTTCCAACTCGCTCTACAAGTTGGGTAGGTGTAACATCTTTGATCCAACTTGAAAAGAATGTTACAAGTTGTATATGTTGGTTCTATTGTAAATTCCTTGTCCCACATCGATGAAATACTTGTAAACAACTCTTGTAATTCCTATATATCTCACCAATTAGAAAGTAACGAAATAATATAAAAAATATCCAAATACTATTTGACAATTCTTGAGCATATTCATGACACTTAACTTATTTGAAAATTCTTGAGCATATTTGCCAACGCAGTGTCACCACTAGAAATTATGGCCCCCTTTCTACAATTTCACTTATAATTCACTACGTCCCAAGTTCAAACTTTTAATGGCTAATATTTTCATATAATGAGAGATCTGAAGTGCAATGTTGGAACCAAATTAGCACACCACTGTTTATTATACAAACAATCGTAGGAAACCTACAAAACAAAAAAGATCGTAAAATAACCTACGCACCAATGAGAAATCGGCCAAGGCCCCTACGACAACCTACGCACCGATGAGGAACCGGCCAAAGATCATACAACGATCAAGTTAGGACAAAATTTTAAGAGCTTCAAGCAGTGGTATAAAGCGTAGAGAATGTGATATAGGGGGGTGTATCTATAGTGTTTAATGACAGTCTTTATGAGGATAGAAATCAGTATTAAAAGCTGTGATAATCCTAATAGGAAATCTATAAACATTTTCCTTCTTATTAGGTTAATTGGAGCACACACTCATTTCCATAATAATAGTAATTCCGAAGATTTTCTCCTAATAAGTATAGGATTAGGGGATACATTCCTTGAGGACCAAGTAGGTCATTCTTGAGGCCAAACCTGGTCTACCATTCCAGTGCCTATCAGATTGACTTGTCCCGATAGAACCTAAGATGATCTGATCCAGATCGTGTGGGTCATTCCAACTATATAGATCTGATTGTATTGACTTGTAGGTCCAAGGCATGATCTGAGTTTATCCGCTTCTCTGGATCTGGAGATCTGGTCTTCACTGTTTCTTCCACTTTGGTCCGACGGTCCGAAAATCAAGGTCCCAAACGCAAGACTTTCATTGGCTTCTTTCCTAGATTTGTATGCGGGAGTTTGTAATTTTCATTCCGGGATAGGTTTTTTATTCTTTTTTTTTTGTTGTCAAGTTCTAGGATAAGTTGATTCTAGTGTTTAGGTTCGTGTTTTAAAGATTTGTGCATCAAGAAAAATCAGGAGAAAACAAATGTCGTGGATTACTTGAGGTAAAACATGTGCATTCATTTTAGGAAAATATATGTTTAGAGGTTGAGTTAATTAGGTGAGTGTTATCACCACTTAGTACTACGGTCTAGTGGTATTCCTCTTCATTGGTAAGTAAGAGGTCTTAGGTTCGATTCTCGCCAAAGACGAATTTGAACTACGTTATTGTTAGCTCATTGTGAGATTAAGCCCACCTCCTCCCTTAATGTAGATAACATTGATTGTTCAAAAAAAAAAAAAAAAAAAAAATAGGAGAGTGATATCAAATCTAATCAAATCATATTTATTTAGGTTGGTAATTAGGTCTGTAGAATTGGTTTTACCTTCGGAACACACCTAAGACTGTTTTTCCCTATTATTACTCCTTGTAGTTAGGCGTCCCATTCCTATAAGTCTGCATCATTCTTTCTTCACCTTTTGCATAACCGTAATATTCAATATTACATCTGAAAGGGAGAGGTTTTATGTTTGCTAGGCTTAGTGAGCAACTTTGTGAAACCTTTAGAATCCTTGCATTCATTCATAATCCTACTGTGACATCCCACATCACCCAGGGGAATGATCCTTAAATGTATATTCCCATCCTTACCTAGCACGAGGCCTTTTGGAAGCTCATTGGCTTAGGGTTCCATAGGAACTTCGAAGTTAAGCGAGAAGGGGGCTTGAGCAATCCCATGATAGGTGACCCACTGGGAAGTTGCTCGTGAGTTCCCAAAAAAAAAACCGTGAGGGAATGGTAAGCCCAAAGCGGACAATATCGTGCTACGGTGGTGGAGCGAGCCCGGGAAGTGATCCGCCCCGGGCCGGGATGTGACAAATTGGTATCAGAGCCTAACCCTAGTCGAGGTGTGCCGACAAGGACGTCGGGTCCCTAAGGGGGGTGGATTGTGACATCCCACATCGCCCAGGGGAATGATCCTTAAATGTATATTCTCATCCTTACCTAGCACGAGGCCTTTTGGAAACTCATTGGCTTCGGGTTCCGTAGGAACTTCGAAGTTAAGCGAGAAGGGGGCTTGAACAATCCCATGATGGGTGACCCACTGGGAAGTTGCTCGTGAGTTCCCAAAAACAAAACCGTGAGGGAATGGTAAGCCCAAAGTGGACAATTTCGTGTTACGGTAGAGCCGGGCCCGGGAAGTGGTCCTGCCCGGGTCGGGATGTGACACCTACATTATGTCAGAAATTATATATTATAATATTAATTTATAATATTTAATTTCTGTATGAATGAAAAATAAGAGTCATGTCATAGTTGAATTCAAATTCATGAGTTGTGACTGTTCATTGGAACTTTAGGCAACGGTCACAGTATTTTAAAAAGGGGTGGCTTGGATTCTAAAAAGAGTTTTCTCCAATGTCTTTTATTATTTGTTAGTTAAACTCCGAGTCATGTCTTGAGAGTATGGAATATATGAAGTTTGCCAAAGTCCGAAGATTGAAGTGATTTGACTTCAGATTATAGATTGTTGAATCTTGGGAGACGGACGTCTACCAAACTACAAGCACAAGAGTAGGGGCGAACTTATGTCTTTAGGACATTGCATTTATGCAAGCCTCAATCTGCAAGTCTGTCAGTTTTTTCTAACTTTCTCTTTAGTTGTTTATATTAATCTCATATATAATTGATGTTGTGAATTTCTTTATGATTATTATGATTGGAATTATATTGTTATTTTTCATATTTTCTAATATTGCTCCAACACATTATTGGTGAACAAGCTGTGTGGATCTCTTTGCTCGTGAGGAGGACTTATTGTGACGCAATCATCCAAAAGAGAGCAAAAATAAAAACCAGAGTATTGCAAGACATAAGTATTTGGTAAAGCTTCGAGTCTAGTTTCTAACAAATTGAATTTCCCCATTATGTGTGGGTTTTACCACGTCAATAATATTATGTTATTTGTATCTACATATTTCTTCTTGTTCACATTTACGTAGTATGATTGAAACCAAGATTCAATCATACCACAGTACCACTTAGAAATTTTTATTTGGATTGTTTACCAGTTACATTTGAGTTCATTTGTCCATCCTTGTTTTCAACTTCGACTTTGACAAAGCATTGCTCCGTACTGATGGCTTAGAGACCCGACTTTCCCACTTGCCCCAAGATAAAAAAAATAAGGAAACTTTAATGAAAATGGTTTCTCAAAACTTTTAATTAACCAAAAACCATCTGCTAACTTTATTTAATAAAAAAAGCTTAAATTTTAATAAAAATGACTCAAATTTTAATAAAAATGACAAAAATTTTACATAAGAACAAAATAAAAAAAAAGCATATACTGAGGCGCAAGACCGGACGTCACATCACACACACACTCTCTCTTCCTCTCTTAACCGTGCAACCTCTTTCTCCCTCTCCCTCTTTCGTATGTTCACATCCATTTTTTTCTTTCCTTTCACCTCACCCATCCACATCAACTTTTTCTCTCTCTTTTTTTTTTTTAAATTTTATTTTTTCACCTCTCCCTACTCTTCTCTCTCCTTTCACCTCACTTCATAAACTTTTTATTTTTATTTTATTATTTGTTTATTTGATTATTCTTTCAATTGTTTTAGAACAAACTAAGTAATAATATTACAAAATCAAAAATAAAGAAAAATTTCATTATTTAGTTTTATGAACATTAATACTATGACTATTTCTTAAACAGAACATTGACTACTTCTTAAACTGAACACTACTTCTTAAACCAAACACTATTTTGTAAACTAAACATTGACTACTTCTTAAACTGAACAGTATTTCTTAAACTAAACACTAACTATATCTTAAACGGAACACTAATATTATCATTACTTCTTGAACTAAACACTGACTATTTTGTAAACTGAATACTGACTATTTCTTAAACTGAACGCTAATACTATTACTATTTTGTAAACTAAACACTGATTATTTCTGAAACACTGACTATTTCTTAAACTGAACACAATAGACTATATATATTAAACCAAGTAATAGTACTATCACTATTTCGTAAACAAAGTACTAACTATTTTTCAAACCAAACACTAGTAGTATCACTGTTTCGTAAACTAGTACTGTCACCATTTTGTAAACTAAGCACTAATTATTTCTTAAACAAAAAACTAACTATTTCGTAAACTAAACACTGACTATTTCTTAAAATCGAACACTAGCACTATCACTATTTTTTAAACTATTTCCTTACAAATTACTGTCATGTATTGATGTTAGCAATATATTTTTTTTATCTCAAATTTCTCTCTCCTTTTAAATTTTTTTGGAGATTGTTGATGTCAGTTTGAAAGGATTTGGTTGGCTCTACCCTCACAAACTTTATTTAATGATAAGGACAAAAAATAAAAAATAATCCAACCCAATCGCGCGTAAGCACGCGCCAACCAATTCAAATATCAAATCAATCATTTGCTGCAACTGTGAGCAGATAGTACTGATAAGAAGACTAAAGTGCAAAATAAGTAGTGGGAGTAGTACAATGAATAATGAGATGAAATGAATGGATGAAATAAATTATTTTTAAATTATTTTTAGCTTCGAATCTCGTAGATGGCAAATTCGATACTAAATTAGGCTGCCTATTGTGTAACTTAACCGAACTCCCTCTCCCTTTAATGTAAAATATCAATGTACTAAAAAAAATATTAATTTTCAAAAGGGTCGTGCATTCACAGATACATACCTAAAAAATAAATGTGTGCATAACACAACTTTTCAAAAAATCTACACTTGATAAAAAAAAATAAAAAATAACTACTTATTTATTTATAAATTTATTTTTCTATACACATATTTTAATTATTTCTGATAACTGTTTCAGCCCTCAATCAACTCCTAGTTTCGTCCCATCGAAAATTAAAAAAATGGTTTGTAATTTATTATGTGGCGGATATCTGTAAGCCCACGCACATATCTTTGACACATTAACCAAACTAGTCTCAATGGCAGTGCCACACTCTTTGACTAAGTTTTTAGATGAATTCATGTGTTTCGCTCTCTCATCTTTTTCATTTTTTAGTCAACACTCGGAGATCATGGTGCGTTGTACGCGATCTTTAGTCCACCATGTGTTATTTTAATAAATTTGGAACATTACGACAAAATTCAAAGAGAACAATCGGAGTTCTAAAAATCTATATAAATGCATTCATTGGATTTTTTCCAGTTCGAATTGGAAATTTTAAAGGCAGAACAAATTCCAACTTAGATCCCTGAAATTTCCTAAATTCTATCCAATTAATATAAGAATCGGAGGCAAATGAAAAATAGCTGCCAATTCATGTGTTTCGATAGGTTTACTCATGAAAGTTGCATTCATTTTTTTATTTCTTATTTTTTGTTAAATGATTACCCAAAAGATTATATAGTCATGATCCGGAGATACATTTTAGCACATATTTTTGGCACAGTTCAGTTAGTCTCGTTTCATAAGGTATTTCAACAAACCGTTTATGTTTTAGATCTTCCCTCAAAGATCATCTTTACTAAAATTCATCCATATCCGAAATTATGACTATTGAGTTAAATAGTAGTCATTTTAGTGTTTCTTTGAAAAAAATTTAGTCATTCATTTTCTCTACTACAAATGAATGTTTTAAGGCAAATTAGGGATGGTCGTGCCTTAAAAAAAAAAAAAAAAAAAAAAAAAAAAACTACTTCTGTTGTGTTTCAAGAATAATCAAATCTAAAATAAAGTAGATGAGCATTTGATAAGCTCTATTTTTAAAAATGTTGTGAGTATAAAAAGCAATGTAAAGGTGTTTGTTAAATTTTAATGTGAGTGATATAATATAATTCTATATAATGACAAAAATAAATATGCTAGTGGATGGTGGCGGCAACAGTGGGGACGGCAGCAGTGGTTGTGATGAAAATGGCAATGGCGATGGTACCAATAGTAAGGTGTGTTGGTGGGGTGTAAAGGTAGCATTGGTGGCAGCAGAAGTGACGGTGATTGTGGTGTGGCGGTGGTGGGTGTCATTAGTGGTGACATCGATGGTGGTGGTAAGTTCGGTGGTGGTGTAAGGTTGGTGGTTGCAATTGTAGGTGATGACAACGATATCGATGACAATGGCAATGGGGGTAGCGGTGGAGATGGCAATGACAATCGTTGGGGGTGGTCATGCCAATAGTGGGGTGTTGTGGTTGGCGTGCAAAGATAACATTGGTGGTAAGGGCAGCGGTGGACGATTATGACGGTGGTGGTAGAAGTGATTGTGGTTGTGGTGGCGGTTGTAGTGGTTTGATGTGATGACAATTGTGGTGGCGGAGATGGTGACAACCATGGTGGTGGTGGTGGTGCAGTATGTAGTGGAGGTCACTTTGTTCTCTAAGCAATGATGTAATTTTTTTAAAATTAATGAGGGTATTGGATGAATGAAGAATATTCATTAAAAGCTCTTTGCTTTTATGAAAGTAGTTTTAAAAGCAACTTACGAACTACTTACATAAATGTGCATATATATATATATATATATATATTGCGAAAAAAAGAAGAAGATTAAATTAAAAAAAAAACTCGGAGATATATATATATATATATATATATATATATACATATAAAATATGTTTCTGTATGACTTTGGACAAGTGAAACAAAAAGATTAGTTGTAATCAAAATCAAATAATGCATAAATGAGTGTGACACCATTAAATTGTCCTCCCAAGTGACCGTATCTTTGTCCTCTTGCCCACACGATTTTCACATAATCCACACGCTGTTAAAATTCATTAATAAAAAAATGGCCAGAAACACCGCGGCAGGTGCCTACCAAGTTACCAACTGCAGTCTCCCAGTCTATATAAACGCCCTTCATCTTCCATCATAAGCATCAAGCACTTCATCTTCACAACCAAATTCTAGACAAACAAAAACACTAAATCGCAAAAGATTAATTAATTAAATTATGGTTTATGAGTATGTTCTTGCTGGTGTCCTGGTTTCTTTGTTGAGTTTTGTTTTCTTCCTCATCATAAACACCACCTACAGCGAAAAGAAGAAGGAAGACGTCGCGAATGTTTCTGAAACTGGTGTTTTTTCGGCGACGGAGATTGAGAAAAATACTGATGTTGTCATTGTTGGTGCCGGAGTTGCTGGTGCTGCTCTTGCTTACACTCTTGGGAAGGTGATCATCATTTCTCTCTCTTTATCTTCATAATCTACATTCTCTATAGTTTATATTTTTTTATTTTTTATTTTTTAAGATGAATGAATGTTCAATAGAAATCGTAATCATCGTCAATCGTTATTAGCATTATAGTTTTTCAACTCTAGCTATTTTTTTACTCTTTATTTCTTATTGCCATTTTTTTTTTAAATTAAAACCCCGATTTCATAGTTAAAAATGCTTGAAACATCGTTTTTAACCAGGGAAAACAAGAATGGACCTTAATATTACCCTAAACGCGCTTTTTAAATGTTTATCACTAACATTTGTAGCATTTATATAAACTATACAATGGAGGATTCAGTCAATAAATGAAGTTATCAAAGCCAATTTCTTTGTTTTTATCTTTATGAGTTGGCTCTAATATGGGGTGCTAATTCCAGTCCAAACAGTATATTAATCCTGTTCACACAGCTAAACTTTGGTTTATGGTAGTTTGTAACTGTCATTCGTTTTGCTAATTAAGCATTCGGATCTTCTTGTCCTAGCGGAGCTTAATTAAAGTTGTAATTATGTAGCCTTTTGAGTTAATCGTGAGTTTTGGTTCTTGTTAAATATAGGAAGGACGGCGTGTACATGTGATCGAAAGAGACTTGAACGAGCCAGACAGAATTGTTGGTGAACTATTGCAGCCTGGAGGCTATCTCAAGTTGATTGAATTGGGTCTTGAAGATTGTGCTAATGAGTCCATTGATGCTCAAAAAGTGTTTGGTTATGCCCTTTACAAAAATGGCAATGACACAAAACTGTCATATCCCTTAGAAACATATAGTTCAGATATCGCCGGGAGAAGTTTCCACAATGGACGTTTCATCCAAAGAATGCGTGAAAGGGCTGCAACTCTTTCAAAGTACGTAAATTCCCATTTTCCTTCTGAGTATGATAAGAAGATCATCATGATTTCTTGGCGGTGATTGTTTGGATGTAATTTTCTTTGTACCTCTTATTCATGTATGACAATGTTTTCTTTGCAGTGTGAAAATGGAACAAGGAACAGTGACAACATTAATTGAAGAAAATGGCACTATCAGAGGAGTGATGTACAAGAACAAGGCCGGAGAGGAGATGAGAACATATGCTCCGCTAACAATAGTATGCGATGGCTGCTTTTCAAATCTGCGCCGCTCTATCTCTACTCCCAATGTAATTCATTGATTTCAGTCTTCAGAATTCGAACATTTCTTTTATATTTTAGCATTGAAGTGTTTGTTATTATAGACCAACAAGACTAACTTGTCTAAATACTGCAGATTGAAAATCCATCCTGCTTCGTCGGTTTGATCTTGGAGAACTGTGAACTTCCTCATGCAAACCATGGACATGTGATTTTGGGAGACCCTTCACCCATCTTGTTTTATCCTATTAGTAGCACCGAGGTTCGTTGTTTGGTAGATGTACCCGGCACAAAAGTACCATCAGTAGCTAACGGTGAAATGGCTCAGTATTTGAAAACCGTGGTGGCTCCTCAGGTATCTATTATTTTGCTTGACTTTATTAAATTTCAATGCCATTCATTTTGATCGAAAGGGACTAATCTGAGGAATTTGCTTCAGGTTCCCCATCAGATCTTAAAGGCTTTTCTAGCAGCGGTTGATAAAGGAATCATCAGAACAATGCAAAACAAAAGCATGCCGGCTGCTCCTCAGCCCACCCCTGGCGCAATTTTATTGGGGGATGCTTTCAACATGAGACATCCTTTAACTGGAGGAGGAATGACTGTGGCTCTTTCCGACATTGTTCTTCTAAGGGATCTTTTGAGACCCCTAAGTGACTTCAACGATGCACCAGCTTTGTGCGATTATCTCGAATCATTTTACACGCTCCGCAAGGTATATTGCCGCATTTCCTATATGTAAATTAAAATTTTCTCTTATTAGACAGTCTGACATGTTATATTGTTATTTCAAGCACTGATTCACAATTTAACAACATAATATATATATATATATATATATATCTATCTTGGTGAGAGCATATTATCATGCATGTGGAAATGTGTGTGATGAAATTAGTTAATTTTCATTGCAGCCTGTGTCATCTACTATAAACACATTGGCCGGTGCCCTTTACAAGGTGTTTTGTGCATCGCCTGACCTCGCAAGACAGGAAATGCGTGAAGCATGTTTCGACTACTTGAGCCTTGGCGGCATCTGTTCAAATGGACCAATATCTCTACTCTCCGGTCTTAACCCTCGTCCAATCAGCCTGTTTCTCCATTTCTTTGCTGTGGCTGTCTATGGAGTCAGCCGCTTAATGATTCCATTCCCTACACCGAAACGGATGTGGTTGGGGGCTAGATTGATCGTGGTATGTTTACTCATTTTCCCAGTACTTTCTCATCTGCAAGCTCGTTAAATAAGTCATATTACAAACAATACAAGCATGAATCGCTAACTAATCTTTTGGTTTTCAATTTTCAGAGTGCATCAGGAATCATATTCCCGATAATTAAAGCCGAAGGAGTTAGACAGATGTTCTTTCCTGCAACAATGCCAGCATATTACAGAGCTCCTCCTGTTCACAGAAGAATCGAAACAAGAACGAAGCTTAAATGTTAAGAAAAAACCAAACAAAATACTTGTATCATATTAGCATTTACCCTCGCAAACAAGGTGAGGATCATAGCTGAAATTAGGAAAGAAAGCCGAGCAATTATGTTTCTCAATTCTTTTTAGCATTTGTTGTTCTGCAAGAAACTTGTATCAAACTCTTGCAGTTCGTAGTTAACCTACACATATTTTTTTTTAAATGTTTGACTTAATTGGTTGTACACATGAAGTCTTCAACTCTTGCAAGTTTCAACTTTCAACTACTTTTCTTTTGGGGAAAATCTTGGAGGCATTCTGTTTTGTTTGGAATTCATTAGAAAAGTGGCTGTGTTCCACCGTGTCGTTCATTCATATTATAATTAAAATACTTGTGTTTGTTTTCCTTGATGTCCACTAATAATAACTTGTGCTTATACTGTAAAAAAATATTCATAGAGAATTCATGCTTGGGACTTCACTTTTGTGCCCGGAACATCTACCAAACAACGACCCTCGGTACTACTGATAGGATAAAACAGGATGGGTAAAGGATCTCCCAGAATCACATGTCCATGATTTGCATGAGGAAGCTCGCAGTTGTCCAAGATCAACCCAACGAAGCAGGACGGGTTCTCAATCTACAGTATTTAGACAAGTTAGTCTTGTTGGTCTCATTAAAGTGCAAACACTTCCATTTTAATATAAAAGAAATGCTCGAGTTTCTAACGATCGAATAAAATACATTCGGAGTAGAGATAGAGCGACGCAGATTTGAAAAGCATCCATCGCACACTATTGTTAGCGGAGCATATGGTCTCATCTCCTCTCCGGCCTTGTTCTTGTACATCACTCCCTTGATGGTGCCCTTTTCTTCAATTAGTGTTGTCACTGTTCCTTGTTCCAATTTCACACTGTAGAGAAAAAAATAATTGAGACATGAGAAGAGAAATTACATCGAAAAAGATTATCTTCTAATCATATCCACAGGAAGATGGGAATTCACGTACTTGGGAATATTTGCAGCCCTTTCGCTCATTTTTTGGATGAAACGCCCGTTGTGAAAACTTCTGCTAGCGATGTCAGAGCTATATGTTTCCAAGGGATATAATAGTTTTGTATCATTGCCATTTTTGTAAAGAGCATAACCAAACACTTTCTGAGAATCAATGGACTCATTTGCACAATCTTCAAGACCTAATTCAATCAATTTGAGATAGCCTCCAGGCTGCAATAGTTCACCCACAATTCTATCTGGCTCACTTAAGTCTCTTTCAATCACATGGACACGTCGTCCTTCCTACATTTAACAACAAAAAAAACTCATGATTAACTCAAAAGGCCACATAATTACGACTTCGATCAATGCCAGGATAAGATCTGAATGCTTAATTAGCAAACCTTCTCAATGTTCTAGGACAATTACAAACGGACGGAAACCTAACTTTAAAGTGTGAACAAGATTACAACTGTATAGACTGCATTATTGTAATTATTAGCACCCACTAGAGCCGAATAAAAAATGAAAGCAAATAAATTAGCTTTCACAACGTCATCTATTGACTGAAGCCTTATATGTACAAGGAAAGAAAGGGTTGGTTTGAAATGCTAATTGGTTTTTTGGATAAACAATAGAATGATCTACACTAAGTTCGATTAAGTTATGGGGAGGGGGATCCAAATTTAGGTGCAAATGGGGTGTACATTGCTTTAGTCAACTTGACTAGGCTCGTATCCACTAGATATAATATGCTGATTAGTTTACTCAGCTCTTAGACAAATGTTAGTGAGAAAGATTTAAAAGCAAGTTTTGGGTGCAATATTTATGATAAGGACCGTTATTTTTCTTTTTTTCTTCTTTAAAATGATGCTTCAAGTATTTTTAAGTATGAAAGCAAGTTTTGAAGGATTCATTCATAGGATTTAAGTAAAAAATAAATAAATTGTTCAGAAATAAAAAGTCAGAAAAACACAGCTTCAAGTTTTGACTGTTTAACTTAACTGAATTACTGAGGAAAATAGAGTTAAAAAAGTAGCAACAAAAGTAAAAAACTTACTATTCAACATTTATATTTCATCTTTAAAAAAAAAATAGAGAACTTTGGAACTCCGAATAGAGATTATTAAGATCAAGAGAGTTAGACTCTATAAATAGAGAGAGAAATAATGATCACCTTTCCAAGAGTGTAAGCAAGAGCAGCACCAGCAACTCCGGCACCAACAATGACAACGTCGGTACTTTTCTCAATCTACGGTGCCAAACAAACACCGTTTTCTGACACCATTGCAACGTCCCTCTTATTTTCGCTCAAAGTAGTGTTTATGATCACAAAGAAAACCGAACCCAACAGAGAAACCAAGACACGAGCAAGAACATACTCGTAAACCATCTTAATCTAATTAATATCTGCTTTAGTTTCTTTAATTTCTCTGTAGTTTGTGATTTGTGAATGTAAAGTGCTTAATGCTTATGGTTGTTATGAAACTTGAATGCTTATAGAGAGAGAATTGTTGTTGGGGAAAGTTTGAAGCTTCTGTGTAGGCGCCTACCATAACTGCTTTGTTGATACGTACGTGGGAATAAGATATCAGAAATAATTAATTATACATATATACAATATAAAAGAGGTTCATGCATGATTAATTAAGTAGTCATTCTTTTGTTTTTTAATTTTGCCTAGTATATATATAGATATAGTGCTTCTTTTGAACGTGTGGTCGAATGGGTCATTTTTGGTATGGAGAGTGGGGACGCGGGGGGAAGTTGGGTCAATTCATTAGTGTGGATTGACCGTGGACTGTGGAGCAATACTTTGTCAAAGTACTCACGCAAGTAAATATTTATCATGACTTTTTGTTTCTTTTATTTGTAGAATTACTTTTTCTCATTTTTTAAGAATCGGATAAGTTAGGAATGAGTAAAATTAAGAAATTAATTGGTATGGAAAGAACCCGTTTCGATTAAACTTTTTACTATTTGCAGGATCGTGAAAATTCTAGAATCGGAGTAAGGTGGGTTGGAATACAAGTGTTTCCTTGGTCTGATCATGAACTAACCAGACTCGGTTAGGTTAGGCCATACTAATGGGCCAACAGTGCACCACATCATGTGGGGCTTCAAAATGGTAGGCAAGGCCTGCAGGTCTTGTCGAGAATGACCATACTTGATTCGCAAGATACAAAATTTATTTTGACGATCTAGTTTCAGTTGAATATCATAACAAGATTACAAAATAATAAAAATATTATTAAATAATAAGAATGCCGAAACGGCTACAAATTAAGAACTATATCTTGACTAACTTATTAAATTAAACTAATACAAGCACTACTAGTGAAAACTAAAGCAAAATCCTAATTCTAAATGGGCAAAAACCTCTAATATCCTTTGCCCACAAGAAAACCATAAATAATAAAATAAAAACTAATTTTCCAACAGTTTCCTATTATCTTGGAGATTCCTATAATCTAAAAATTAGCTTAATTAAGCCTCAATTAATCATAATTCTACAAGGAAAGAATATATATTGCTAGATATCCTCTAGAATTCTTCCGACTTTATGAGGATTCAATATCCTAGGAGGATTCACTCATGATAACTATACATACACTCCCGTATAGGTTTCATTAAAGGTATTCCGATATCGTGCACATTGCATACAATATTATTCTCTCACTCTCTTGCCTACTACTTGAATTCTAAGACCTTTATTGACTTGATCGTCGGAGATCCTTTGGCCAGTACCACACTGGTGCCCTAAGGAGTTCACGGTTTGTTTGCTCTTTCTTGCAGATCGTCGTTCGAGCACTCCTCCCTGGATGGTGATATCAAATTTGGTTCCAACACTAACTATATGATGTGTTTCATGGTGTTTGTGAGTTGTTGTGGTGGAAGAAATTGTTGAGAGACTTCGGTTTTGGAACCAAGTTATGAATCTACATTTTGATAATGAGGCAACTATAAAGATTGTTCATAATCCAGTGCAACATGATCATATAAATCATGTTGAGATTGATCAATACTTCCTCAAGGAGAAATTGAATGTTGGAATCATTGCCTTTTCGTTTGTGGAAATTGAAGATCAACTCACTGATGTGCTTACTAAGGTTGTCTCTAGTAGTGTGTTTTCCAACTTGCTCGACAAGTTAGGCATGCGTAACATCTTTGCTCTAACTTGAAAGGAGTGCTACGAGTTGTATATATTAGTTCTATTGTTAATTTATTATCCCACATCGATGAAATACTTGTAAACAACTCTTGTAATTCCTATATATCTCACCAATTAGAAAGTAATGAAATAATATAAAAATTATCCAAATATATTTGACAATTCCTGAGCATATTCATGACACTTCACCTATTTGAAAATTCTTGAGCATATTTGCCAACGCGGTGGCACCACTAGAAATTATGACCCCCTTTCTACAATTTCACTTATAATTCACTACGTCCCAAGTTCAAACTTTTAATGGCTAATATTTTCATATAATAAGAGAATTCTGAAGCGCAATGTTGGAACCAAATTAGCAAATCATTGTTTATGATACAAATAATCGCAGGAAACCTACAAGCCAACAAGAAAAGATCGTAAAATAACCTACGCACCGATGAGAAACCAGCCAAGGACCCTACGAGAACCTACGCATCGATGAGGAACCGGCCAAATACCCTACGATGATCAAGTTAGGACAAAATTTAAGAGCTTCAAGCAATGGGATAAAGCGTAGAGAATATGATACAGAGGGTGTATCTATAGTGTTTAATGAGAGTCCTTATGAGGATAGAAATTAGTATTAAAAGTCGAGATAATCCTAATAGGAAATCTAGAAACATTTTCCTTCCTATTACTGATTAATTGGAGCACACATTAATTTCCATAATAATAGTAATTCCAAAGATTCTCTCCTAATAAGTCTAGGATTAGGGGATATGTTCCTTGAGGGCCAAGTAGGTCATTCTTGAGGCCAAACCTAGCCTACCATTCCAATGCCTATCAGATTAACTTGTCCCGATAGAACCTAAGATGATCTGATCCAGATCGTGTGGGTCATTCCAACCATATAGACTCGTAGGTCCTAGCCTACCATTCGTGTGGGTCTTCACTATTTCTTCCACTTTGGTCCGACAGTCTGAAAATCAAGGTCCCACATGCAAGACTTTTATTGGTTTCTTTCCTAGACTTGTATATGTGAGTATGTAATTTTCATTAAGTTTGGAGGTTGAGTTAATTAGGAGTGATATCGTCATTTAGTACTACGATTTAGTGATATTCCTATTCACTGGTATGTAAGAGGTCTTAGGTTCGATTCTCATCAAATGTGAATTTGAACCACGTTATTGTTAGCCCATTGTGAGGCTAAGCCCACGCACTCCTCTTAGTGTAGATAATATCGATTGTTTAAAAAAAATTAGGAGAGTGATATCAAATCTAATCAAATCATATTTATTTAGGTTGGTTAATTAGGTCTGTAGAATTAGTTTTACCTTAGGAACACACCTAAGACTGTTTTTCCCTATTATTACTCCTTGTAGTTAGGCGATCCCCGTCCTATAAGTCTACATCGTTCTTTCTTCACCTTTTGCATAACCGTAATATTCAATATTACATCTGAAAGGGAGAGGTTTTATGTTTGCTAGGCTTAGTGTGAGCAACTTTGTGAAACCTTTAGAATCCTTGCATTCATTCATAATCCTACATTATTGGTGAACAAGCTGTGTGGATCTCTTTGCTCGTAAGGAGGACCTATTGTGACGTAATCATCCAAAAGAGAGCAAAAAAAAAAAAAAAAACAAAAACAGTGTATTGCAAGACATAAGTATTTGGTAAAGCTTCGAGTCTAGTTTCTATCAAATTGAGTCTTGTAAAAATCTTATTCGTTAGTGGATTCTTTAACTGGTTGTGTGTACATGAATTTTCCCCGTTGTGTGTGGGTTTTACCACGTCAACGATATTATGTTATTTGCATCCACATATTTCTTCTTGTTCACATTTACGTAGTATGATTGAAACCAAGATTCAAACATGCCACTTAGAAATTTTTATTTGGATTGTTTACCTGTTACGTTTGAGTTCATAGATCTATCCTCGTTTTCAGCTTCGACTTTGACAAAGCATTGCTTCCGTACTAATGGCTTGGAGACCTGACTTTCCCACTTGCCCCAAGAGCAAACAAATAAACAATGGGGTCGATGTATCAAAAAAATAAAATATAGGAAAACAAAAACATCCCCATTGCTCCCACGTCTACATACTATTATAAATCATTTGTTTTTAAGTATTAATATTAATTTTCGAGCCACTCAGTACTGGTTGTATTCTTCTTCATTTAAAAGTGAGATGTCTTAGATTCGAATCTCGTAGATGGCAAATTCGATACCAAATTAGGCTGCCTATTATGTAGCTTAGCCGAACTCTCTATTCCTTTAGTGTAAAATATCAATGTACTCAAAAAAATATTAATTTTCAAAAGGGTGGTGCATTCACACACTTATGTTTTTACCTCATACACCTCTCAAAAATAAGTGTGTAGATAACACAACCTTTTAGAAAATCTACACTTGATAAAATAAAAATAAAAATTAACTACTTATTTATTTATAAATTTATTTTTCTATACGCATATTTTAATTATTTCTGATAGCTATTTCAGCCTTCAATCAACTCCTAGTTTCATCCATTCGAAAATTAAAAAAAAATGGTTTGTAATTTATTATGTGGCGGACATCTGTAAGCCCACGCACATATCTTTGACACATCGACCAAACTTAGTCTCAATGGCAGTGCCAACACTCTTTGACTAAGTTTTTAGATGAATTCACCGTGTGTTTCGCTCTGTCATCTTTTTCATTTTTTTAGTCAACACTCGGAGATCATGGTACGTCATACGTGATCTTTAATCCACCATGTGTTATTTTAATAAATTTGGAACACTACGAAAAAATTCAAAGAGAACAATCGGAGTTCTAAAAATCTATACAAATGCATTCATTGGATTTTTTCGAGTTCGAATTGGAAATTTTAAAGGCAGAACAAAGATCCCTAAAATTTCCCAAATTCTATCCAATTAATATAAGAATAGGAGGCAAATGAAAAATAGCTACCAATTCATGTGTTTCGACAGGTTTACTCATGGAAGTTGCATTCATTTTTTTATTTCTTATTTTTTTGTTAAATGATTACCCAAAAGATTATATAGTCATGATCCGGAGATACATTTTAGCACATATTTTTGGCACAGTTCGGTTAGTCTCGTTTCATAATGTATTTCAACAAACCGTTTATATTTTAAATATTCTTTCAAAGATCATCTTTACTAAAAATCATCCATATTCGAAGTTATGACTATTGAGTTAAATAGTAGTCATTTTAGTGTTTCTTTGAAAAAATTCAGTCATCCACTTTCTCCACTACAAATGAATGTTTTAGGGCCCATCATGGATGGTTGTGCCTTAAAAAAAAATAAAAATAAAATAAAATAAAAAACTACTTCTGTTGTGTTTCAAGAATATTTAGATGTAAAATAAAGTAGATGAGCACTTGATAAGCTCTATTTTTAAAAGTGTTGTGAGTATAAAAAGTAATGTAAAGGTGTTTGTTAAATTTTAATGTGAGTGATATAATATAATTCTATATAATGACAAAAATAAATATGCTAGCAGATGGTGGCAACGACAGTGGTGGCGAAGGCAGTGGTTGGCAATGGCGATGGCGATGGTACCAATAGTAAGGTGTGTTGGTGGGATGTAAAAGTAGCACTGGTGGCAGCGGAAGTGATGGTGATTTTGGTGTGGTGGTGGTGGTGTCAATAGCGGTGACATCGATGGTGGTGGTAAGGTTGGTGGTTGCAATTGTAGGTGATGACAACGACGTTGGTGACAATGGCAATGGTGGTAGCGGTAGTGATGGCAGTGACAATGGTTGGGGGTGGTTGTGCCAATAGTGGGGTGTGGTGGTTGGCGTGCAAAGATAACATTAGTGGTAAGGGCGACTATGGACTGTTATGATGGTGGTGGCAAAAGTTATTGTGGTTGTGGTGGCGGTTGTAGTGGTTGTGGCGTGGTGACAATTGTGGTGGCAAAGATGGTGACAACCATTATCACGCCCTGACCAACGAATAAAGACTATTCACGAGTTAGGGTGTGAACCATATCTTGGTTGTAGAATTTATTTCTATAGCTAATATATGGCTCACATCCTAGTTCGTGAATAGTCCTTATTCGCGGGTCGGAGTGTGACAACCATCGTGGTGGTTGTGTAAGGTAAGTGGTTGTAGTAGTATGTAGTGGAGGTCACTTTGTTCTCTAAGCAATAATATAATTTTTTAAAATTAATGAGGGTATTGGATGAATGAAGAATATTCATTAAAAGCTCTCTGCTTTTATGAAAGCAGTTTTAAAAGCAACTTACGTACTGCTTTTATATATATATATATATATATATATAAATTAAAGAAAAACCTCGGAATACACACACACACAATAAGTTTCTATATAACTTTGGACAAGGGAAATAAAAAGATTAGCTGTAATCAAAATCAAATAATGCATAAATGATTGTGACACCATTAAATTGTCCCCCAAGTGACTGTATCTTTGTCCTCTTGCCCACACGATTTTCACATAATCCACACGCTGCTAAAATTCATTAATAAAAAAATGGCCAGAAACACCGCGGCAGTTGCCTACCAAGTTACCAACTGCAGTCTCCCATTCTATATAAACGCCCTTCAACTTCCATCATAAGCATCAAGCACTTCACCTTCACAACCAAATTCTAGACAAACAAAAACACTAAATCGAAAAGATTAATTAATTAAATTATGGTTTATGAGTATGTTCTTGCTGGTGTCCTGGTTTCTTTGTTGAGTTCTGTTTTCTTCCTCATCATAAACACCACCTACAGCGAAAAGAAGAAGGAAGACGTCGCGAATGTTTCTGAAACTGGTGTTTTTTCGGCGACGGAGATTGAGAAAAATACTGATGTTGTCATTGTTGGTGACGGAGTTGCTGGTGCTGCGCTTGCTTACACTCTTGGGAAGGTGATCATCATTTTTCTCTCTTTATCTTCATAATCTACATTCTCTAGTTTATATTTTTTATTTTTGTAAGATGAATTAATGTTCAATAGAAATCGTAATCATCGTCAATCGTTATTAGCATTATAGTTTTTCAACTCTAGTTATTTTTTGACTTTTTATTTCTTATTGATTCATTTTTTTCTTAATCAAAACCCGATTTCATAGTTAAAAATGCTTGAAACATCGTTTTTAACCAGGGAAAACAAGAATGGACCTTAATATTACCCTAAACGCGCTTTTTAAATGTTTCTCACTAACATTTGTAGCATTTATATAAACCGTACAATGGAGGATTCAGTCAATAAATGAAGTTATCAAAGCCAATTTCTTTGTTTTTATCTTTATGAGTTGGCTCTAATATGGGGTGCTAATTGCAATAGTGCAGTCCAAACAGAATATTAGTCTTGTTCACACAGCTAAACTTTGGTTTATGGCAGTTTGTAACTGTCATTCTTTTGGCTAATTAAGCATTCGGATCTTCTTGTCCTAGCGGAGCTTAATTAAAGTTGTAATTATGTAGCCTTTTGAGTTAATCGTGAGTTTTGGTTCTTGTTAAATATAGGAAGGACGGCGTGTACATGTGATCGAAAGAGACTTGAACGAGCCAGACAGAATTGTTGGTGAACTATTGCAGCCTGGAGGCTATCTCAAGTTGATTGACTTGGGTCTTGAAGATTGTGCTAATGAGTCCATTGATGCTCAAAAAGTGTTTGGTTATGCCCTTTACAAAAATGGCAATGACACAAAACTGTCATATCCCTTAGAAACATATAGTTCAGATATCGCCGGGAGAAGTTTCCACAATGGACGTTTCATCCAACGAATGCGCGAAAGGGCTGCAACTCTTTCAAAGTACGTAAATTCCCATTTTCCTTCTGAGTATAATGAGAAGATCATCATGATTTCTTGGCTGTGATTGTTTTGATGTAATTTGTTTTGTACCTCTTATAATGTCTGACAATGTTTTCTTTGCAGTGTGAAAATGGAACAAGGAACAGTGATAACACTAATTGAAGAAAGTGGCACTATCAGAGGAGTGATGTACAAGAACAAGGCCGGAGAGGAGATGAGAACATATGCTCCGCTAACAATAGTATGCGATGGCTGCTTTTCAAATCTGCGCCGCTCTATCTCTACTCCCAATGTAATTCATTGATTTCAGTCTTCAGAATTCGAACATTTCTTTTATATTTTAGCATTGAAGTGTTTGCTATTATAGACCAACAAGACTAATTTGTCTAAATACTGCAGATTGAAAATCCATCCTGCTTTGTCGGTTTGATCTTGGAGAACTGTGAGCTTCCTCATGCAAACCATGGACATGTGATTTTGGGAGACCCTTCACCCATCTTGTTTTATCCTATTAGTAGCACCGAGGTTCGTTGTTTGGTAGATGTACCTGGCACAAAAGTACCATCAGTAGCTAACGGTGAAATGGCTCAGTATTTGAAAATCGTGGTGGCTCCACAGGTATCTATTATTTTGCTTGACTTTATTAAATTTCAATGCCATTCATTTCAATCGAAAGGGACTAATCTGAGGAATTTGCTTCAGGTTCCCCATCAGCTCTTAAAGGCTTTTCTAGCAGCGGTTGATAAAGGAATTATCAGAACAATGCAAAACAAAAGCATGCCGGCTGCTCCTCAGCCCACCCCTGGCGCAATTTTATTGGGGGATGCTTTCAACATGAGACATCCTTTAACTGGAGGAGGAATGACTGTGGCTCTTTCCGACATTGTTCTTCTAAGGGATCTTTTGAGACCCCTAAGTGACTTCAACGATGCACCTGCTTTGTGCGATTATCTTGAATCATTTTACACGCTCCGCAAGGTATATTGCCGCATTTCCTATATGTAAATTAAAATTTTCTCTTATTAGACAGTCTGACATGTTATATTGTTACGTCAAGCACTGATTCACAATTGAACAACATAACAAGTCAGATATATATATATATATATATATATATCTTGGTGAGAGCATATTATCATGCATGTGGAAATGTGTGTGATGAAATTAGTTAATTTTCAATGCAGCCTGTGTCATCTACTATAAACACATTGGCCGGTGCCCTTTACAAGGTGTTTTGTGCATCGCCTGACCTTGCAAGACAGGAAATGCGTGAAGCATGTTTCGACTACTTGAGCCTTGGCGGCATCTGTTCAAATGGACCAATATCTCTACTCTCCGGTCTTAACCCTCGTCCAATCAGCCTGTTTCTCCATTTCTTTGCTGTGGCTGTCTATGGAGTCAGCCGCTTAATGATTCCATTCCCTACACCGAAACGGATGTGGTTAGGGGCTAGATTGATCGTGGTATGTTTACTCATTTTCCCAGTACTTTCTCATCTGCAAGCTCGTTATATAAGTCATATTACAAACAATACAAGCATGAATCGCTAACTAATCTTTTGGTTTTCAATTTTCAGAGTGCATCAGGAATCATATTCCCGATAATTAAAGCCGAAGGAGTTAGACAGATGTTCTTTCCTGCAACAATGCCAGCATATTACAGAGCTCCTCCTGTTCACAGAAGAATCGAAACAAGAACGAAGCTTAAATGTTAAGAAAAAACCAAACAAAATACTTGTATCATATTAGCATTTACCCTCGCAAACAAGGTGAGGATCATAGCTGAAATTAGGAAAGAAAGCCGAGCAATTATGTTTCTCAATTCTTTTTAGCATTTGTTGTTCTGTAAGAAACTTGTATCAAACTCTTGCAGTTCGTAGTTAACCTACACATATTTTTTTAAATGTTTGACTTAATTGGTTCTACACGATAAGTCTTCAACTCTTGCAAGTTTCAACTTTCAACTACTTTTCTTTTGGGGAAAATCTTGGAGGCATTTTGTTTTGTTTGGAATTCATTAGAAAAGTGGTTCTGTTCCACCGTGTCGTTCATTCATATTATAATTAAAATACTTGTATTTGTTTTCCTTGATGTCCACTAATAATAACTTGTGCTTATACTGTAAAAAAAAATGTTCATAGGGAGATTCATTCTTGGGACTTGAAAATTGAACATATAATCTAACATGTATGACAAGATCTAGCAATTAAATCAACATGTAAAGCTAGATATGGTGGAAGCAAAAACCATGAGAATAAACTAGATTCCCTTTAAGATCAAAGATCTAAATTGTTGATGTATCACATGTTAAAATTTGGCAAAATGGGTTAGTGGGTCTCTTGGGCCACCTTTGTATATTCTAAAGTCATTTTATAACTTAAATCAAGCCCAATGAGTACCCTTGTACTAGGCTAAGCTAAAAACTATTTAAGACCCAATATAGACGTATAAACGTCAATTTAATTAACTGATTCTTTTGAATTAATTTCTACCTCCATTCAAATTTAAACCACAATATTACCAGATCATTATGAGATTTAGCTCACTTTCTCACATCTTAATGTAAATAATATTGTTTGTCAAAAAAAAAAATTAATCTAATTAATTAATTACTCCATCATTTGGTGTTCATCCAATCTATGGGTGTGCGGTCTATTAGAGCATGTCTAATGGTAAGGGTAAGAGTCATGGACTAAAGACGAAATCTTGCCCCCAAAGTGACACTATTTAAGCAATCTTGCATTTAAATATTCTGTTGTTCTAATGGTAAAAGCGGATAGAGGTTAAGAAGTGTTAGGTAACAGTTTTTATTGAGTACCAGTTCTATCATAAATTGGTCCCTTGAGGAGTCCTGGGTGCAAGCGGAGGCTAAACTGGCCTCTTGAAATGCCTTAAGCTATATTAACTTAGGCAAGATATGTCTTTGTCATTTAAATCACTCAATTCCTTGTCGATTAGAATAAAACATCAGAATGTCTCTTTAACCTAACTTCTTTAGATTACTTCTAACAGTTTAAGATGTAATAATCTAAGTTGGTAGTGCAATACCGATATCATTTGATAGCCTCACAATTATTATGTAACATTGGATAAGAAAAAAAAAAAACTTCAATAATTATGATATAACTTTATTAAAATAAAAGGTACTATACAATTTTTTTTAAAAGAATAATGTAGAATCTCTCTTCTTGTTGAATATCATGTACACAAAGGGAAGGGAGAAGATTTGAATAGGAGACGCAGTGGGTTGAAGATGAATACTCTAATCACCAGGGTTGTAAAATTTCTCCACTTGGTGAATATCAAAGTCTATTTTTAAATATGAGTATTAGTTTAAAGAAACATTTGAGTATTGATAAGTAATACGAAGGATAACAAAAATGAGCCCCTAAAATTTAAAAATCAGAAATATTTAAAATGACAAAGTGACTTATATATTGGTTAGGTCATTTGGCTAAGACAATGTGTTGGATTCTGCTCGAGTTTGAAACCTCTTTTCTTTAATTAAGAATAGTTTAGAATATTGCGTTAAACAAATTTGACCGAGTGGTTGTAACGCTCCTAGTAGATGCCTAATAAAATCTAACATTACAATTGCGTAACATTCTTAAGAGATGCGCAATGTACCCAATTTCAAAAATATGTATATCTACACCATAGATGTTCTTACCATTACGAGCTATTTAAAAATCATCTATATGAAAACATGACAGACTAGGTTAACGTTCTTTGGATATGTGCAATGAAAATCGATAAAACAGACACATAACGTTTGTACAAAATGTGAAATATGTGATAGAAACGACGTGTAACGTTCTTAGAAAACACAAAACAACATCTCACAAAAAAAGATGTGAAACGTTGTTTGAACATGTGCAATGTACTAAAAAAATAACAAAATAGTAACAAAATCCAATGTGTGACCCAACTTGCCAACTTGAACGGTATCCACGCTTTGGCGGGGATTTTATATCTAATGACTTTGACCTGTGGCAAGTCCACACGAATACAAATTCCTTGCTTGTCAAGCATACCTACCTACGCACGGTTACACTGTATAATATATACACACTCTCATGCACTAAACTACACGCGGCGGGAAAGGAAAGAGTCTTTTGAGCACGCAGTCGATCAGTCGCCCTTTCCTCAGCCGCGAGTCCTCCGCAAAACCCTTTTTCTGATTGTGTCAATCTCCGATTTCTCAACCGATACTCTTGCCGGCGCTTTTTGTGAAGACACAAAATAGGTATAAAATCCTTCTGTAGATTTTTAATTCTGGTTTTTTATTTTTTGAACTTTTTATTTGGGTGCCTGCGTTTTCTGGGGTTTACTGGGTGATGATTTTGTGAATTGGTTATGTGTATGTTCAATTTATGTATTGGATTGGTTAAATTTGGTGTTTTTTTTTTTTTTGGGATTTTTACTGCACTTGTTTTTGAGTTTTTATTGGAGATGCTATGTTTCTGTTCGAGTTAATGCCGCTACTGGTTTAGTTAAATTCATTTGTTTTGGGGTGGGGGCTGTTTTTGTTGAAGGTTTTTCTTGCAATGTCGTCCCGGAATTTGGAGAAATCTCTGAAGTTAATATACTTTTAGGCAAAATGCTTAGATGACAAAGAAGAAAAAAAAAATAGTGAAACTTAAAACAGGGTGAAATGCATTTTGGAATTGTAAGCTAACTTTTTGAAGGTTTAGTGGTGGTTCTCCATCTATGCTTTGCAAAAAGGTTGTTTCCACGAACTTTTCCATTGCGCCAAGGCTCGTTCTTAGAAAGTTACCCGCTAACCATAAAATAATCTAATGCAATCCTAAAATGATGTAGTCTTGAACAAAAGTAACATCACATAAAACATAAACATAGGATAGGATCATGTAAGCCATATCTCAATATTTTTTATAAATGATTTTAAGTTTTGGTCTCCCATTGTACAGGGAGATAGACTTGGCACTTGTCTTTAATAAGCATGGTTTTTTTATAGTATCATTTGATTAAGTGCGGTGCAAGTGATTTTATATAAATCTAGTCATTGGAGATGCCTTGTATGGATATGCTTTGTATGTGGCTTTATTTACCTGAAACTGATAGAAGTGTTTAACAGAGAAAAATGCATGTATATATTGTACGATAAATAACAAGTAGGTTGTCATTTGGGAGGGTATTTTATGAAAGCTTATATAGCTCTCCTCAATGTTTGCATTTCTGTACGTGCCATTTTTTCTTTTGAATGTAATTGCTTGTGAAGTACTTTACATAGCTTTAAACCTTACAAAATCTCTGTTGTTTATGGATTCTCAATATTAAAGGCGCGCTCAAGCTGACCACAATATGGATCCAGTCAATTGGAGAACTAAATTTCCTGCAGAGTCTCGAGAAAAAGTTGTGAACAAGATGTAAGTTGAATTGCATTATTCATATCAAAGCATCATTTGAATTCCCCTGTAAGGGTTTTTCCTTTTTTTATTACTTTGATTCTGTCTTATCATTAGATTTTTGGATTAGTACTTTAAAACTTGTTTAAGTACCCGAAAATTCAATTTAGAGGTGATAAGCTTTATGATGGCTGAACTTGGGTGAGCTTCAGGATGACCAATTGACAAGCCTGGAAGGGAAATATTTAATATATCTTCTGAACTAGATATGAAATTTTTAAGCCAAGTTATGAGAATCTGATAGACTAAATATGTATTATGATACTGTTATTTTACTAAGCAGGTTCTGATTAGTTTATGAATAAAATTAATTTTGTAATTTTATTGGTTGGCATGGCCAATACATTCTGACTCCAGAACAATTTATCATGCAGTATAAGTAGCTTAATGAAGCGTTTTCCATTTTCTGAGCACGAGAAACATATGTCTGATTACAAGAGGATAGCTGTAAATTTCGAGGAAAAGGTTTATATGGTTGCCAGAGACCAGGTAACTTAAGTTATGAGATGCCTTTCTTCTCAAGCTTATATTTTCTGTTATTTTCAGAATTTCCCCTCTCGAACCTAACAACCTATGTTTAATTTGGAAATAAACCTAGAAGATAAATCTTTGCAGTTCACTGACGCTTTTTTTTATATATGCTGATTAGAAAGAATAGTTGAGTAAATATTTTTTTATCAGCCTGAAATAAACATTTCTTGTTTAATTTAGCAAGACTATATAATGCGGATCAAATCGAGGTTGGAGTCAAAAAACTTGAATCCAGGTATGCCATTATTTTGAAAACTAAATTATTGAGTTTAGCAATATCAGATTGTTTGAAGTTTTGCTTCTAAAATAGACTGTTTATGTGCATTATGTATGCTTGCCTTCATTTTAAAGAAGAAAACAAAAGTCGGTTATATATTTTTTTTTCCTTAAATCTGGAACGGTGTTAACATGTAATGTAATGTTAGCTATATCTTTGTTGGGTGCACATGATATCATCTTCCCTGGCTACATAATCAATATTTTTTTAAATCATAAAACGGAAGATCATTTGTGGTTTTTGTAGGGAAAATCTGAGAACTGTTTTTTATATCTTTGGTGGCTACGAGAAACTTTTCTATGAATATGCTTACACTGGAAGCTTGAGATATCAAATCTCTCTCTCTCTCTCTCTCTCTCTCTCTATCTCTGGTGTGTGTGTGTGTGTGTGTGTGTGTGTGTGTGTATCTTCACGTCATTTGCTTTCCCAAGTGATACTATTTTTTCAGTAGTGACGGAAGAATATTTACATTTTGAATAGTGATGAATTTGTTGATCACTATATTCTCAGAAGCTTTTGCTCCGACAAGGGACAAGGATTATTTTATATTCTAATACTTGTGTCGCATGTGTACTTCAACCAACCATTATAATGCCTAACATCAGGAGTTGAACTTCCAATGGGAAGTTGTAATTACTAGGATTCCAGTTCAGGATCTCCTACATATATTTCTTGTATTCTTCAAAATTTGAATTAATTAATCTTTTTTTTTATCATTATTTTATAATTACATCGTATGATATTCATCTCCAAGGTGGTAAGCAAGGCCAATCGATTTCTGTTCAAGCCACAACTCTGTCCCAAGCACATGAACAACATTCATTGCCTAATGTTCAAGATAACACTGCATCTGGTGGAGTCGTTGCTAGTTTAGCATCTGCACGGCCCACTGTCAGTATTTCGCCTCACGTTGCTGTGCCAAACAATGCTAGTGAAAATTCCAATTTGCAGAGTGTGTTTGGTAATTCACAAAGGTCAGTAGGAAATTTATCAGGGAGTGGCCAACCTTTTAATATTTCTGTCAATAATTTGAGACAGAAGCAAGGGAGACAAAATTCACCCCAGATCGTTTCCCAGCAGAACCATGAGCAGCTAAATCCTCATCTTTGTAAGCAGGAAACTATCTCACCATCGTATATAACCCACAAGCAACTACAGCCGCAGCACCACTACCAACCGAAACTCTTAAACCCTACCCAGCAACAGACCTCTCAACAATCTATGTTGCAAACTCCTGTCATGTGCCCTTCGGAGACGCGCGTTGCTCCACTTTCTGATATTTGGCAGGATCAGATGTCTTATTTCAATAAGACAACACAGCCGGGGAATAAGACTCAGTCACAGATAGCCTTTAGGCAAACAAACCATTCACAAGTGGCTCTGGATAATCATCAAAATGTGTCATCAAGTTCACAGAACCCATTAATGCAATCACAAAAGCAAGCACATTTATTAGGGAGAAAGTTGACTGCTACTAATATGCAACAGAGCCACTTAGATGGGCAACCAAATGGCTGCCCTAACTTGCACCAGCAACAGCCCAGTTTACCATGCCAACAGAATACTGTACAACAGCAGTTTCAGGTACAGAAAATAAATCATTCAAGTGCACATCATGAGCAATTGAGTGAAAGAAACAATATGTATGTACTGCCACAAAGCTCACAGCTGCTTGAAACACAGTGTGCCAGCTCAGGCATGCGCCTATTCGAGGTTAAAATGGAGGGGCAAACGCAACAGAAAGCTTCAGTTCTGCTGCCAAATCAAGATCAAGAATCACAAGCAGATTCTCTTGAGAGACGACTGAACTCACAAACAAAGCCACAGAAGATGGAACAACTGCCAAATCCATCAGCAGAAGATCAGCAGCAAACATATCAAACATCAGGTAAAACTGTGAAACCGAATTATGTATCAGCAGAAAAAGTTGATTTATTAAATAAGAAAATAAGTAGAAATACCGCCCTAGATTCATTGTTGATAAATTATTGAGTTGCTAATTTCTATGATCTTATTCCAGAAGTGTGGAAAACTTCTAACTAGGACAGGCTAGTTCTGATCAACCTAATAATCAAAATTAGCTCATGAAGTTATGTAGTTTGTTGTTAAAATTAGTTCTAACTTTGTAGTAACATTTGGGTATCTGTCCTGAAAATATATGTTCTGACTACCTAGTTTCTTATCATTTTGTTGGTTTTGTTATCTACTGATTGACATGGCCTTCTCTTCAGTATGAGCCCTGGTTGCTTAATTTCTCTTGCAGTTTTTCTGGATTCTCACATCTTTTAGTGGCGCAATAATATATTTTCATGTGACTATGTATTTGTTTTTGCAATATTATTACGAAGCTTTTGAATGCTCTATTAACAAACTACAAAATCTGCCCAACTACATTAGCTGGCTTCTAGGAAATGTAAATATCTGCAGTAACGATGTTATAAGCTCGCTCTTTTAATTTAAACTCATTGTCATTTTCTGCAATCCTGTGGATTGGAAATTTTCCCTCAATTGTTAATTTTGTACAAAGAAAGGCTCACTTCTTGGGGTATCTTTTTATTTTGATTCTGTACGGATGTTTCTCTGAAAACCCTTTGCAGAATTACATGCAATCATCATCTTATTTCCGCTTTCATCCTGTCAGATCTACTCTCAATTGACTTGCACTCCATCTTTTTATACTCGTTCGACAGGCACACTAACTTCTACATCTGCAAGAAGGGTTTCAATCACAGAGAACTGGCAAGAGGATGCCTACCAGATGGTAATCTCTCTCTCTCTCTCTCTCTCTCTCTCTCTCTTCCTGATTTTGTCAGTAAAACTAAAATTACTATGATCCCATTGTTGTGTAGGGCAGTTAATTAAAGAATAAAGCTGTGACTGAATAATTTTTTAAAATGTTACTTCGCAGCTTCAAAGTCTAAAAAGCAAGTATTTAACACCTCTGACTGATATGTATAGTACAATAACGTGTAGGCTCCAGCAGGTAAGTTATCGTTCACTTCAAATTTTCTGCCTTAGGTATCCAACATCAGATCAATGGCTCTCTTACATTAAAATTTTAGGACGACAAGTTTCTATGATTATTTGTTGAAGTTCTCTTAATTTTCTCCAGCTCAACTCTATCTCTCAACAGACAGAAACAGGCAGCATTGAGAAACTGAATTCATTGAGGAATAGGGTGAATACAATCATTTCTAATCTAAGTTTTCCCAAAAGCAATATTCCACCTTCTTACAAGGAGAGTCTGGGTGTATTTGAGAAGTACATTATTTCTATTCTTAGTGTACGTGGAAGGGGAAATTCTGGTCCCTCACAGCAGCATGGACAACGATCTTCTGATGTGCACTCTATGCGTCAATTCGTACAACTTTGTTCTCAAACTTCTCCAGTTCAGACACAGCAAGACGAAAAGAAGCCAACATTTCAGCCAGTGAACTCACAGGATTCTGCAACAACAATACAGCGGAGCAATGCAACGAACTTGGAAAACGATTCTATGTCTGTATATGAGCACCCAACCCTGCAGTCGACTGAGAAGTATTCAGGAAAGATAGGCTCATTTAACATAGTGCAGCAGGTTTCCTCAGGAAACTTAAATATTCCTAGAAGCAATCTCCAACACGTTAAGACCTTGTTGTCACATAGCCCCGTGCATGGACCACAGTCAAACGTGACTTCTTTTGAGTCAAGCTGTAATACACTTCAAGAGATGTGCCTGAAACAACCTAAAGAAGAGCGGGATGTGCAGACTCAGACACAGAAGCAAGAACTTCAAGATAGGCATGAGATGCTGCACCAATCAGTACAACAAAAACAAATTGTGCAACAGCATAGCAGGCTGGTAAGGTTGCAATCTGGAGCTTCATTTCCTACTGCTTTGCCCAAAACTTATGGTTCTTCCTGCTCACAAGTTCCTCAGTGTTCTACAATTGACAAGAAAAATCTTCCGATGCCTCTAACAGAAGCTAGAACCACTTTCCATCCCATAAACTCACGCTCTATTAAAACTTCTTGTTTGGTTCCCTTGCCTTCATCATCTGTCACGGGAGATTTTGAGAGACCTATTTCTGATACTTCATCCCTATCAAATGCTGGAAGTATTGGAGATGAACAAGTAAATATTGCAGCAAAATCCCCATCACCCATTGCCATCGGTACTCCTGGGATATCTGTTTCACCCTTACTTGAAGAGTCCAGTAACGTCATTCATTGTGATACATCTACAACAATGTCTGATGAGTTGAGTGCTTCTGAGCAGCCTATTCAGCGCTTAATTAAAGTGGTCAGTTTGAACTGTTGCAAGTTTCTCTTTGATTGTTTTAGAAAGTGTTGGATTTATTGCATAACATCAAAATTAAGATATATAAGATGCAATGTAATTTTCTTTTTCTATTTCAGGTGAACTTGATGTCATCTAAGGCACTAAGTGCTTCTGTTTTGGACATTGGCTCTGTTGTTTGTACAACTGATAGGATATCAGGATCAGCAACACTTACAGGATCTGGAGGTTCAATAGGTGAGGATTTAGTGGGCATGACCAATTCTCGTTTGCAGAAGAGTTATTTAACATGGCAAGGTATGACCTTTGGAACAAAAAATACGAAACGCTGCAGAAGTACAGTGCCAATTGATGTCATTGCGTCAGCAACTGGAAGTATCGGTGATAGTTCAAAGTTAAGTGATATGGAGATATTTGACTTGGAGTCAACTGCAGTATCTTTATTCAAAAGGCCAAGGATTGAGGTATGATGCTGCTCTGAGAGGTTCTTTTTAATTGTTTAAAGCTTATATATGATTTATCTAAATAATAGTACCATGTCATGGAGATACTGTTTACGACAGAAAATCAATTTAGCTGAAAAATTATCATCAGTGTGATCCTTCTGGTTGTTATGGTTCGGTCATTTTATTTCCTTCACCATCTGATTCAAAAACAAGGTCATCTCCCGGTCTCTTCTACTCGAGGACCCAAATACTCTTGACTTCTATTTTCTTTCTTTCATTTTCTACAACTGTCTGACTTCTGTGACAGGAAATCTGTTGTCATATCTCTCATTTCTTTTAGGGTTGTTTTATTATAGTAGCCCATAGCCTAACCTAGACAATGCCGTGAAAAAGATTAAAATTCATGTATTATGTGTTCTGTAATAGTTCTTGAACTTTAAATTCTACCAAGCGTTCTCTCATCCATATTTGTCTGAGATGTAGATTCCTTTTTTTTTTTTTTTTTTTTTTTTTTTTTGTGTCATCTTTTTAAATATATAGCAAGTTCTCACTTCTCATCATTATTGTCATAATATATTATCTCCATATTTAAGCCAGGAAAGTTGAATTCCGTGATGGATTTTTCAGCATATTAATTGGTATAACTTTTTAGAAATTGATTCATAATTTTTAGGCAGAGAAAGTCAATTGTTTTTCACTATTCCAGTTGGGAATTGTTATTAACACTTCAAAAATCTCATTCTACACTCTTCACAAGTGTATTTTTTTTTTCTAATGATAGAAAATTTGGAGTACCAAATGAGATTTTTGGATACTAATAACAATTCCCTTCCAGTTATTTGATATTGTCGTTGAGTTGTTTTGTGGTATCCTATTCTGGTAATCTTTTGTACATCTCTTAAAGTAAGACTCCTGGTAGGGTTCTCCGGGTAAGTCTTGGCTTTGAATTTGTTTAGTCGGTACATAAATCAGAAGAGAAGCAGCATAGAAAAGAATATGAATCTTACCTCCCATCTCAAAACTTTGGGTTTGAGTATGCCTCCTTAGAGCATCTCCAAAGGGGATGTCAAAATGTCCACATAAGCTATAACAGTAAAAAAAAGACCACACTAATGTTCTCCAACCAAAATGTCAAATCCTATGCGGCGATAACATGGATTGGCAGCAAGAGAGTTGTTGTTAGATTTGACAGCATCTTCAAAATTAATTATGAATGCTTTTTATTAATTTTTTATTGGTTTAATCATCATTGCAATTAATGTTGTTATTGACCCGTTTTCCTTTTGTTCAATCGAGCTAAGTGAACGGTTCCCTCTTGTTAAAAAGAAATGGTGAACGGTTCGGATTTCATAATTATTAAGTGCCTTTTATTCAGTTTTTATTAATTTAATCATTTATTTTATAATATAATAAAATAATAATTTAATTTGTCATATCGGGTGGACAATAAAACTTTAAAAAAAAATGTTAAAATGCCACATAGCCTGTCAAATTTAAATTTTATGTTCAAAATTTGACATCTCCTTTGAAGATGCTCTTCTGGTTATAATTATATACTAAATGTTGCAGGTGAATCAAACCCTGTTAGAAGAAATTACAGCGATCAACCACCAACTAATAGACACTGTACTAGATATCAGTGATGAAGATACCCCTCCGACAGTAGTCTCAGCTCAATTTAGAGGTGGTCAAGGAACCATTGTCCGGTGCTCCTTCATTGCCGTGTCCATCAGTCCCAATCTGAAGTCACAGCAGGTTTCACCTCAAACGGTGTGTCTTGCACACTAGTTTAAATGTGATTCATAAACTATACATGTGACGATTCTATCCCAGTATGACTGCTTTTTCATGTCTATGCAGTTTCCCATCCAGCCTTTACGATTGCTTGTTCCTGCAAATTATCCATTGTGCTCTCCCATATTTCTACACAAGCTGAGAGTGGAAGTCAGGTGAGACATTGCTCTCGCATACATTTTGTGTGCGCATAGGCATTTCTTAAGTTGTATTCCGGATGTTGAAAATGTACTAGAAGCTTTTGGTCGAATCGTTTTGTGTATCCTGGATGAATGAATTTAGCACGCCTAGTTTCCGTTTATCCTTTTGGTCTAATCCGTTGTTGGTCTGGCAGTGATGAGCTAGAAGATCTTTCAGCAAAGGTAAAATCAAAGCTGAATATGTCTCTCCGGAGGCTGACGGAACCCTTGTCACTTGGGGAGATAGCAAGGACGTGGGACGTTTGTGCGCGAGCCGTTATCTCCGAGTATGCACAGCAGAATGGGGGAGGAAACTTGAGTTCCAAGTATGGAGAGTGGGAAGACTGTCTCAGTGCTTCTTGATTAATCAATTTGTATGTCCAAAACAAAGTGCTTGTTCAGATTCTGGGCTAGTTGTACAGATTCTGGATATTTGTAATTTTATTTATTTGTGTTCCGGATGTTGTAAATTAAGTGTTGCGGATTATATCACCTTATAAATCTTTGACCATCCAATAGTGTTTGCAAATTGTAGAAACTTGTTTTTGAATATTTTATATTGAAATTTACAGGTTCATTTGGAAGTATTTTTAAAATTACTGATAACATTTTTGGTGAAAATAATTTTAAAATAAATTTTTAGTAAAACGCAAGTAAACCCTAAAAAATCACTTCAAGTGCTTCACTAACTATACTTATTGTCGTGGTACGGAATTCTCTTAGAATTGTGAAAATATGAATTTACATGCTATCAAACGTAAATCTAGATCGAACGGATAATATGAGAAGAAAATTTTGAGAAAGGGACGGCGGTGATTCAAATTGTCTAAATCGAACGGATAAGCACGGGTGTTAGTCTCGTAATTACATTTCCCATGAGGGTTATAAGTGTAATGATAACATAAAGTTACCGTTGCAACTCACCCTCACCCGTCTATAATCAAACGGCTACCCTCTCCGTTCTCAAATTTCAAAAACTTCTTGTCATCTCCTCTGTCGTGAATCGTGATATTTCTCAATAATCTGGGTTCTTCGTCGTTTATTTCGTATAAGCCGTTTTCCCTCAAAGGTATTATTTCTCGTTTTTAATCTCTAATTTCTTCGTTTTTAATTGTATTTCAATCAATTTTTAATTTGGGATTATAATCGATTTAGGGTTCATATGAAGGGTTGATTTGATTTAGGGTTTTTGTGATCATGCTTAATCTTGTAAATTATTTGGCTTCGGCTTTGAAAACCACGATCAACATTTCTGTTGGGGTAAACAGTTTGCAGAAAGAAAGGCCCTTTAATGCCTAATTAATTTCATTTCAGTGTTTGTTAAATAAGAAATTGATATTATTAATTATGATTACAGTGTAATCTCTCTTTATCCATCAGTGTTTAATTTTTAAAGATGCCGAATTTCGGAGATGAATGTCTAATCTTGAGTATTTCTTGAGCGTAAGGATCAAGACTACCCAAAAAAGTATTATTTCTTGTGAGGTGTGAATTCCTGGTTCTTTGGTGTCTAATTTCTTTAGTGTTTTAAAAGAATCTTGTCAACTATTTGTGTGCGGATAATGTTTAATATCAACACATGCAAAAAATGAGCGTAGCGGCGATGAGAATGCTTTGTTGGATGTACGGCCACATGAGATTACAATCAGTGATCTGGCATCTTCAGGCTCAATTATCTGTGCGAAGGAATATGCTGAAAGAGTTTTTTTGCATTGTATCTTGTTTTCGGTAGTGTGTATGGAACTATATCACATGCTTAGTTTCCGTTGTTTCCGTATGGATTGTTTCTACAGTTAGTAGAGGATCAAATTGAATTGGCTATAGAAGGGAACCAATGGCATCACAACTTGGTAGTTTCTTTCGAGATCAGGATCTCAGCGTTCACTCTAATGGTACTTGAAAGTCTAGTTATGCTCTTATTTCAGTATCTAAAACTCCTGTATGGCTACAGTTAGATGGTTAACCCTTATATTAACTGCAACAGGAGCATCTCTTGTGGGGAAGGGTGGTGGCTTGAAAACACAAAGGAAAGTGGGGCTTGGTGGCAGGAAACCGCTTGGTGATCTATCGAATTCAGGGAAGCCTGCTGCTCTGATCCAGGCATTACAAAAGCAGCCTTCCAAGGAAATCATTCGTGATGATTCAAGCAATAAGAAAGGCTTGTCTAAAGTCTCGGATACAGTTCAAACTCGTAGCAGGACGGCGCTAATTGACATTTCAAACAGACAGAATGAACAGGGGCAGAAGAAGAAGCACAACATAAAGCAGGTGAGTGATGTGGCAGAGGGGCATCTTTGTTTTAATGATGTTTCAGGGGAAGGATTTCTGCACAATCATGAAGAGTGCATTAAAGAACAGACCAAGAGTATGGACATGGGTCAGTTTCTGATGACACTTGGACTAGATATTGGTATGATTATATGTTTAGAATAGTTTGCGTTTCTTGAAATTCATGATTTTTTGGGGACACTTCAATTTATTATTTGATCCTTTTTTGTTCAGGTTCTTCCAAGAAGCTTTCATTTCAAAGTGCACCTCCACTGCCAAGGAAAGATGATGTAAGTTTTGGATTTCATTCTTCTTTTGCTCCAGGAGTATTTTGTATTTTGGATGTTGGGTAACCAATTGCTTTTGTTTGTTTTTTGGGTTTTCAGCCCGAGAGTCCCCCGAGGGAGTGGGATTTGGAAGAGATGTCTGAGTATGATTTCCCCTGGCTGTCTGACAAGCTTGACTCTCCACCTCGTTGCAAGTCTCCAAAGTCACTAAATTGCAATGCTGATTCCCTTTTGATTTGGGACGACTGTGACTTCAAGCTGATGGAAACACCATAGTTTCCAATTTTTATTCTCCGAAGTGTGTACATCATGGGACGGAGCATCAGTTCTCAACTGCAAATTGATGTAGTCACAGTACTTCCGGATGGTTTGCTTTTCGTTGATTGAGCAGAATTTGGTTTATGTTTTCATTGTTTGCTGTGTTAACTGAGCATCATGTAGTTATGGTGATGAATGCTTGATTGTTTTGTTTTGACTGCACATTGTGTAGATATGGTGATCTGATGAGATATTGATGTATCTGGTTCTTTGAGGTATCTGAACATTCGTAGTTTCAATTCAAACCCTCTCTACTTCTTGTATGTCCTGACTTCATCACGCCTTGTTTCTTCAGTATTGATCTACATGTGCTCAACTATTATTATTTTCTTTTGATTACGAGATGTTGGATCATTAACAAAACAGTAAACTGTAGCATCATCATATCAACATCCGCGAGTGCTAATCTTAGCTTGACTGAATCGATTAGACCCAGAAATTAAAGTCTGGTCGTACTGTTTTGTATCAGCAAAATGCAGAACAAGCCCTATATAAACAGGAAGCTAGCGCGGCCTTTTCTTTCTGCAAGTCAAGTTTCCGGCTAGGATCACGATTTTGATTGGTATAGGCAAGTGTTGAATCCCTTCAAACTACACATCTCAATCTTTGACATGTTTGTAAATTGTACTGGATTCGTGAAACATCTTGCGCTCTTTGTTATTTACTTTCTGCAAACTGCAAGGACCACTATAATGTTAAAGATGATCAGTAGAATCTGGAAAATCCTATAGTCTTGTTTGAACAGGGCCATCACTGCTTCCACAAGTTGATAGGGCTTTTCTTGTTTAACCTTGGAGTGTACATCAAAGAAAAACTCCGAGGTGGAAGATATGTCGGGGTTGCTTCCAACTCTATCCCCATGGAACCGTCGAACCATGGAAAACACCGAGAAAGATGACTTAGAAAAATAAGTGTTTAGTGAACTAAATTGATGAAAATAAAATAAAACTCAAACAAGCTAATTAAGGACAGTTAATGATGGATTAATGAATTGTCGCTTAGAACTACGGTCTAATAGTGTTCCTTTTCACTTGTAAGTAAGAGGTCTTAAGTTCAAATCAAGCCAAAGGCGAATTTGAATCACATTATGCTAGTCCATTGTCAGGCTAAGCCCACCTCCCTCCCCTTTAGTGTAGATGTAACGACCCGTCCCCAAATATTACGGTTTTATAATTTTAGAATGTGAAGTTATGAAAATGCCCTTCGAAGCAAAAACGTTGATTTTTGTTGACCACCTTGTCATGTCACATAAGATTTGTTTCCCTGACGCATTTTGATAGTACTCGTCGTTACGAACACGTGGGCGTAAACGGAATGTAATTTAGAGTTATAACGAAGAAGTTATAAATGAACAAAGACAAGGGCAAAATGGTCATTTGATTATTAATTTGGAAGGCTCCAGATTTGCTAGAGCATTGATCTGGTGCCATGTGTGTGGCTAGGATGGAAAGATAAGGAGAGAAATGAGGGAAATGAAAGAGATGGACGGAGGAGAGAAAGAGGAAATGAGAGAAAGGCGGGGAGGCAGACCAATCAGAAAAGAAAGCAAAGAGGGGAAAGGAAGGAGAGAAAAACCACCCAATCCGGATCATCCCTTCGACCCATGGACCTGACCCGGTTTAGCCGGACTTCTATGAGTTTTTTTATAGTTTTCCATCAATTTTTCAACGAGTTTCTTCGAGCTACCGCCTGGAAAAGCGCTTGTGACCTCTCCTCTCTAATTTCTATAAAAAAAAATACCCGAGCCAATTTGACCCTAATTCAGAAAGATCGAAGCTGACAGCTTTGAGGACACCACGGCGGCGATCCACCACTCCAGCAACATTCACCGTCGATGACCACCACCAAATGACTCCTCTTGAGGTCAGGAACAAAGCCCAAACAAGTTTGAAGGCAGCGGAGCTGCGGATTTGACGAATCGAAGAACACCCATTTTTAGAGTTTTCGATGGAGGTTTTCAGGTGTGTTCCGGCCGAATTGGACTTCGGCTCAGGTATGAAAGTTCTTCCCCTTGACTTTACATTCCTGTAAAATTTGGTAATTTTTGGAGTTGGTCGAAAAATTGGGTTTCCATTCTTCGGAAACCGCCACATGCGGCGGCGTGTGGGGGGAACCCAAGATCCCTCTTTAGGTTTTTCGACGTGCCGAATCCAAATCTAATGTCCGTTTTCCCAAATTCTATCATTTAGGTAGAGTTTTACTAAATGGTCACAAATTGTGGTTATGTGCATCCGTGGGAAGTGACTTCATCCTCACTAACTCGAGCTGCTCCTGGGCAACAAAATATATGTGAGTGGACCCTTGCTTAAATTGCATGCTTTTATAAAATATTAGGCTTGCATGCATTTCATATTTCATGACTTGATTATGTTTTATGATATGATTTACAGGTTTTTGGATTTATGCTTTATGAATGATTTATGATTTATTAAAATTGCTTTTATGCATATTTATGATTTATTGAATTTACGTTTTTACTAAAGGTTATGAATTATGGGATTTTCATATATGGAATTCTATGGATTTACGAATGTGAATTATCATGGATTTATGTGATGAGACTTTGAGCTTTTGAGCTCCGGATTGATATGAGATTTTGAGATATGTTTCAGTGCTTATCTAGTAGGTTATAATACATCACATACACACAACCGAATATGTAGACATCTATGGCCATAGGACACAATTGATGATATTTATGATATACCCCCCCCAACTTCACTAGCCCAAGGCTAGTGTCGGTGTGATATGTTATATGTATATGTTTCTTCTCTGGCGTAACCCAGAGTCGTACAGTTTCACCTTCGGATGATGGACCCCTCCTTTCTTCTCTGCTGTAACTCAAAGTCATACAACTTCACCTTCGGGCATATACATATATATAAATATATCTTTTCTCTGGCGTAACCCGGAGTCGTACAGCTTCACCTTCTGGTGATGGACCATGATTTCTTCATTGGCGTAACCCAGTGTCGTACAGCTTCACCTTTGGTGATGGTTATGCCTTCGGGCTACTATGATACCCCTAGTGAGTACATCATGGATGAGATTTACGAATTTGCCTTCGGGCGGCGATATTTCCATTACTAAGCAATGTTTCATACGTACTAGTTTTACAAACATTTTTCATGGCATGCTAGAATTTTTAGAAAAACCTACTATGTAGTACTATATATGTGTGTGTGTGTGTGTGTGTGTTTTCAAAATAAAGGGTTAGTATGTTCATAAGAAATGGTTTTCTTATTATTAGTATTATTATTATAAACTTTGGTCCACTCACTCTTTTAGGTTTGCACCCCTTTCAGGAGTTAGAATCGAGGCATATAATCCCGACATCAGAACACTTCTGCATAGGTATCTTAGAGTTTCCTCAGTGTATGACTCATTCTTTTGTTTGTACCTTTTATTATATTCCTTCACAAGATTCTTGAGTAGTTGTATGCTCTGAACACGATTATGCATTGGTGTATCTATTTCTAATTACATATTTTATTTATATGCATGTTTAAAATGGCTTCGTCACCCTCGAGTGTCAACTAACACGTGTCTACCCTGATATTTGGGGATATCGGGGTTGGGTGTCAGTAGATAATATCGTTTGTTAAAAAAAAAATGATACATTAATGAATTGATATCAAAATTCGGACTAACTCAACGGAACTGACTAAAAAGAGGGTTTAAGGACCAACTCAACAAAAACCAAACAGAGCACAGCGTCGGACCAACTCAACGAAACTGAGTAGGAAGAGGGATTCTGTACCAACTTAACTGAATTAAAGTAGAGGAAAGTTTCGAACCAATTCAACAGAACTGGATAAGGAGAGGGATTCCGGACCAATTCAACGGAATCAAAGTAGAGAAGGGTTTTAGACCAACTCGCCGAAATCGAATAGGAAATGGGATTTTGAACCAACTCAACGGAATCTAGACGAAGCAACGTCCCAAATCAACTCAATAGAACCCAAATGAAACATAGTTTTGGACCAACTCAATGGAAGCAAATAAAATTCTAGGAACCTAGTTTAGAATAACTTAATGAAACTAGACAGGATACAAGTTTGATGTCACAACTCCCCATAATAATGGTTTAACGGTTCTCATCTAGCCCTCTCGTTTCACAAAGATTTCAAATATGCAAGGCAACACACATTTCATGACTCTCACCTATAAGCTCAAGCAGCATATGAATCCCGGTTAGGTACCACTTGCACGCAAACCAAAGTGCACATCCCCAAGATGTCACAGTGAGCAAGGTAGGCCCACTAGACTCTATCAGAGTCTTTAGTAACGTTAATTTCCATATTTACAAACGATTCGGAACATGTTGACCAAAAGTCAATCATCGGTAAGTTCCTAAGATACTCATATAATATATGCAAAACAAAATACAAAATTTCATTACGAACCAGCGATCGAATCTTCGCCTACCATAAAGGCTAATTGGTGGCTCTTTACTAAATTAAATGCAAACAATAAAATCACATCAAATAGATATCAAATACAGATTTAGAGAATCGCAATTAGCTTAGAAAGTTCACATCGGGTCAGTGGTCAAGCTCCACTGAAGGCGGCGGCTGTAGACCTCGCTTGATGAAATTTTCAATAATCGCCAAATTGGCTCAAAATTTACCAAGAGCTAAATTACAAATAAGGGAGTAATTTTCATACCTTGAGCGGAGTCCAGAATTGGCTGGAGGATGGCGAAAACCACTGTCAAATTCATAGACCATCGAAGAAATGGTGGTCTCACCGTGCCGTCATCACTACACCAACGAGCAATCAAGACCCAAGAGATCCTTCTGGGTTCCTGGGTTGTTGTCGATTGGTGGTAGTGGATGGCATCAAGATGGTTGGAAACAACAAGTTTGCCGTCGAGGAGCTCAAAAGCTGATGACGTTGACTCATCGAAAATGGCAATCAAATGGAGTGAATTTTGGGTGGAAAAGAAAGCTAAGGTGATGCTGAGTTGATCAGGGGTGGTGGATAAGCTCATCGTCGTCGAAAACTGCTAGAAACGACGCTTGAAAACTCACCTGGAAGCAGAGTTATAGTCGCAGATGAATTAGGTCAAATAGGTTGACCGCAGTTTCTATAACGGAAGGAGTTGACTCCAACTTTGTTGGAGATTTCCATATATAGAATTCTAATTGAGGAAAATGCTCATACCTTTGCGTGTCTATTTCTCTTTCCTTATAATTTTGATTCTCGAACAATTTTTTCCCATGTATTCGTGCGATTGAGCTTTATCCAAAATTACCAAGAGTGATCCTGAGAGGTCTACAAATTTTTAATGAATACTTATAAAAAAATCCAACCTTAATTGAGAAACCAAAAATTTAAAATTAACTAAATTAAAATAAACCCACGAGAATTGTGTAATGAAATCCAAAGGCAGAATTTCACAATTGAAGCAGTCCATGATTAGTAATATAACTCAAAATCAACCAACCATATAGAAGTTTTTTTTGTACTTAATCCAATAATATTCTTTTATAACTTAAAATTTAAGTTTAGATCTCGTAATTACTAATTCGATACCAATTACGAAGTCACAGCAGCATTCCTCTCTTGGTACATCTGTCTTAAAGTATACGTGGCACTTCATGATAAGTCCGTCCTGCAAATCCACAAACTATTGCGTACGGGAGCGTAAGACCAAATGCGCTTTTCTTTGGCGTTTGGCTTTCGAGAAAGTGTCACCACTCGAGGAAAATTTCCAACTTTTCTCGAGAAAAAAAAAAGAAAAGAAAAGAAAAATTACAAAAACGAAAAACCCTAATTTCCCAAATGAAGTGTGGCAGCGGTCCTCATTCCTCATCCTAACGCCGTCTCTGCATCTCCCGGCGATCAGATGCAGTGGGAATAGGCAATTTGACCGGCGAGAGAGCTCCACCACTTGAAAAGATCGCTACTTCCTCTCTCCATTGACCAGGGTATCTCTCCCTCTCTCTCGCTGTATAAATGTATGTTTGCATGTATGCATACACTATATCACTGTGCGAGTGTATATATAGCATGTTATTCTAATTGCTTGAGCTTGTTTAGGTGGTATGGAATTCTTTATATAAACATATGTAATGAAGTTTTGCCTGTGAAAAGATTGAAGTCATCCCCAATCCATATGAATGTGCACTTACTTTTTTTTTCGAGGAATGGAATGAAATTACACTCTTACTTGCTTTAACAATGTAGTTTCTGTAGTTTGAACAATTGTTAGTTTACACTGCACGTAGACGAAACACTGGGGACTTCGTAAAGCAAGAGTGTTTATTTTTTGAGAGGCTTGAAAAATCTGTACTTTACAATTCTTTTGTCTCCTGACCTCCGTTTTCTCTGCGATCTTGAGAAGCATAATACATATGGGATTGGGATTGCTTTTTGACAAAATAGAAAGAACAGAAATCTCTATAAGGGTTGTTTATCCTCGTTTTTCATTTACTTTGTCTATGAATGTATATACTCGTTTTCGGTGCTATGAGATGTTAGCTGAAGTTTACCGTTGCGTATGAGTCCCTGTGACACTTCCACATTTTTTAATTGGCCCTATCCTTTTTTTCCTGTGACGTCGAGTGAAAGTATCATTACCTCTGAGATAAATCTAATACGAGTATGGATAGGACCTGTAAGTAGTAGTTATCATCATTATATGCTGAGCGTAATTTTATTGTTAGTGTATGATTTCATATGTCATTAATAAACACACTTTCAGCAGTGGGAGATCATTGGATTAGGAAGCATAGATTTTAAGTAGTTAGAGTTATCCATTCATGGAATTGGTAATCCGTACATGGATTTTAAGTAGTTAGAGTTATCAAAGTGTAGAGTCGATTTGTTGAACCTATAACCCTTTGAGTGACCATCATGACCTCTGGCAGATGTATGATTGAATATTGTACATGTTTTGATCTTTTTCTTGTGCATTAAATACATATTAATAGTTTTATATCTTACACTACATTGGAATTCCATTTTCATGTATGCACATCACGATGGCCAGCTCAGGAGATTATAAAAAGCTGGGTGAAAAATTGCAAGTAGTAGTTGATCTTGAAAACCATTATGCATTGTTTTTCTTTCTTTTCCTATGTTGATACTTGAGTTCCTCAGGATTTCCATCATAATTACTCCCCACCTGCAAGTTTATGCGCACCATATTCTTTCATATAGCACCAAACTAGTTATTGGGTTATTTATTTATTTGTTATCATTTGATTTTCAGAGTTCGAGATGGATCACTATGACCTGCATAGACAGAGAAGGGATTTGAAGCAAAAAGGAAGAAATGCTGGAAGAAATGTTGTATGGTCACATGCAATGGATAAGTGTTTAATTGATTCCCTTGCTATTCAAGCTAGGCATGGAAACAAAATTGACAAGAGCTTTAATGAACATGCTTACACTGCTGCTTGTATTGCTGTGAACTCTCGTTTCAACTTGAATTTAAACAATCAAAAGGTCATTAATCGTCTTAAGACCATAAAGAAGAGGTATAAGGCAATGAAGGATATCCTGAGTCAAGATGGTTTCAGGTGGAATCCCACTACAAAGATGATCGAGTGTGACAATCAGGAACTTTGGAAGAGATACATTGCAGTGAGTCAATTTCTTCTTTATTCTTCCAATTTTCATGCTTCTATTTATAGTTTGCATATTGATGATATTGTTAATTCCATAAATAGGCACATCCTGATGCAAAAGGGTTTCGAGGCAAGCCAATAGAGATGTATGATGAACTCAAAATTGTTTGTGGAAACTATCAAGTCCCTAGTCGCTGGGCTAAGATGAAGGATGGAGGCCATCCAAGTGAGATGAAGAATTGTGAAGATGATTCTGCCTCATTTCTTTCTCCAAGCTCAGATGACCTAAGTGAGACAGATGGAACTGAGTCATATAGTGAACCAGAAGAAGGGTATAACAAGGTGCCAGATGGTATTCAAGACCCCCCTCTGATCCAGCCACTCAGACAACTTCCGAAACGCCCTCGTGGCTCAGAAGCCCTTCAGGATGCAATGATGGCTGTCGCGTCAAGCATTCGTCGCTTGGCTGATGCAATGGAGCAAAGCAAATACTCAATTGACGCCTCTCAACTACTAGAGGCTGTGATGGAGATTGATGGTTTGGAAGAGGCTAAACAGATGTATGCATTTGAGTATTTGAATGCTGACCCTATCAAAGCGCGAGCCTTCATGGCATACGATGCTCGGATGAGGAAAATATACTTGTTTAGACAGTTCTGGTGGTGGAAGTAACTCTCAATCCCAATTTTAGGGTCCTCTGGGTGTATAGTTCTCAAGCTTACAAGAAGACTTGTGTTTGTCGGGTTACAAATACTAAATCGCCTTTGGTCTGTGTTTCCGGAGGTGTATGTACAGATACTAGATATCCGCAGGTTCAATATCGTATTTGGTTAGCAAGCCAGGATGTAGTCATTTTCACCTTGTTTGCTGCATCTTTTGAAAGTTAAAGATTGCAGTCGCCGTTTTTCGGTGTTTCTTGTAAACCTGAAATCGCCGGTGTTGTTCTTTCAAGTCTTTTTTCCTCATTCAGCTCTGCCATGAATTTAATTTGTCCTTTGCCCCGATCAAATGTGTTTATTTTAATTGCATTTTGTTGATGATTTTATTTGTTTGTTGACGCTAATTTTAGCATTCATGGTGCAAGACATAATTAAGTTGCTGTGGGTGGTGAAGTGAGAGAGATAGATAGTTGTATCTGTTGTTTAATTTGGTCATTTCTGTGTTTATGCATGGAGCTTCGCTCGCCCGTACATTTTTTTTTTTTCACGAGTGAACCCTTGAGATTTAACTAAATCTCAATTAGTTGAATCTCGAAGTTCAACTAGCAACTCGAACTAGCAAGTCATTATAGGCATTACCGCAAGGAGATGCTTTTATGAGGAAGACGATTCATCTTATGAGGATATAAAAGTAAAAGAACCTCCGTATTGCTAATTGGTTTTAATGTTTTATGATGGAATCTCAATTTCTTCATATATCTTCATCAACAGTTAAACGATGGCAACCCTATATTAGACTTTTTGCTACTTAGAGCTCGTTTGGATATGTTTTTAAAATGACTGAAAACACTTTTGATGAAAATATTATTGGAATCAATTCTTAGTAAAAATGCAAGTAAATTTTGAAAAAGCACTTAATGTGCTTCTTGGAATAAGCACGTAACTGGCGCTTCTTATAGAAAGCACTTTAAGTGCTTTTGGAACCAAAAAAATATTTTCTTTAAAAGCGTTTTTAGTCATTTTGAAAACCCATCCAAACGAGCTCTTAATTTTTCACATACAAGCAGTACTTGGGGAGGCGGTAATCGGACTAGAGACCTTGATTGCAGGCGTATGCTGCTGGGCAGATGTATCGACAAACTCATAGGTATACTGAAGAAACAAATGAATGAACAAATAATTCAGTGTATAAACAGTATAACCGATGTAGTTTTATTGTCAAAACCAAGACCTCTTCCTTCACATTTCTTTCATCCATAAATTGAAACCTACTGCAGAAACATGATCTGCAATAAATATGGAAAAGAAAACACCAAATATTCTTCCTCGACGCTTCGAGTCTGGTCGTTTCTATAGCTTTATGCAAATCACGTTCGGAATTATTGAAATGGCAGACCGTCTTTATTCCTCTGAGACCTTGAAAAATGTATAGGACAAAATTATGTTATTGATACCGTCCATTCTTGGATCTGTTTCAAACTCGGGGTCGATATAAAAGAACACCTGCGAAAAAGTAACATGTCTTTCAGTACAGCAATTTTGCTTCTAAGCAATTAGTAATTTAAAGCACACTACTTACAGGCATGTCAATCTGCTCCCCCGGAAGAAGCCGCTGCTCCTCGAAGCAAAAGCACTGTATTTTATTTAAGTAAACTGCAGCCTGGGAAAAAGAAACATTACGTTATCACTAACCAGAGCATAGTTAAGCAATACTTTACAGGAAAAATAAATGAACAATTATCAGAACCCAAAAATTCTGATGTGAAGTGCATGAAACTCCTAGAAACATGCTTTTAAGCTGTTAGATTAGAAAGGTTGTTTAAAAATGTAGTACTGAAACAATAGGCATGATTTTGGAATCGAGATAAAGTGAACATATGTTTACACTAGACGACTCCTAAATCACATTGTACCAGCATCTTTGCCACAATCTTATACAAACTTATAACCAAGATGATGGGCTGCTAAGATGGGGTTTCTCGGGAATCAAACAAATATAGGTCATATTATTGCAAGCATTAACGACCCCGAAAAGAAATCCTGGAAAAGAGTGAAGAATCACCCTTGACCACATCCCACATTCTTGGAAAACTGTCATAGGAAAACCATCTGGACCAGGAGATTTCTCACTAGCCCCCTACCAGAATCAAGCGCAACCCAACTAATTTCTTCCTCATGATTTCATAAGCTGTGTCAACGATGGAAACTGGCACAAACCAATGATCCCTTACCTCGTCATAAGTGCTCTTGATTTCACGAGATGTTTCTCATGACTAGAAATTCTCCACACGCAAATATGCTTTCAATTCTATGGCCATATCGACGCATATTATTTCAAGGCATCTTTCAAATGTTTCATTAGGCTGGCATTGATTTCATACAATGATTCTATTTGTTCCTTCACTGTCCTCATACCACTCTCTATGTCAAGAAATTACATCGATATAATAAACTGTATTTCAAAAGCCATGAAAATGGAAACTTTCACGGCACTGTATAGAGCTATATCAGGCTCATCCTACAGTGCATTTTGTGTTATCACCTGTCTTGGGTTACAAATTGTTCCATGAGATCTAGATAATCAAGGTTTATTAAAACCCAACGAAATACATTGAGGCACTGTTCATACTAGAGTCAAGAAATGGAATTTAAAGACACGTGAATAAACACAAAGAAACATTATCGGGCAGTACCTTCATAGGGGTAACATTATATGTTGAGACACCAACTATTGGAGTTGAACTTCGGTTTTCAGCGGTATAGAAAGCAAGTGCACTTTCTCCAGGCTTTACCCTTACCTTCCAGAAATAAGGCAAGAATGTTACTGTAAAGCACCAAAATTGTAGAGAGACCCTTTGCTTTGAAAATTATGTAGTTAAGAATAATAATGGATGTAGCAAACAAATAAATACATTGTGAAAGGAAAAACCTCTCTTTGTGTAGGAATAAACTTCCATTGCATTCCATCAGCCACATCAGCATTGAACTGCACCACTATCTCCCTACAAGAGGATGTCATATGAGAATATAAACGTTGGTAACTTCATTCAATATAAGTAAAAAATTACACATCTTGGAGAATAACATCATTCAGATTCCGCTGAATCTACTAATTAAACTCTGATTTACAACTCAAGAATAAGAGACAAAGGTTCCCATAATGTTTTCTGAAATCGAGTGAAACTCTTGTGTAATTGGGATAGGGGTAGGGGTAGGACATAGAAAGCATTCATTTATGAATACCATAGGCATGGAAAACATAAAAGTAAAATGAAAATTAAGGATTTGATAATTTCACAACCATAAGAAGAGACGAGCTCTGTCACTTTAGAAGCAGAATGCGGACCTATTTGTGACTGTGCCATCCTTAGCATGCCGAGCAATCTTCTGTTCAACACTCTAAAGAAAGCAAAGGTGCAAATCATTGTTAAATCAAACAAATTCGGAATGAAAGAAACCAATATTGCAGCCCAAAAAATCGAACAGAATCAGACCTCACGGCGTTGGATAGTGCCTCCATACCCTGTAGCTTGGCAGAATCTTCTATAGAGAGGAACAGCTGCATAACTGGCTGCCACCATTGCAAAAACCAAACCCGTCAAGTAGTAAAGCATCTTGCGTGATTTTCGTTGCGTGGCAGCCAGAGAAGAATAGGGTCTCTGGATTCTTCTCAACAGAGATAGAGAAGCAAACGGTGAGAGCTGACTACCACGCTTGTCGAACGAGCTTAACTCAAATCGCCGCCACATATTCTTACTATCATGGCTGAAATGCCTCTGATATGCACTAATACTACTACCACCTCCATTGAAATTACAATTGGGTATGCATCTGGATCATCATATCATTTCAACACAAAAATTAACACTTGATACAAAGCACACGTGGCATTCACAAAGTTATATTCTCCGACAGCAATTTTAAGCCGGGAAGTGATTTCCACACACTTTTTTTTCCGGCTTCTGTAAACCCCTGTTTAATCCTTGCCATTTGATTGAATAAGCCAATCGAGGATCAAGAGACAGAAATAAACAGGGGCGTGTAGAAGGAGAAAAATGGCGTTCGGAAATCATGTCCTTTGAAGCAATGGAAATATTTACCTGGACTGGAGAGTGAAAAGGTGTGAGCTTTTGAGGTAAGTTGAGAGGGGAAGAGCTCTCTTACAAACCCCAGACCATGACATGGTTGAATATAGCGGATTTTACTTGATCTTCAACACTGGGAGCATCTCTGCAACCAACACAGAGAGAGTAAGAAGATGCCTCTGCAAAACCCTAATTTCTCTGCAAAACCCTAAATTTTGAAATTGGGGTTTTGCTTCAGCTCGCAGCAAAAATGGGAACCACAGGTGAGAAGTTAATTAAAAAGGAAATATTATTTACACGTGTCGGTAAACAAGTGGCTGTTAGAAAGAAAGATAATGGACCATGTAACATATGATCACTATTACATTCACTTCCGACGCCGCACAACTCTTCCTTGTCCAACTTTCTCTCTGTTTCTCTGTGTCTCTTGTTGCGCCGCCGCCGCCGCCGCCGCCGCCATCCCAGAGCACAGGTCGGCGCAAACTCCACCAACCTCCTCCTCCTCCTCCGTGATATATTTCGTAAGAATTCAAGCCTAATTTAACTTCTCTGTGTCTGTGTGTTAGAGACGAAGATGAGCAATCCAGCTCATGATTTTCATGAAGAAGAAGATGACCAGGGGGAGATATTTCTTGATGAAGATGACATAATCCGAGAATCCACTGTTGATGACGAAGGTCCTCACCCTCTCTCTCTCTCTCTCTCTCTCTCTCTCTCTCTATATATATATATATATATATTTGTGTAAAGAGTAATATTTGAAATTTTTGTTAATTTCTTGTGGATTGCAGATCTTCCTGATGCAGATGATCAAAGTGTTGGTATGCTTACTTCACTAGAACTGATATCATCTCGGACACTAATAATTCAATGTGTATGAAATGGGTTTTGTTTTGTTTCTCCTCTTTAGTTAATTACATTGATTTGGTATGGTATGTATGTTTTATGGTGGTTTCAGATGAGCCTGATGACGATGATTCCATGCACACGTTCACCGGCCATAACGGTAAGTGTTTCAGTTGCTGTGTTTCTTTTGGCATTTCACCTGCTACAGACATTATGTGTTATTAACAATCAATTAAGTTGAAATAATCAATGGTGACTTGACTACCAAGTTATTACCTTGTACTTGCAAGAGTTATACATTTTGCCAATTATGAAGCGAGTGAAACTCAACCGCGAAAGATGCAAATAGTTAGCATTAGGCAGAAATGTTTTATGTTTTTGCATCATTATTAACTTACTATGCTGGAGGAATTTCAGAATCTTATACTGAAGGGGTTTTCTTAAGGTTGTTATAGGCATCACTGAGATAAGATGCAAGGGTTAATGTTTATTTCACTCTCTAGCTGCATTGATTTTGAAACTGTTGATTATTCTGCCCCTCGACGGAGTTCTTGACAGTTGCTTTTTGTGTTAGGGTTAGGAAATGAAATCTTTATGACCTGTTATGTTTGTTTTATCTGCACCTGGGTTGGTTAGGAAATAAAATCTGTATTAGCTTTGGCTTTAGCTTGATGCTTTGCTGCTTAGCTCGGGCAATTCTATTTCTTGGATTGCTTGAAAGTTTAGGGTATCAACTATTTTCCTTTCCTTTCTGGGACAGGTGAGCTTTACACAGTTGTCTGCAGCCCAACAGATCCTACTTTGGTTGCAACCGGTGGTGGAGATGACAGAGGGTTTCTTTGGAGAATTGGAGTAGGAGATTATGCTTTTGAGCTCCAAGGTAGGTGTACGAGAGAATATCTGGATATTTTACATGCTCGTGTGCATTTGTCTGAACCCAATTTTATATTAGAAACCTAGCTTAAAAGTACCAAACTATGTACTCATTGGATTTTATGCCCACTTTGCTAGTTTAACTTCATCTATGCTACTCTGCAGGTCATAAGGATTCTGTTTCTAGTTTATCATTTAGTACTGATGGGCTGTTGCTTGCATCCGGAAGCTTGGATGGAATTATTCAAATTTGGGATGTAGCGAACGGAGTTCTGAAAAAAACTCTTGAAGGTCCTGGAGGGGGCATCGAGGTAAAACTTTTAGGCTTTATTTCTTACTGTGATTGTACTTTACTTTATTAGAAATTTAATATGGACTATGTGATTTCTCAGTGGGTCAGGTGGCATCCTAGGGGGCATCTGGTCCTGGCTGGTTCAGAGGACTGCACGGTCTGGATGTGGAATGCTGACAATGGTTCCTATCTTAATATGTTTTCAGGCCATGGTAGTAACGTGAGTTGTGGTGATTTTACCCCTGATGGTAACTATTCTTCATCTTTGTGCTTCAATCTGTCTGCTTCTCTCACTCCGTAAACTGTTATATCATGAATTTCATCTATTTAAACTGATTCAAAAAGCATTTTGATGTTTTTTTAACTGTCACCATTGATATATGTTTTCATGTCTTTTGCTGCTTGCTTAAGGTAAAACAATATGCACTGGTTCTGCTGATGCAACTTTGAGAATATGGAATCCAAAAAGTGGTGAAAACATTCATGTCATACAAGGTATCTTTTCAAGTTATTATATAACTTTCCTATGTTGTTCCTCTTACGAGTTAGTTGAAGTTTTGGAGCAAAAATCAGTATAGAAATAGGTAGTATGAAACCTTGAATCCAAATGATCGTGATTATTTAGTTTTCCCCACAATTTTTTGGAGCTACCGGTTGATGTTGCAATGTTCGAAGTTCATTAAGAAGCTGCCGGTTTGAAACCGTAATATGACAGAGCAGAGAACCCCCTAAACCAAACAATGATAAGGATGACACTGATGTTTTGTTGCAATACATCCGAGAAGACTGACATTCGATACAAGGTCCAAAATTTTGGCCAATATACACAATATATGGGCAGAAATTTGAGATTTTATGAGGTGTCAATACAGAAACTTGGGCTGAAGCTATCTTTTCATCCCTTCACCAAATTTGATTACCCATGATGAATTTCTTTTAATTCTATATTTCCATTTTCATTTAGTTCGTTCAGTTAACTTACCTAAAGTACCTTTTCTATCATGGTGCTGGCATCTATCATTCCTTATGTATCACGAGTTAATTCCTTGCATTTGGGCATGCTAATCCTGAGTTTTGAGCTTCAATGCATACACTGTGCAGACCAAATCTGTCATGCTATATTAATGAGTTGTGCCATTTTATCTTGCTAAAAGTTGGTGACATTAACAGGAAGTGAAAGACTGAACTGATGTTGTTTCTGATATCCAGCAGTTTTGTCTATTTGAATTTGTCGCAGAAACGGTATTTGTTTGTCCTCGTATTGGAAATTTTGACTTTTTCTGTCTTTTAGGTCACCCGTACCATACTGCTGGATTAACGTGTTTGGCAATAAGCTCTGATTCAACTCTAGCTTATACTGGTTCTGAAGATGGCTCTATCCATATCGTCAACATAACTACCGGAAAGGTGTGATGTAGTTTTGTTACATTGCGATTGCTTATTGGTTAGTTCCTTGGTTTCGCTCTACTAGTTATCAGGCTTTCAATAGAATTCCTTTTTCACAACAACAGGTTGTTAGTTCCCTATCTTCACATTCCGATTCTGTTGAATGCGTCGGGCTTGCACCAAGGTACATTCAAGCCTTTCAGACATTCAAATTGAACTGTTTTCATTATGAATTTATGAAAGCCTGTACAAGGAAACTATATGTATCGTATATATCTGTGCAATTGCAATCAATGTGTTTCTAAATCATGTAGTATACTTTCACTATACTCATAAATTTAATTGGGTATGGCAGCTCTCCATGGGCTGCAACTGGAAGTATGGATAAGAAGCTTGTTATCTGGGATTTGCCTTCTTCGTCGGCCCGTGCTACATGTGAACATGAGGTCTGTTGGAGTTTCTTCTTGTACAATATATATACCTACCTATCCAGTTCCAATATTCCGAGTTGTTACCAGCGTGTTTACTTCCAGCCAGTTTTCGTGTTAATTTCAAATTGCTGTCTAATGAATAAAATCGTACTTGTGGGCAGGATGGAGTGACATGCTTGACATGGCTTGGTCAATCAAATTACCTAGCAACAGGTTGCGGGGATGGAAAGGTTCGAGTCTGGGATAGTCGCTCTGGTGATTGTGTTAGAACCTTCAGTGGCCATACCGAAACCATTCAGTCTCTTTCCGTTTCTGCCAACCAAGAGTTTCTTGTTTCAGTATCTACTGACGGAACTGCCCGAGTTTTTGAGATTGCAGAATATAAGTGAGCAATATAGCCTACATAGTTTTGTAACAAGTATGGCCTTACAGTTACGCAGTACTTCATGTTCAAAGAATCTGAGTTGAGATGAATGCCGATACATAGTATTTTGTGATAACATTTTTAACATTACTGTTTTCCTTATCTATTAATTTTGTTCCCTGAAAGTTCCCCAGGGCTGCAACAGGAGAATTCTTCGGTCCAGACAGGGATGGCAATTTAGCCCGTTAAAACAACAGGACAGTGGCGAGTGCACAACTGCCAAAAATACAAATCGAACAAAGATGTAATCACCAATAATCGCCACACGAACATGTTCCATTCTTGAAGTGATGGAACCGGTGCATATCACGCACGATGATCTCCCGTCTAGTTACAAGCGATATGTACTTGGTTGCGTTATGGCAATCACCGCAAACTCGTAAATTCTTCCGAATGTGTATGGTTGCACCAGGAGTAGTGTTCAAGAGCCCAAACGCAATAGCCAGCTTCTCACTGTGGCTATTGAGCAACTGCTCCTTAACATCAGCTTCCACATCATGAATTGAATTGGTGTCCGGCACATAACCAGCCGCCTTGATCTCATCTCCCAGAGTGTCCAGAAAAGTATAGATTCTTTTGGATTGGGGATGGCTCGTGCTCCCGGAATAGAAAGTGTGAACCTCGTTCTTCAAATCCACTAAACTGCAGCCTGGGGTTTTCTGGAGCCCCTTCTTCTCCATCATCGTTCGCACTTTGGCCACTTTGTCCCACAACGAAGCTGTTTGATATATGTTAGCAAGCAAAACATGATACCCGCCATCCGCAGGATTTAACTCAAATATCTTATCTGCTGCCTTTTCCCCCAACTCTATATTTTTATGAATTCTGCAAGCCCCCAACATGGCTCCGAAGACAGTAATACCAGGCTCCATAGGCATATTTTGAATAAAATCCCAAGCCTCATTTAGCCGGCCAGCTCGACCAAGGAGATCAACCATGGCCCCGTAGTGATCCATTGCAGGCTCCAAGCCATAATCTTCTTTCATGCTTGCAAAGTATTGTAGACCCTCTTCCACTAAACCCGAATGACTGCAAGCAGAGATCACACATAGGAACGTTATATCATTCGGCTTTATTGTTCCTTTTTTCATTTCATTGAACAGATCCACAGCAGATTTTCCGAGCCCATTTGTTCCATATCCATCAATCATAGCGTTCCATGTCGTCACATGCCGCTCATCCATCATGTCAAAAAGTTTTCTAGCAGTGTGCACAGCTCCACATTTTGCATACATGTCAACAAGAGCAGTCATCACAAAAACGTTTTTGTCAAAACATTTTCTTATTACAAGTCCATGAATCCACTTAGCCTGTCGTGTAACTGATAGCTCCGCGAGAGCAGGGATGACGCTCACCATTGTAAATGAATCTGGTTTTATATTTTGAGAATGCATCTCACAAAAGTGACTCAAAGCCTCGCTGACGCGCCCATTCTGTGCATAACCTAATATCATGGCATTCCATGAGACTGGGGTCTTACCCTGCAACTTGTTAAATATTTTTGCAGCGATGTCAACTCTCTTACACTTCGAATACATGGATATCAAAGAGTTCATGACCGAAACATCAGATCCGAGTTTCATCTGATCCAATAATTTATGTACGAACATTCCTCGCTCAAGATCTCCCAAATCAGCACAAGCATGCAAAGCTTCCATTATAGTAACATTTGTTGGTTCAAAGCCTTGATCCAACATCTTCTGGAAAACCTCCATTGCCTCCTTGGGGTCCTCATTTTGTACGTACCCATCTATCATGGAATTCCAAGAAATAACAGTCTTGTGCTTCATCCTATTGAAAATCAACCGAGCAGTCCCCACCGATCCACATTTTGAATACATGTCTACAAGAGCGGTAGAAAGGTTTACATGCCATTCGAAACCAGCTCTTACAACATACGCATGTATTGATTTTCCAATTATCAAAGACCCAAAATCTGCAACAGCAGGCAAAAGGGTGACCAACGTGATCGGATCAGGCTTCTGACCTTCCTCCTGCATCCGTATAACCAACTCCATAGCTATCTTTGCTAACCCATTTTGCGCATAACCAGCAACAATGGTATTCCAAGAAACCAAGTCTCTCTCAGGCATTTTATCAAACATCTTATATGCCTCATCAACCTGCCTACATTTCGCATACAGATTCACAACCGCGGTCATCGCAAACAAATTTGAGGCAAACCCACTACTAATTAGATCACCATGAATCTCTTTTCCCCTCCTAAGATCAGCATTGTCACCACAAACTTTCAACAAATATGTAAAATTATACACAACAGGTTTAACACCATCATACTTCATTCGACAAAAGAACAAAAAGGCGTCACCTAAAGACGAGTTCTTGGCATACCCTTTGAGCAAAGTGTGGTAAAAGACCTCGAGTTTGTCCTCAACGGTGTTGAAAACCCGAGCGGCCTCATTGGGGCAGCCATAGTTGCAGAACAAGCTGACAAGCTTGGTCTGGAACAAGTGCTCGTTGTAGAGACCGTTCTTGATGATGAGGGGGATGATTTGGTTGAGTTCTTGCACGGAAGTGCAGAGCTCGAGGAGGATGGCTGCAGGGTGCTTGTAGACATGAGAAGGAATGTGGGTTCGTTGGGAAAGGGTGTGAAAGGTTTGTGATTTTGGGGTTGAGACTGGAGGGCGGAGACGAGATGGAGTTGGTGGCGGTGGTGGTGGAAGTGGCGGCGTTATGGTGCTGGTTATGGGGTGTAGAGGTGTGAAAGATAAGAGCTGTGAGCTCATCGTTTTCTGCCTCTCTACGTTTCATGAGACTGTAACGAGTTTATATGTTTTGGATAAGATTAGTGGAAGGTGATATAATTCACAGAGGAAAGCTTGACTCTTATGATTGTTCATCTCCAAAATTCTTTGCGACAAATTGACGAATCTCCGTGTTTACGATAAAAATCCTTCGTATTATAAATGGATAAAATAATTAATTTAAAACTAAGATTGTTTATTTTCAAAGTATTATTAAAAAGGGAGAGGGTTCTAAAGTATTCCAATAGGAAAGAAGAAGTTTCCTGAAACATATGGGTGCAATCAAAGACCTTATAAACTAAGATATTGAACCACAAACTTAAGATAAGGTTATTTAGAAAAACAACTGTGGCAAATAAATAGATGATTGATAATATTTTTATTGTATCTGACGATTTTTTTTAGGAAATGGATCCATCATGTGATCCCTTGATCATGACTGTTCATCGTACATCATGCAATTAGTTTTCATTAGGTATTATTTATATTTAATTTTAAATTTAAAATTATTTCTGATTGCACGATGTACGATGAACGATCATGATCACGAGATCCTATGGAAATGATCCGGCGAGTATCCTTTTCTTTTTTTTTTTATTTATACAATTCGATAACTAAGCATCCCTTATTTTATTGAGTTAATTTCTAATTCATATTACAAGGGAAGTTTATGTTTACACCCAAATAATATCTCTTCGCACCCAGCAGATTAATGAAATTGTCTTCAAATTATACCCTTACGTGGGACGACAATGTGCACTAATCTCTCTAAACCCTTAAACACAACTTCGTCATCTTTCCTTGCACACATTTGGGTAGGTTCGGTAGTACGCATCCGAACAGGAGTTCTGAAACTGTTTTTGGAAGATGTTCCGTATCTCCCTAACCGAACCATAACAGCTATGTTTTTAATTCGAAATTTTTCAATCTTTTCATCCCAAAAAAGCATGGATTTAAGAACGTGTTTACGTATCCGTAATCGGAATGAGAATGTAGAATTTAATTTCAATTACCAAGTACTCCGGTATTTACTAAACATGAAAGAATAAAAAAAGTAATGAGGCCCACACAAATTTTGGAATTCAATTCCTTGTATCGATGGAATTAGATTCTTTAAATACATATGGTAATCCAATTCCTGATTGTTTGGACAATCAAAATGACACTTTTGTTCCCTTTATGCCGTCACTTTTTTTATTTTCAAGACTATCCTTTATAAACCCATTAAAGTATATAAAATATTTGATTTGGGACAAGAGCATTTTAGTAATTATACTAATTTATATTCCGATTCTGCTGAATTAATAAACAGCTTTATGGAATTCTATTCTGATTCCAGAACATTTAAGTAAACAACTTCAACAAGAATCCGATTCTGACTTCTCCCCATTCCAACTCCTCCTCAATTCAATTCCTCCTATTTTCATTACCGTTACATAAACGCACCATGAATACTTTATTTACTGACGTTTGCATTACGAATGATTGTTGTTTCTGTTCGAAGCACTTCAACTGAAATACAACGTGCATTAATCATTTGTTTACAAGCGTCGTTCGTTTCATTTCTTCAACATCCCTCTTTCACACATAGATCAAGTTGAGGACTCAACTTCTCGTACAGGACTTGGATTCAAACTAAAGTAAAAAAAAAAAAAATATTACACACAATTGGACAATTCACAAAAGAAAACAGTACTTCTAAGATGCAAATGTTCGATAAATGATAAACTCACTACGACAGAAAATACAAGATCATTGCATTCTGGCACCACCACAACAACAACAACAAAGCTTTTTCCCACTAAGTAGGGTCGGCTATATGAATCCTAGAACGTCATTGCGCTTGGTTCTGTGTCACATCTTCCGTTAGATCCAAATACTCTACGTCATCCTAACATTACATGAACGAAAATTAAAGTACGGCAGCAGCACGATGTTAGAAACAAGCCTAGCAAAAACAATCCCTAAGAAAAAGCACGTGAGAGAGAGAGGATAGAAAGAATGATACTTAGTTTTGAGTCTTTTGACTACGCAGAGAAGAGACATCCGTTGCTAACCAACTTACATGATGACCGAATATTGCATAGGAACTAAAAACATAATCCACAAAACCTAGTTAATCTTTACTTATGACCCAATTTAACAAACACCTAAGAGTAACAGCAAGTACTTCCACCCTTAATAACCATGACTTGCAAAGCGATTCAAGATACAATTTGCGCAACGATCAAACTTGACGCACATATCATCTCATAACTTTCCAAGGCAATTCACAAATACGATTCAATTAGACCACAGATTCTCTCATCCAACTTCCTCTTGATTGGATAAACAATTCAATTGAAAAGTAAAAACAACTAGAGCAATTATTCGCCGAAGAAAAAAAAAATCTAGATAGCAATTAAGCATTATGTTATAATCACCACATTAACTGTATAACTTAAGGATTACAAAACTCAAAATAGCACAAGCCAACAACTAGAAGCACAAATTAAAACCATATATCATCATGTAAAGATCATAAGTAGATTGACTCGCGAAAATTGCTACCACAAATCCAAATCGAACAAGTAAATATGACAACGAAGAGTAGTGCACCGCAGTAGTGGATTAAATTTTGTTGAAGGCAACAATGTCGCAGCTCTGGATGTACTCATTGCGGGGCTCAACAGTAAGCTGCTCTTCGATGAGGTCATCGACGGAAACAAGGTCATCGACAATGGTTAGCATGATCTGCAACTTCTTGATCCCGTAACCAACGGAAACCAATTTCGATGCGCCCCAGAAGAGACCCTCCATCTCGACACTCCGAACAGCCTCCTCGAGCTTCTTCATGTCAGTCTCATCGTCCCAAGGCTTGACATCCAAAAGAACAGAGGATTTTCCACTCTCCTTCTTCTTGGTAGACGCCTTTTTGGCTGCCGCCAACTCCGCCTCGGCCTTCTTGTCCTCCTCAGTCTCGTCGCCAAAGAGGTCCAAATCGTCATCGTCATCGCCTCCAGCGGCGGCAGCGGGAGCAGGAGCAGCAGCCTCAGCCTTGCCGCTGCTGACTCTCACTCCGGCAGCCTTGCCGGGGAAGGTGGAAGCGAGTTGGGACGAAACGGCGTTGTACCACTTGCTGACATTGGCAAAAGAACCGGTGGGCTTCTCCAACACGGCGGCGTAGACCTTGATGTCATCCAAAGTCAGCTTGTCTCTGAGTTTGGGATGAGCAGTGAATTATTAACCAAAAATAAAGTGCAATCCATTGAAATATACAGAAAAATAAAGAAGAAGAAGAATAAGAAATTGTTACCCGGAGATGTAAGATTTGCCGGCGAGGAACTCATCGAGGGCTTTGAGGCCGGCATCGGTGTAGAGATCTGAGAAGGTGATGGCCATGGCGATTTGCGAGAGAGAGAGTTAAGAGAGGCGGCCGAGGAGTGAGAGTAGTAGGGCGAGAGAGAGATTTGTTAGGCTGCATCACAGCTGCCTATTTATATTATATTTGGGCTGGGAAAAACCCTAGCTGAGTTAGGAGTATCTGTTGGATAATATTCCTTTTTCTTTTGTATCTCTACATCCAACCCATGGCCCGCCCCTTTTTCCCGAGCATCTCTAATCGGATCATACTTTTTTTTTTCTTTTCAAAAAGAGTTAATCGTAGCTATAGTCGTTGAACTTTAAGTTAATTGTAATTTTTATCCCTTAATTAAAATTTTATTAAATATAATCCTTTAACTTCAAAAAATGTAGAGCATAAGTCCTTTGTTCTAAATACTGTCAAATTCTCCGTTTGAGGTGCTTACATGGTTGGCATATAGGGCTCACAAATACAGTAATAGAGAATAGTATTTGAAAACCCTTGACCAAAAAAAAAATATTTGAATTTAAACTTTCACTATTTCAATTTAAAATTTTATATTTAAATTGAAATCGAAATGAAAAATATCTTCATTTCGTAATTCACTTGGATTTTAGTTGAATAATGTATTCTATGAATAATAAATATGTATGAAGAATACTCTTTCAATTCTTAAAAACATAGTTCTTTGTACAACAGTAAGATTGTCACAATTACCACCAATTGATTTCATCTCTCTCAATTTTGTTTTGCCCGGCTCCTCCCAAACCCTCTGAAAATAAACCCCATTAGTTTGCCCCGCCGCATATGGTTCTCAAAACCCAGACAAACCCAAATTGGCGGTGAATGAAGCAGGGCCGACCCTGAGGGGGTGCAAAGTGTGAGACCGCACAAGGCCCTCGATTTTTTGGGGCCCCCAAATTCTAAAAACCTTTATATATATAAATAAAAAAAAACGTGAACATTATCACAATGCTTTCTTGGCAGAGTTGTCAATCGGTGGTACTGTCATTTACTTGTTAACGGGTTCAACTACACACTTGCTCATGTTTATTAATTTTGATTTTTTTCCAGTTATGCTAGGTTTTCTTTCCTATTGGGCATTGTCTGGGTAACCATTTTGGGCCTTTTTTTAAGCTAGACTATTTGTTTCTTTTTTTTTAATATTTGTAGTTTAATTTCTTTCATTGTTTGTTAAAAAAAAAAACATTTCTTTCATTATATAACATAACTTTTGCGAATAAATCTGCAATTAGTGATATCATAATAAATTAAAATGCTTAAATGTTTAAAAATACAATCTTTAAAAGCCCCTTCCTTTTATGACACCATTTAATAGAATATATGTAATAATAAGATTAGTTTATTCTTTTGATCACCGTTTAAAATTATCAAATTATAAGTTTCATCCATTTGAAGACTTTAGTCATCTATATATCAAAAGAAAATTATAATACAACTTTGCTCATACCTACCATTAAAGACACGAATCTCGAATTTTTAACTAATCTAACAGCAACTGTCACATCCCGACCCGGGCCCCCACCACATCCCAAGCTCGACTCTACCATAACACGATATTGTCCACTTTGGGCCATGACCACGCCCTCACGGTTTTGTTTCTGAGAACTCACACGAGAACTTCCCAATAGGTCACCCATCCTGGGAATGATCTCACGCGAACTCGCTTAACTTTGGAGTTCCCATAGAACCCGAAGCCAGTGAGCTCCCAAAATGCTTCATGCTAGATAAAGATGGGAATATACATACAAGGATCACACCTTGGCCGCGTGTGTGCCGAGGAGGACGTCGGGGCCCTAAGGAGGGTGGATTGTAACATCCCACACATATATCGAAAACATGTTCATAAATATGCCATGTCGAATGCCTCCACATAAAATGTAAGTAACCCAGGTAATGTCAATCAATGCAAGTAACATGTCAGTCGGAGTCATCTAACTTGACATGTACGGTTGAATCTAGAGCTCAAATCCCCAACTCACTAACTATATCTGCACACGAGTCAGAACCACCTAAAATGGTCTGTACGACAGGAGTGGGTGTAAATAAATACGCTCAAGTGCTACAATCATGTGAAGACTAGACGAATAATCGCGGGTCACCTACGAGTCGGAACCACCTATAGTGGTCTGTACGACATGACTGTGCACCTAACTTGGATCCAAGATGAGCGTGTAGTGCGGAAGGTGAACATCACGTGAAGGATTGTGCCCTACTCTGGGCGGGAGCACTAACACCGGGGGTGCATGTTATGAACTCTCTATGCATCTCACATAACCACTAATTCACAATCATAATCTATAAACTTACCTGACACTTACCTATGCGTCTGCAGCACTAATCATAAATATATGCAACTATTAATGCATAATTAAAATAGGCAAAGACTACGCATGACATTTAAAACATATAAACATTCCATTTCATTTTCTGGGAAACTATATAGGTTTTACGGCGAGGGGTTAAAACTTTTGATAATGAAATGATTTTGAAAAGCTTTGTTTTTGCCTACTCTCACTTTCTGTTTTGCACCCTCTAGGTTCTAGTTAGAAGCAGCTTTGGTGGTTCACGAGGACTTGACGGTGGTCTGACAGAACATCACAAATGTAGGATCACCTTTGGGTGTTGTGTAATTAGTATTCGTTCTTCTGAACTGCACTTAGGTTTTATGTGCTTTGATTATGTTTATCCCACTTAGTATCACACTAGTGTGTTACTTTAACTAGTTTATTTAGTAGTTTGGTTTTTATTTATTCGTACTTTTATTATTATCTTTTGCTTCCGCACTGTGCACATGGCTACGTCACCCTCACGTGACGGCCAGCACGCCTTGATTCCGGTCGGGGTGTGTCAACAACCAACCGAAAGGGGAAGGGGGGTGGGGGTGATGAGAATAATCCTTGCTTTAGGGCGTGAGCAAAAATGCAATAAAAAATAATAAAGATGCCATCAATATCATAACTAGTGATTCGTTTAACACAAATTTTTCGTGAGATGAACTCTAGATGCTAATAAAGAGCATTAATGGTTATGATTATGGTATTTGTACGGTGATACGATAACTACATAGCCATCACATGCTTTTTGTATTTAAAAATTAAGGAGTTTCGAACAAAAAGAAAACATAGGATTTCAGATAGGTGCATTCCACCACATTATGCTTCATGTTGTTTTTTTCTTTATATCAATTTAATCCATAATAAAAAAAAATATAAAATATAAAAGAAAATGTAGCAATCAAAATTTTAAACCATATAAGATTCCTGTTAGATTTCCGCACATGACCTCCAAAATCTCAAGACCAGCCCTGGAATGGAGTAGCAGTATCTGTAATCCCGAGGTCCCCATCTACCCGAATAATGAAGATCGAAGGTGGTTTAGTGGGGGTAGGTCTGCAGTGTGTGATGGCAATCATGTTTTATTTCTGTGGAGATATGGAGATGAAAGATGGAAGGGGGCAATCATGTTTTATTTTTATTTTTTGTTTCTTTTGTAGAATATTTATAATAAAAATCTAACTTAGATACATAATTTTTTATTCCTTTCGGCACCCATTTAACATAACGTGGGTCTCATTGTGCTGCCACACAAGCACATTAACAGTGAACATAACGGAAGGATCACTGCTCTATAGTTTGACAAGTTGAAGGACTATATCTAATTAGTGCAGGGGCATGCCTATAATACTTTTCCAAATATGGGATACATGGATTCCAGAGGATGTTTTTGAAATGAAGCCACAGTGGTATCTTCTCTGGCCAAAGAATATAATGGTTCTTCTGTTTGTAGTTGGAAATAATACTCAGTATAAGTGAGTGATTCGTCGTCGTTTTGTAGTAGCATAGACGCCTTTGGGCAACACAATGGTATCTCCACAGGAATTGTAATCTTGCTTTTCTTGGTTTACAGTATACCTTAATTACATGCAATTATGCAAATGCAGTTTGGTTCAGAATATACTTAGATGTAGTTTCAAGAAAAATTCTTGGAATTAACTGATGATATGGTGCAACTTTGGCCTGCTAAATTTATTTCATTTGGTTCCTCATGCTATAAGTTAACAGAGACCTTAAAAAGCAAACAAATGGATGTATGTAATTGGTAGAAAAAATCAATGTTTGAGATTGAAATTGATACGAAAAAAACTTCGGATATTAAAAAACTGCAAATTGGAATACTTCATGCCAATGGAAAAAGTAAAATGAATCGGTTTGAAAATAAATGAATTGCTAGTTGTAGAATATTACTCTCATCAACCCATGCCACTTGTTGCGTTTATGTTGCATCAGATCCCTAAGCTTCCACAACCACAAGCTACAATCAATTCAAGAAAGCCAATGGCAATGCAAATGTGATGCAACATAAACTACTATAAAATTACAATTTTAACTCTCTAATTAAAATTAAATAAAAAATTACGGGCAATTCAATGATTACATGAATACGAATTTTACTGTTTTTTACGTGAACCTCAACAATAACAGCCCTATTTTATTTTTTTTTTTAAATCGAATTTAAATTAAAAAAATTGGCAACTGAAGTGATTGGGCTGGGGATTTGGTGGGTATTTGGGGGCGATGAGAAGTGGGGATGAACGAATGGGGAGGGGAGCGTAGGGTGGAGGGGGTGTATAGGGGAGGGGAGGGAAAGGTTGGGGAGGTGGCTTGGGCTTCCATGTTGTTTTTCTTTGAAGTTTACAGTTAAAATTATTTTTAAATTCAGACATCCGTTGGAACCATGGCGCCACCGGTGGCGGTTCGGTGGCTCGCGAGTGTTTGGTACAATGTGAACGTGGAAAGATGCAGAAGAGAGAGAAGCAAGGGTCATTGTGCCCCTGCTCTCCTTTTCTTTTCTCTTTTTTCATTTTTTTTTTGTTTTTTTATTGTCATCCCTACTCATGAGTTAAAATTTTCTCCGACACATTTTTTAAGAATCGACGTATCTTGTCTGTAAGTTCAATAAAAAACAACAGATATTGGGATTAATATTCGACGTATTGATTGATATTTCTACAAATTTTATATCGATTTCACTAGTATCAATATTTTAAATCTTAATAATACTTCATGGTTTTATAACCATTAGATGCAAATTTTTGTTTTTCAAACAAATATTTAACGGTAAAATTACAACTATGAAGAATAATCCAAATTATAAAAAAATTACGAGAGCACACATAATCTTCATACCCAAAAACAAAACCAAAGAATAAAAAAATACTCATAAGAGTCCAAATTTCCAATTTATCTGCCCAGCAGCGACAGTGCAGTGCTTCCGCCGCTCCACGGATCCAGGCGCCGCGTTTCCACCCTCCTCTCCTCTTCTCTCCTGTGCTCTCTAACTGTAAGTCCTCCTCCTCCTCCTCCTTCTTCTACTTCTTCAGATTTCAATACTCCACCGAACCGCTGACCTCACCACCCCCTACTTCTCTTCTTCTCGCCATCTAATTTCAATTTTATTTTTTTGAATCTTAATTTTGGGATTTAAGAATTAGGGATTCAGTTAAATTTCTAAATTAATCGGATTAATGGATTCAATTATTGTCTTATTTCTGTGCTGTGGCTTTGTGATTATCATCAAGTGGACCTTTTGTTTTCAATTGATCTTTGTATGATTTATTATTTTGAATGGACATTGTGTTGTTGTACTTGATTGTATAGCTGAAGATGTAGAAATACACAGAGAGGTTTTGAATCTGGGTTGGGGCACTGTGAAATGCTTGGAAAATGCTGGATTTCTTCTGGATTTATGCGTTTCAGTTGACCTGGTTTCATTTTAACCTGCACAGCTCGGTTCAATCTAATGGATCCTATTAGCCCCTTATCTCTTCCCCTTATTAAAACCCGCTCGTCATAGAATTTTTGTTCTTTTTAGTGGCCAATGGGTTTTCTCACCAGTGGAAAATGTAGACCCAAATGGGAGAATGAAAGAACCCGGAAGAAAATTCTTTGGATTTTCAATTTAGAGCTTTTTGGGAGTTTTTAGGCCAAACTAGGATTTGTCTTCAACTTCAGATTCGGGAAAGTTTCGCTTTGGAATATGATCTGTCCTTCCAAATTCTTTTTTGTCAACGTCCTTCCGATCTTCTTCGGGTTCTTAAGATTCTGCATATCTGTTTTTTATTTTTTTGTTTTTGTTTTTTTGGGGTTTGAGGATTTTGATTTTGGAACCTAAAGTTGGTTTTCTTCACATTATTCTTGTTTTTTTTCATTGATTAAACACATTAAGTTTGTGTAGATATCTGACTCTGTATTTTTTCACTCTTAACAATTTTTTAGATATGTTTTAGAATCTGCAACTAAATTGTATTGGGTCCAGAATTGCTTCAACTGCGAGGCAGTTTAGCCTTCAGTTTCCACGTTTGATTACCCTATCTCTTATTTAAGGAAATTCACGTTTTTATAGTAGAACTTGCTTGTAGATAAGAAAACAAAGAGTCTTAACCAAATAAATAAAAAAACAAAGAGTCCAATCACTAATTAAACGTAGCATTACAATATGTTAGAGTTGGGAATTAACATAGAATAAATGGCGGCAATACATAAGTAAACCAAAGCACTAAAGTATATGTATTGCCCATTTTGCTGGGGTTTGTTTCCTTGGCTGTAAACAAATACATTTCTCAGTGCAAAGGCTGTTGATTCATTGATGTTTTCTTTATATACAAAAATCGGTCACTGAATAATAAAAGAATCCCTTGGGTGTGAATCCGTGCATATATTATGGAACTAGTAGAAGTGGCAGTTTCTATAAATTTGGAAAATGCCATAAAAAATGAAGTTGAAATTTCGACTAACAAGTAGTCGATCGCCTAGCTTCACTTTCTTGGAACATGGAAGCCCTTGTACAGTAAACGCTTTTGGTTTTTTATGTATGCTATGTTGTTTGTTTCTGAGCTGCTGCTTTCTTCTTATAACCCACTTTTTCCTCCTGCAGATTACATCAACATATCTAAGCATTGATTTGTGATACTATTGAAGTTGCTGCTTTCCTCTTCTGAACCACTTTTATAAGAAATGTGAGCTGTTAAAAGTCAGCTCACTTAAAGATAGCAGCAGACATAATAGCTACAGTTGATAACATTGACAAAGTTGACTCTTTTAATGAAAATATGAAAAGCTTCTGAAGGCAATTTTGGCAATGTAAAGTACTTGTTAATGTCACAAAAGGTGAGGTATGGGGACGATGAAATTTCCAAAGCGTTATTTAGTCGTCATATTGACCTTCATCTGCACATCTGTTTGCTATATAGAACGTGTTGGGTTTTCAATTGCATACACTTTTGCTGCTGATGCTGTTGGGGTGAATCAAGCAAGTAAAGGCACAATTCTTTCTACATTCTATTATGGATATGCTTGTTCACAAGTGCCTGGAGGCTGGGCAGCCCAGAAAATTGGAGGAAGGAAGGTCCTTCTCCTTTCCTTTGTATTATGGTCAGCGACTTGTGCATTGGTTCCTTTGGACCCCAATCGAGTCTTTGTCATGGTGGTTGCTCGGTTGCTTGTTGGTGTTGCACAAGGTTTTATATTCCCCTCAATTCACACAGTTTTAGCACAGTGGGTTCCACCGCATGAAAGATCCAGATCGGTTTCTCTTACAACTTCTGGTATGTACCTAGGTGCAGCTGCAGGAATGCTTTTTCTTCCAAGCCTTGTAAAGTATAGAGGTCCGCAGGCTGTCTTTCTTGTCGAGGCAGCACTAGGTGCCATGTGGTCTTTGCTTTGGTTCAAGTATGCCAGTGACCCACCTCGCTCAGAACATCCAAAAGCCACAGCTGCTGGTTTTGGGGAATCAGCGTTGCCAATCAACGGAAGTGAAAAGCTGAAACTAGAGAATGGAGGAAGTTCCATCAGAAGTGCGAAAATCCCATGGAAGAAAATTTTACTCAGTTTGCCAGTTTGGGCAATCGTGGTTAATAATTTCACATTCCACTACGCCTTATATGTGTTAATGAACTGGCTGCCGACATACTTTGAATTGGGGCTCCAGCTTAGCCTTCAGGAAATGGGTTCTTCTAAGATGTTGCCGTATCTCAACATGTTTGTTTTCTCAAATATAGGTGGGGTGGTTGCTGATCACTTGGTCACAAAGAGAATCTTGTCTGTGACCAGAACGCGGAAGCTCTTGAACACCATAGGGTTCATAGTTGCTTCTCTTGCACTGATGGCAATTCCCATTTTCAGAACATCTGGTGGAGCTGTCCTCTGCTCTTCTGTGGCTCTGGGTTTCTTGGCGCTTGGGAGAGCTGGTTTCGCAGTGAATCACATGGATATTGCCCCGAGATATGCAGGCATTGTGATGGGAGTTTCTAACACTGCTGGTACGTTAGCTGGCATTATTGGAGTTGATCTGACCGGCAAACTTCTTGAAGCCGCTAGAAGTGTTGATTCGAGTCTCTCAAGTCCAGAGAGCTGGAGATTGGTGTTCTTCATCCCGGGTTTGCTCTGCATTTTTAGTTCTTTAGTATTTTTGCTGTTCTCAACTGGGGAGAGAATTTTTGACTGACGAGGTAGGGTTTTTTCCATGCAAACCTCCTGCTAGTAGCTCATCGATTGATGTGCACGCGGATTCTTGATATATATAATTGTTCGTAGTTCGGTGATCATTCCTGACAAGGTACTGTAGCATATGATTGTTGCCTTGGGACGGCGTATGAACTTACGAAAAAAGATCGGTAGCAAAGCGATAGCTGGTCATACGTGGAGATAGATTACAATGAGTTCAACTGTTAAGCTCACTGATTGCTTCCACCATATAATTTATTTCGTGTGTATGAAGGTTAGGTGAAATTAATAAGCCCATATACAATATGAAATGGTCAGTCTACTCTAGGGTAGAGTACATGTCTTCAAAATATTACATTCTCTCTGTTTTTTCAAGGTATTTGCTGAATTTGATTTCATCTCCATACCACAACGACGTTTCATTCGGTTAATGGAAATGTTGCTTCTTTGTGGAATGTCCACGTTTCATTTTGGTGTTGTTATTGGCACTTCAAATATGTCATCATGCACATTTTTTATAAATTTGGAGTGCAGGATGACTTTTTGAAGTGCCGGGTGACGTTTTGATTCCAAAATCAATTAGCAATAAGGTGAGAGGCTCATCGTCATAAGTTCGAGTATTTTACATTCTCCAACTAAAGTGAGATGTTCTTTTGCATCTTATACCTAGACCCCCACCGTTAGGTACGTGAAATATAGTCTTTAGTTGCATCTTAATAAAATCTATGCAGCATTCAATGCTACGTGTGTTTTAGTTATTAGATTTGATTTTCACAACTGTTAGATCTTTCATATTAATCTCACATTCATTTTTGGTATTACTTAGTGCTACGTACCGTTGAAGATCAGTGGTATCAGAAATTGCTAAGGATGCTACTATGTATATTTATTGGTTTGAATAAATTTTGGGGATGATCGTATTCGCGGAATCAAAATTCAATGTACAACCACACCACAATACAAACCATATTTGACCCCAATAATAAACCGAAATTAAAGATATATAGTGCTCTAAAATTTATAAGGTTTGGCAAAATCTACCTATATATCTGTACCATCTCTCACAATTTCCCAACAACTCACTCTTTCCCAAGACAAAGAGACTTTTTTTTCAACCTCTTAAGAACGGAGCCAATAACTTAAATATTTTGGTGCTTCAAGAAGCAACCTCTCGACAGTCATCGTGGCCACCAGGGTGGGGGGAGGGGGAGGGGTAGGGGGAGGGGTTTGATTTGGAATAGACGTGTTTTGACTAATAGTGCTTTCATTAGAAGCACGTTGGAAAGTTTACGCAGCATGAAATTTTTATTAAAAATTCCAATGCTGCTTTCTAAAAAAGCATCTAACATGTGATTCTCCATAGAACATTTTTTAACTTTTGCTACTCAACGTAGTCAAAAAGTGTAGTTGTTAGAAAACACTTTTATAGCTCTTCTTAAATCACTCCCCACCAAGTCCAAAGCTCTAATAAAAGCAGTTTTAAAAATACGCTTATGAACGAAAAAAATGACTCCTGCAAAAGCAATCTCAAACGAACACAAAAAGACCAAACCCAGGGCACTTTGCAATAGTTGGAAAGTTAAACTGGGAGCATATATCAAGAGATGAAGATACATGAAAATTTCATAAGCTGTTAAGAAATAACTATGACAAAGCTCATCCCAACATATCAGGACCACTCTTCTCAATTCTTTCTGCTCGGAGGCAGCTGTGCCAGTTTCTCAAGACCGCCGCCCCTTCAGATTCGTAGAGAGCGAAATCTGAACTGGGAAACAGCTTTCCCATGTAGGAATGCATACAGAAACCTGGGCAGCAGACTCGTATAGTTGTATGTATACATATTTTCTCGCACATGTATACCCCTTCCTATGTATTTACGAAAAAGAAAAGGAATTTAATGTCTTCTGGGCTAAAAAAGTTTAATTCACCTCAGGACCGAGCTCCATGTTCTCTCGATTGCATTCAGGAGCTTGGGAAACCTGCCCCTTTTTGCCATTGCTATCAGGAGTCTGGGAAACCTGCGCATTTTCGCTATTGCTTTCCTAAGAAGTTTGGGAAAGCTGCAAGTTTTTGGAATGCCTACGCTCCCTCTTGGCCTGTTTTTCCCTGCAAGCCAAGCAAACAGTTGATGCATCAACAACCAGTTCATAAAAAATGGGATTGGCAGGGAGGGGAACTGTCCATATCAGAACATTATTATTAACAATGTAAAACATGTATGTCTGCGTACTTTAGAGCCGGAGAAGAGCGGTATTTGTCTATTGGCTCTTTAGCACTGCAGACGGACTGTTGTTCACCAGATGGAGTCCCATCCCAGGTTCCCAAATCTGTAAAATACTTGGAAAAAAAATATTACATCGAAATAACTCAAAAACTGGAAATCAACTCATTGTGTTTAGAACAGTTGAAACTAACCTTGAAGCAATATATCTTCACCAAAATCACCTTTCAGTTTCCAAAAGCAATGTCCATCAGCATCGACAAGATAAGGCTGTATTCTAACAGCCTCACATATTCCATCGCCTATAAAATAAGTCAAAACAATTTTGGCACAAGCATGTTTAACCATATTTTCATGAAGAACCAAAACATGGAAAGCATTTCAACCAAATGGAAAAACATCTCAAGTGTTAAGTATTAACAATAGTTTTAACATCAATTACAGAAAGCGAAAAGGGTAATTGAAGGGATAAAGATGTTAGAAATGGGACCTCACTTTCCGGTACATGGCCATAGCATCGACCACCTCCGTGTGAGCTTGAGCAGCCTTACGTCAGAGTAATGAAACAATGGAGTCCGAGTCTGAAATTCGGACAGCACTGCCATTATCTGCAGTGGTTCTCTTAGCCATCTCCTCCAGCGACTTTGCTTGGAGATCTCTCTCCTGCACATAAATGATCGATTTAGTTAAAAACAGAACTCCATGTTGGCTCCGAAAGATGCTTGCCTCAAAGATTTCCTTCTTGTCATATGACCTTATTCTTTGCTAGAGCAAACCTTTTACGTTGGACAACTCTTTTATTTTGCTCCTCAATCCATCCCTTCAGCGTCCTGGACAAGGGACTGAAAAGAACTCATCACTCGTAACGGAGTAAGCAGACAACTACAAATTTATAATTTGCATACTATGTATCTTCTACTTACTTTGCATTAAGAGCCCCATCACAGAGGAAATTCAAAAGCCTAAGATTTTGGGAGAAACTTAAGGCAGCATATCCATCCCCGCCTCCACTAAAACACTCAGAAGGCAACTCCTTCATAACGGGGTCAACCATAGAGACCCTGGATGCAGAGATCAGGTTCTCCAAATCTTGGAACCATGAGCAGTTGGTGCTTGTTTGCTATAGAGATCTAAGAGAAAATAAAGTTGGCGTAAACCATATGAATTATTTTCACCATTACAGCTTACTAAAGTACTTTATGCATAACCATTATACACTAGGCAGAGTTCTTACTCCTGTATGAAGAAGAGCATATAGCTATGAAATCGAACAATGGAGTACTGTCCAGGCCATCCACTTCGTCCACTTCCTCGACGAGATAGTTCTCGAAGAACGGATTCAGCTTGGGACTTTTCAATTTAAAAACACTAGAGTTAAAGGAAACAAGAAAAAAAAAAAAAAAGAGATTTCAAGTGACTTGGAAGTTCAGGAATGTTTTTAGCACAGAAAAGCGGTGCATAAAATCAATTAAAACAAGATTAGAGAAACATTTAATCAAATATATAATAGAACAAAAGTAAGAATTACCTCGCTAAATGTTTCACAGAACTTCAAAAACTGGAGAGCATTTTCCACATCCTCAGCAGCTAATGGTGCCCTGAGGTAGGGGAAGCTCAAGATCTATCTCTCTGTTCTCAACGCGGCATTCCTTGACCCTGCGACACCCTCTTACAGCCTTGCCCTTGCCCTTGCCCTTGCCCTTGCCCTTGGCATCATTCTCATTCACAGCAGCACCACCATCTCTGCTGCATTACAAGTTTCCATCAACTTGTCCTGCTTTGCTACATCCGAGTACTTCACATCTTCTGATCAAGGACGGTCTCCTTCTCTCGTTTGCTACGTGAACCAACACACATTGCCTGCAAAAACTCAAGACCAGAAGCCCTCTTAAACAGAACTAAAACCAACCAACAACAATATCAATATGAATTCACAAAGAAAAATCTATAATCAACAGCACCACCATCTCTGCTGCCAAAATCAACCTCTTGAGTCTCAATCCTCCACTTTAAGATGCTTTCTGACTTCCTTGGCATCGACATTTTTATTTCTCATAGCAGCAGCACCATCTCTGCTGCCATTACAAATTTCCATCAACTCTTCCTGCTTTGTTTTCTTAGTTTCCTGCTCATCAGATTTTGGAGATGCATCCAAGTTCATATCATTGCTTCCATCAAGTGATTTCTTATTCCCTCGTTTTCTTGGTGAACCAACACTGGTTCACACTGGTTTCCTAAAAAAAAATGGAGGGCATCTTAAATGTCACTAAAACCTTGTTTGAAGCCATACGTTTTTGTGGCGAACCATCCTTGCTTTCAACATCCATCTCCCTTGTTTCTTCGGCTCATAACATCCCCAATGGCAGAGAAAAATGCTGTAATCTCTCAGTTCCTTTGGATCACTTCCAGAGAATAAGATGCTCATAGGCTGTGACAATAGGCACAATTTCAGATAAAAATAAAAGTGCAGGATCTTTTTTCTTTAAGGAGAGTATGAGGACATTGCAACAAAAATCCATGGAAGGTTTGTGGACAATTAATGTAGTGAAAGAAGACAGAGCTTTACCTTCAGATCAATGTGTTCTCCCACTTCATTTCCACATTAAGTTGTGAAAATCCTGTTTCTTCTCATATCCGTTTTGATAGGATGCCAACACAAGTGCTTTCCTTTTTCATACCCCAGCTCAACATATCTGAATGCTCCTAAATTCAATTATGGTGAAATTATAAACGATTGATTGATCTTTAGTAACCAAGCAAATGGATCTTAAAATGAAACCTAATTCGTTCAGCTTCTTAAATAATTCCAACCAATAAATAGATTGAGTTAGCATCAACATATACATGAGCTATTCACTTTATTACGCACACGGTTAACAAGTGGACTTTTTCTTTATATTAATGAATATAATCAACGTCTCTCTGCCTATCTCCGTCTCTCTTTATCACACTTAGAAAGGGAAAAAAGTATGTTTATGAACTTTTCAGAAACAATTCTGAAGAAACAAAAGTGAAATGGATCTCAATTTTTGTTATCTGCAGTGTTCAACATATGAAATATCGTTCCTGTGAAATGTGTAGTGTAGCAACTACCCACCTGCTCTAGTAACGTAATGTACTGACTTCCAACAAGCGCAAGCATGCAGGCAGTGCTCCAAAGAAACCTGGCCTTCATTTTTGTTTTGTGGTCATCGTCACCCATTCTCACTGCAACAGCTGTGTATGTACAAAAGAACATATCTGCACCCACTCGAAGATGGCAGCAACATGAAGAGAAGATGAGAAGGCATGCTGGTTGTATTGAAAATAAAGCAGTAATGAGTAAAACGACATTCCAAGGGTTACCTATCCAATTGAAGGAGAATCATATTCATGCCACACTGCAGGAGAACCATTCATGGACAATTAATTGATGGACGTTAAAATCATTGGCCTTAGATAATCCAATCTTTACAATTCCAGGTTTGCTATCTGGATTAGCAAAGCCGACAAACACGTCAGTGACATAATTCTGCCCTGAAAGCATAGTTGAATTTCACGGTTAACATTTGACTAATACATAAACCTAAAGATAGATGTAACATATTTACAAAAGCCTTTGGAATAATGCCTTCACATTTTACTTGAGATGAAACTACTACAGAATCTGAATCTTGGCTATGGAATGAAAATGGTGCCATGTACGTACCTCACTTTGACCTGAGATCTCAAATGATGACACTGTTGTTCCGTCCTGGCCAGTCGCCTATCTCGATGCAAGGAATGTGAGCTATCTTGCTCCACTCTTCTCCCGTCTTCTGCTGACACCTCTTCCTCAGAGAAGGGCAATTCTGGATGCTCAGGAAAGAGAGCGATGCCGGAAGACCCTCTTTTGGCAGGAATTCGAGACTATCACACGAGCTCAAGTGGAGCTCTTGAAGACAAGTGAGGTGTTGAAGTCCCTCCAAAGATTTCAGACTTTTCATCCGACCGATATGGAGGAGTTCGGGAAGAGTGGTAGGGAGCAGCTGTTCCTTGAGCAACGTCTCCAACACATCCTCGCTTCTCCAGATCTGAAATTTTCGCAGGGAGACAAGTTGTTGCAAACCCCAGTACTCCACTGAAGGCTTCAGTTTCTCACAATCAGAGATTTGAAATGATTGTAGGTTGGGAGGCAAACCCCCTTCTGCAAATGACTCAACATTTGGAAGTTCGGCTATATCCAAATATCGAAGGGCTGTGAGGGTGTGTAATCGGTCGGGCAATAAATTCAAATTCTCGCATCCATGGACTGTAAAATAAGCCAGTTTGGGAGTGGGCAATACCCCGTGGGGAAAAGAGACCAGATTTGGACAACTATAGATACCGAGATAGTTGAGATGAGTGAGATTTTCATCTTCAGCTCCTTCACCAATGGAAAGGGATTCTAGATTTTTAATTCTGCTGATACTAAGAATTGAAAGTTTGGGGAAAACGCCCAGCGGGAAGGACCTCAGTGAATCACAGCTGTCCCACAAATCCAATTGTTGAAGGGATGTCAATTTGGCCATCATCTCATGAGATAGGAATTCTAATCTCCTGCATTTCCTTATAGTAAGTGATGTCAACGAAGTGGGTAGACCATTTCTAGGGAACGACAAGAGCGATGCGCAGTCGTTCAGAGTCAAATCTTGAAGACAATTGCTCAAGTGCGGCCGCAAGCACTCTCTGCGACTAAAAAATTGAATCTCAAGTTGGGCAAGCGAGGAAAGCGACTCCGTCTCCAGTAACGACGAGAGACCAGGGCATCCAACTATCTTCACTTCTTCAAGAGATTGTCGCAAGGACTCCGTGTTAACGATGAGAGACCACGGTATCCATCTCGTTCTGGTAGCCCTTTCATGTAGAACCCCGCAGTCGTCCACATAAAGTTTTCTCAAGCAAGGAAGATGATCGGGCAAGTTTCCCCTCAGCTTCGGACAATTCTGTAAAGTCAGCTCCTCGAGACGAGGAAAGTCTAGAGATTGACCTCTGCCTGGACAAGGTAGCCATTCCTCCCAGTCCCGCATCCCTATGAACTCTAGCTTCTTGAGAGATTGAAATGGCTGAATTAAAGAAGCTCCATTACCCCTGTAGAACTCAACACCAATACTCTTGACAGATTTCATCCCTCCTATATAGAGCTCTTTGAGAGCGGGTAACCGCCCAACTGGTGGCAACCACGAACAAGTACTACAATAAGTGAGACGCATGACTTGTATGTTGGAGAAGGAAGGGTCTCCCAACCAATCCGGAAACCTGGTTCCACCATAAAAGCTGATGGTCAGCTTCGCCAGATTTACGGAAGGTTGTAGGCTTCCAAGTACATGTCTCTCTTTATCATATTCATCCTTACGACCCCATGCCAACTCTACTTCGCTGAGATGTTTCTTATCCTTCAAATTGGCCCCCAAGGCATCCATAGAATTGACTACATTTTGCAAATTCAAGATAGATAATTTTCCTCGAAGGTGCGACAATTGCCCCAATTCTCCAATGCCACTTGACCCAGTAGATTTCCCCAACACAAAAACAGTCAATGTTCTCAAACTTTTTAAACTACCCATTTGTACCGGCATCTCTTTTACACGAGTTCCACCAATATCAAGGTGACGCAAATTTATCAATTTTCTCATGTCTGCAGGCAATTCAACAAGTGAGGAACAACCGAACAACAATAGAGTTTGCAAATTGTAGAGAGTACACACCGTATCTGGTAACCTTTCAATTGCAGTGTAAGAGAAATCAATGTAGCGCAAGTGCAAGTGTTTACCAATGCTATCAGGTATTTGAGTGATATTTTTATATCTTGACAGTGACAACACCCTTAAACATTTTAGTACTGGTAACAAGTCCTCTAGAACCTTAACACTTACATAGTTCTGATCCCACCACTTATTGTATGGTCTTAAAGACATGGGAAATAAGGTGCGCAAACACTTAATTTCGTCCAATGGCTTAAACTTTGCAGCAGTATCAAATCTTCCTCTCATATATGACAAATGCCGAACTCGTTTAGGATCATGTGGCTCTCCCTCATCCAACCTAAAACAAAATTCTCCAGAGACGGACATTGCCAAGTCGTTAATGAGATCATGCATTGTGAAACTTGATTTCCCAGGTAATGATCTTTGAAGTAGTGATCGTGACAATAATTCATCAAAGTATCTCTTGCCAACCTCTTCCAATCCTTCACCACTCTTAGCTTCTGGAATTAAACCCAGTGCCATCCAAAGTTGAATTATATTTTTCTTTTCAAATTCATAGTCCTTTGGGAAAATTGAGAAATAAGCAAAGCATTGTTTCAAATAAGTAGGGAGATAATGATAACTCAATCTTAATGATGGAAGAACACCTTCAGCATGCAATATCTCCCAAAGATTGTTGTTCAATATGTGACTCCATTCCTCGTAATCCACATTACAACCTAAGAGACCCCCAAGTGCTTTTGCAGCTAAAGGAAGACCATTGCACTTGCGTGCAATTTGCTTACCAATTTCTTCCAAGTCTGGATGCGCACCAGGATTTTCATTTCTAAATGCATGTTTTGCGAGTAACAACCAACAATTGTCATCCGACAAATGTTTCAAGTAGTGAATAGGCCCGGTGTGCACCAGGGATGCAACACTTTTGTTTCTCGTTGTTACAATGACCTTACTTCCCCTCGCCCCATAAGTAAAAGGAGCCCATACAAGATCCCAATCACTATAGTTGTCATTCCAAAGGTCGTCCAACACAAATAGGAACTTTTTCCCCCTCACTTGTTCCCTTAGATCAGCTTGAAGCAAGCTATCTGGAAGACTGCAAGGTTTTGAGCTAATTGATTCAATAAGGGTTTTAGTTACCCTCATAGCATCAAAATCTTCGGAAACACATGCCCAAGCAGTAACTTCAAAATGCTCTTTTATTTTTTCATCGTTGTAAAGGACCTGAGCAAGGGTTGTCTTACCAACCCCGCCCATTCCCACTATGGGGATTACTGATACGTGGCTGCTACTCGCATAATCAGATAGCAACATTGTTTTCAACTTGTCTTTATCTCCATCCCTACCACAAGGACTAAATTCATGCTGAACAAAGAATGTTGTGGGAGTTCTTTGAGAAATTTTCCCCTTAACACCCTCTATAAGACCAAGGAGCTTAATTTGTTTTTCGAGGTGTTCTAACCTTTTGAATAACTCTTGTATCCTACCATTCATGCCTTTTGAATAACCTTTTGAATAAAACGGATTACGAGAGGTAGATAGGAATTTCAACACCTTGGTTTTCTTAGTTTGATATTTAGCTTCCACCTTGGAGCGCAAAGCTTCAGCATCGATCTCATCGAGTAGATCCTCCGCATCAAAGACAGCATGTTTGAGCTCGTCGAGCCACCTTCCCACAGCAGGGTTGACAATCTGCTTCTCCTCTGCATCATTGAGCACTGCATGAAGGGTCGACAACGTCAGCTTCAGGTTCTCCACGAGCGAAAGATCAAGCTTTTTCCCCCGAAACAGATCCAAGAACTCGCCGGAACCAATCTTATCGCACATCGTCTGGATGGAAGCAGAGAGAAAAGCCTCTCCAATCAAAGCTCCTGCCATTTTCTTCTTTCTTTCTGGAAACTAGTAATCTGAGAGAAGAGTTTTGTGACGGAAACTGAAGCTTGAACTCTTATGAACTTCACTTTTGTGAGCGGGACGACTAGATATTGTCTTGGTCAATAACTCAGTGGACCAAACACGTCAATAATTGTTTTGTGAGTGGAAAAGTAGAGGGTAAAAAATTGGGTCGGTGGGATGAGGAATCGTTTTCTCTTTCTACTTTGGATAAAGTAATTGTACCGCCGGTGCAACAGACGATTGTCCTGTTTTCAAGCAATACAATATACTTCTAATTGATATTTGTTACGTGGTATCATCAATTTATAAGTTATAAGAGAATTTCTCTCGTTATGAAGTGGTTGCATGATATCGTTTAACTAAAAATTGAAATCCAAATAGTTATTAAACGACCTTAAATTTCTCTCCTTACCAACTAGTTAGGATCTAACATAAAATCTATTATTACTGAACCACAAATAAAAACATTTTGTTACTCACTCAAAATAGGAATAGCATGTTCTATACATGAATTTACATTTACAAAAGAGTACATGTTAAAGTATTACAAGCAGATAATAGATGCCTTACAAACTTCGTTGTCGTACATTTTGTCAGTTTGTCATATTTTAGTCCCAAGGTTAAGAAAATAGGTTTTTTTTTTTTTTTTTTATCTATTTCTCTTTATTCTATTCTACTGTTGTCACCAATAACGTACATGAAGCACTACCATGGCTCAGAGTTGTTACCAAGAATATTTCTAACATATAACGTACTACTCCAACCATCCTCCATCGAAATTAGGTTAAGGCGTATCATCAATTTTTCCACAACATCTTCCAACAACAAAAATAACTCTCCACTCAATATGCAACCTCTATTTAGCCTCTTTAACGAAAATATTCTCAAGTTAATATCTTATCGACGCAATATTGATTGTCGCACATCACCTGGACGGAAGCAGAGAGAAAAGCCTCTCCAATCAAAGCTCCTGCCATTTTTTTCCTTCTTTCTGGAAACTAGTAATCTTAGAGAAGAATTTTGTGATGGAAACTGAAGCTTAAACTCTTATGAACTTCACTTTTGTGATCTGGACGACTAGATATTGTCTTGGTCAATAATTCAGTGGACCACACACGCTCAATAATTATGAGAAAATTCATGGTCGTGCTTTGTTTTGTGAGTGGAAAAGTAGAGGCTAAATTATTGTGTCGGTGGGATGAGGAAACGTTTTTTCTTTCTACTTTGGATAAAAGTGAATCATACCGCCGGTGCAATAGACAATTGTCCTGTTTTCAAAGAATACAGTATACGTTTAATTGATATTTGTCATGTGGTGTTACCGATTTATAAGTTATAAGAGAATATTTCTCATTTGGGAGTGAATGCATGATACCGTTTAACTAAAAACTGAAATCCAAATAGTTACTAAGCGACCTTAAGTTTCTCTCCTAACCGACTGGTGAGGATACATAAAATCTATTATTACAAAACCACAAATAAAGTAACATTTTGTTACTCAATCAAAATAGAAATAGCATGCTATATACATGAATTTACATCTACAAAAGAGTACATGTTAACGTATTACAAGTAGATAATAGATGCCTTACGAACTCCGTTGTCGTACATTTTGCGGATTTGTCATATTTTAGTCCCAAAATTAAGAAAATAGGTTATTTTTATCTATTTCTTTTTATTTTATTCTACTGTTGTCACCAATAATGTACATGAAGCATTACCATGGCTCATAGCTGTTGCCAAGAATATTTCTAACATATGACGGATTGCTCCGACCATCCTCCATCAAAATTAGGTTAAGGCGTATCATCAGTTTTTCCACAACATTTTCCAACAACAAAAATAACTCTCCACTCAATATGCAACCTCTACTTGGCCTCTTCGACGAAAATATTCTCAAGTTAATATCTTATCGACACAGTATTAATTAAAGTATTGACACAATATTAAAGGCATTTTCGTTAAAGATGACTAATAGAAATTGCATTTTGAGAGCAGAGATAATTGGTGTATTTGTGAAAAGTCTAGTAAGCCCAATTTTCCTTTAATGAATTCGGGATGGCAAAAGAATCACCTTTTTTCCGCAATAGAGATGTGGTAGATGTGGGTTAGGCCAATTGGCCAAGTAATGTGTCTGCCTTTTTACAATCCAGTTCGCATTCCTCTCACCATAGACTACAGTAGTTTAAAATATCACATGTCGAAAATGGGAGTGGAGAGTGTTGAACTTGGAATCTTTCAATATATTAGAAAGATAAATGTCACTAAATTAATGACTACTTGGTAAACGAATGCATATCTTTAATCGCACCATACTTTATACAAAGTATACAAACACCTGTTGTCCTTCACAAACTATATCTTCTGCACACTTACGACCTAAAATGTTGGCGCTTTTAAGGATAGGCCTGTACGCCACCAACATATGTTGCTTCAACAGATGCAGATTCTTCAGCTACGACATCATCCCACGAATCCGTGGACAGTATGACAAAGTCTGCCAGTTTTCCGGGCGATAGAGATCCCAAATCACTGTCAAGAAAGCATGCACGAGCTGCTGAAAGAGTGTACCTGTCATGATTGTTAATGTATCAGGTGGAACTATAATACAGCGGCAAGTATGAGAGATGGTACAAAACAACGTTGATCGGTTGGATGACACATTCTTAGTGACTCTGGTCTGGGACACCGATCAAGAAGAAACACGAATAACCTAAATAGCAGTCTTAAGGAAATTGTGTCAACAAATAATGAAATCTAAAGGATCAAATGATTCAGTGTCGCATACCCCTTCAACGCCTCATTCAGAGAAAGTCTTTCAGTGGGAATCCATGCAGTATCCCAACCAGGGGGAATCCTTTTCATTGCTGTCTTAATACCACCTAAAGGATTAATATCCGAGACCTGCAAGAACAGCAACAATCTAAAACTACACAAAGTTTCACACACTAAACATAAAGTGCATCAGAGAGCCTTGTGTATAATTACGTACATGTGAAAAATATATCTGCAAGAGTCATTACACTTACCGGAAAATCAGAACCAAGTGCCAATTGTCCATTGCCAGCCAAGAGTGACTTGAATAAGTAGGATCCCTTGTGAGCCCTGTCTATCCCAAGTTTCTTTGTCGCAGATTCAGCGTCATCTAATAGGTGCTCTGGCTGTGGAGAATTGAAGTTTGAGTTTTAGAATGAAACTTATTCACAGCAACAACGGAGTAACGATAATCACTCGAAGGTTTGAAAACTATTAAGACCAAAGGGGCAAAAAATAGCGATAAAATGAAAGAAGAAAATGGAACTCATCCACTCAAGACCTTTTTTCAAAAAACTATTTTATTAAGTAGATTACTCTTTAAACCAGAAAGTGATTCAAATGTCAATGTGAAATTACAGTAACATGTGATCCCACAGCATACAAAGGATAATAGTGTGATCAAACCTGTACTGAAGCAACAATCCCGAGTTCACCAAATCGGGCCGGTGTCTCAGGTGCTAGATGTTGGGCATGCTCAATCTGAAAGCAATTTTTTCTCCAGTCATGCAAGACATAATAAAATTTTGAAAAGGAAAAAGTTTGCGAAGCATATGCTACATTTGAACAATCAACGTTCAGAGAAAATATTTTTACCCTGAATCTTCGATTCCTTACTCCATTTGTTGAAAACACTGACTCATACATGTTAAGGATCAAATCATTTGCTTTATCACCTATAGCATGAATAGCAACCTGAACACAACGTAAAACAAATTTTAGAAGTACGATTTCATTTACATCTTGTAGAGAGTTGAGACATTTCGAAAGAGATGAGACCACACCTGAAGGCCAACTTTATCTGAAGCCAAGGTCAGGTTGAAGAGACTTTCATTATCCGTCACTTGCAAGCCATAATTATGAGGCTCATCAGCATATGGCTACAGAATTTAAAACAAAACTATCAAGAAGATAATATATTGAATGTGGAAATAAAAAAAGTTGCTTGATATGATGATGCAAGGGTATGAGGTGAATTAGATAAGCTCACTACAACGAATTCCTATCTTCCTAACAACATTTCCCCTGCCTTAACAGCAATAGCATGAGAAAGAAGAATAAATATGAGACAAAGAAAATATATAAAAAATAAATGGAGTGGCCAAAGTCAACGGATTTCAAATTTATATGCTAAATTTACTAAAAGAAGTGCAGATGCAAAAGTACCGAGGTCTTCACCTCATAAAACAGTGCACTATTTGAACCCAGTGAGCCATCAGCAAAAGCTTTAACACCGCCCAAGTAAATCCATTGGCTCAGAGTACGTCCAACTTTGTTAACAAGGTGCTGAAAAGGAAAACAAAACTCTAAGACAGACAATAAACGACACAAAAATTAAAACATTCAGTGAAGTTAATAACTAGGTTGGTTGGATATAAAAAACAAATATTCTAGAAAGTAAGTTGTCCAATGCAAAATTCCCCATAGTGACATCTCCTAGTGGTCAAACAAATGTCAAGAGACTTCATTTCAAGAAAAAGAATAAAAAGAGTAGACATTATTAACTCATATACATTTCGGATAAGAAACAATATGCAGAAACATAAATCTAACCAACAGTGCAATTGCAAAAAATGTTCAAAATAATTACCCTCTATAAATTTGAAGAGGAGCATCGTTCTATAAGGAAAAGGCAGAATATTCATATGACAACATAAAGGAAAAACAGGTGAACAATCATTCTTTAACCCCTGTCAGGTTGAGAATAAATTATTACGTAAGATTAGACCCCAAAGAAGTAACCGATAAGAAGTCATACATGTAACCGTGACCAAGTCTCCAAGGGAAAAAATAAGCAGACCCTGATCACCATCCTCCCTGAAGAATCAGCCCATTGGTAAACATCTGCAAAAAGTAACCAAATGAGAAAACAAGTAAACAAGCATCTGAAGCAGCATGACTAATTAAAATCTTAATATATATGGCCAAAAAAAAAATAGCATGTTGATGTTCCATGGATGTAATAGAGTTGTAAACAGTCGTCTGACTGAACACTAATCATTTTTACAATATCACCTTAAGAACTGCATTAAACTTTTGTTGTCAGTATGTTAATGTTGATAGTGATTCCTTTACATGACCAAAAAGTCATGTGAACTGACTTACTAGAATAATAATGTTTCGACTCAAAGGACGTGCAAATAAACCCTTAAGAAACTTAACAGAAACCTGAAAAATCTTCCCAGGATTGCCTTACTGATGCCCCAGGAAAGTATCTACCAAAATCAACAACTGTTGTTACACCCCTCATCAAGGCATGATTGCTGGCTCTAAGCATAGCTTCCCTCCGCTCCTCTACTGATACCTCTGGAATGGACGGAAGGAGAAGCTTCATTGCTGAATCAATCAACAGTCCAGTAGGTTCTGCAGAACAATGAGCTGGAACATAAGTAACTTATCACTCTAGATGTTACTTATCTAAAGATCTAAGGATACTGAAAATAGATGAAAATGATTTGATTGTGTTAAAAAATTTGAACTTTTGTCGAATAAGTCAAGGATACTATTGGTACAGCAGTATCACAAGTGTCATGTCAACAAATACCCAACGCCCTAAATATTGAAAGAATTGTATGCCGTTTCCCTTGCCTATTGGTATATCCAAGGAATTGCAAAGATTCAGGATGGCCCAACTGAAAGCATCTAAGACATAAAAAAAAGGAAGTTAAATAATACCTCCGCTGGTTGTTTTCATAATAGTTCCACCAATTGGATCTTCTGATGAATTTGTAATGCCAGCTAACTTAAGTGCCACTGAATTAGCCAAGCCCATATGGCCATCCATCCTTGATAGCCAAACCTGTCAACGAGGTATACAAATGACATTAAAACACCTACTATGATAACTATCAAAGCACCAAACTTTTATTTATAAGACTTACAGGATTGTAAGGTGTAATATTGTCAATCCAAGAAGCCGCTGGAAATTCCCCTCCCCAAAAATCATTGTTCCATCCACCACCCAAAATCCAAGAACCTTGTTTTGTGTCTGATTTTTTCATTTTTTATTCTATCAACGATGAGGTTTCGCAAGATTCTAGGCAATTTGAAAAACATTATACTATTTTAAAAAGACAAAAAACAACACAGCATAAAAGGCAGGGAACTGACTTCTCACTGCTTCTTTGACCCTCTTCAGAAATTCCTCTTTTTGACTTATGCCTCGTAGTTCCACGCGCCCCATCTGTTGTCCATTGGCAACATTTCAAATGCACATACAGAAACTTGAATAAGAAGGAAAATAGACAAATAAGAAATCATTTGGTTATTGAACAAAGTTTATATTACAAAAATTATGGGAAAAGCATAGTTGGAAAACACAGTTTGAAGACTCGTGAAGGATAGAAGTTGTTGAAAGAAAGTTCCAGACAATATAGTTTATAGATATGTTTAAACTTTCACATAAATGAACGCACACGCACGCTAACACAGTGGAATATCCAATAAATCAATTCACAAACCTGAGAGAAGTAAAAAGTTCCAATAACAAACAATACAACATGTTTTGAATGGAAGATGCATAATGAAAGGAATTCTAGCCTCCTGAACGCTCAAGTTTTCAAGGCTTATGCTTCCAATTGAGTTTAAATAGTGGTTTTGCATATTTAGATTGCGTAAGCAGAAACTAAAAACACAAACAATATATGCATTGGACCCAAGCACACAAAACTTTACATTTCCCATTAGAAAGGGAAAATACAAGCGTAAGACAAGTAGAGTCACAAAATCACTTGTTTCTTAAGCTAGATGTGCTTTTTTTAATTAATGTCCTTTTCTCTACTATTTATGGCGGATTACTTGTCCACTTTACTGTATAGTTTCTTATTTTAAGTTGTATGTGGATGTCACACCACATCTTTGTACATAACTTTTGGTTGTAATAAAGCATGTTTCTTCTCAAAAACAAAAAACACAAAGGTTTCCTTACAGAGAGTATTTCTCAAGGAAAAAAGGAGCACATAACACTCAGACCAAACTCAATTTTAAATTTGACACTTCTGCCGTACCTGGAGTCCACCGAAAATGAGATGGACGTGAGAATCAATAAATCCAGGGACGACAATTTTTCCCATAAGATCGAGCTCCTTAGTCCGATATCCAACCATATCCTGCATCTGAGAAGGTTATATTCAAAACTCACTGAACTTGGTACTTTTCTTTACCAACTAAGCTCATACAATGTAAAGAAAAGGTTATGGCATTTGCAATATAAGTAGATAATAAAAGGCCAGAAAAAATACAATACCTAAATGCTACTTAGACATACAAAACCGACCACATTGCCGTACAGTAGTGGTCCCCTCCTGTACTAAATTTAGACCGGTGCTCAACAATGTGGTCGGTTTTATGTCTAAGTAGCATTGTTGTTACGAAATTGAACAAAAGGAATGAAGCCGTAAAAAATAACAACAATAATATCAATCAAGCTGTTCGCCCTATTGCACCAAAGTTCGAATCCTCTCACCATAAATTAGACTATTTTATATTATTTGTTTTGCAAAATTTGTAAAAAATTGTGAAACATGGTGAACCTGGACGGAGGAGTAGTTGCCAACACGAAGAACCCTTCCATTGCGAACAGCCATGGAATCGGCGAAAGGGAGAGACTCGTCGCTCGTGTATATCTTGGCATTTCTCACCACCAGGTCCGCCACCGGAGACCTCCACAAACTCCACCGCCACTCTGCAATAAAATTCAAGTATTAAAACTGAAAATTAAAGGAAAAAAATGGTGAAAATTGAAAGAGTGGGAGCAGGAGTGTTACGGTGGTCGGGATTAAGAACGAGAACGGCGACGACGAGAGCGACGGAAGCAGAGACGAGTACGAGGAATTTCATTTTCTGTTCTGAACTTGGCAGAGCTGGAGGAAGAGACAAAACTGAGTCTCTTCAGTCTTCACTTCAGAGTCTAGTCCAGTTCGGCTTAAGGAGGCAAAGTTGCCAACAAACGGCGGAAAAAACAAAAACAAAAACGACATAGCCACAGCCACACGTGACGCCGAATTGGGGAAATGAGGAAACTAAGCAATTTTTACTTAGAGAGCTGTTTTGTTATCATAAAGAGTAACTAGCATTTACCTACATATTTTGTGTGTATAAATATATTTTTTTAGAAAATGAGAAGAGAGGGAGAGAGAGAAAGTGGGCGAGAGTGGGAGGTTTTTGTTTTTGGTTTATTTTTGTTTAATATTGAAGATATTTTAACATCATATGTAGATAAGGCTTCAATAAAAAACAATAAAATTTGAACCTGTGAAATTTCATTATTGCCCATCAATTTTTTTTTATGATAAAAGACTAAATTACCTTTTCACCCTCTTTTGATTGACAAAGAAGATTTTATTAATTAATAGAGATTATTTATGTGCAACTTTATGAGTTTTGCATTGTTATGTCAATTATTATTCGTAAATATATATTTTTATTTGTTTTATTTTATTTTATTCTTCATGCCGTATTATTGCTTTAAATTTCTGTAAAAAATTTCAATCACTCACGTTGCGCCACCAATGGTAGAGCCGGAATTTTATGTGTGTGAGGCCTCTCACATACATAGGCAATTTGAACTCAAAATATAAGAGATTGGAGTAATTTGCATAAAAATTGAAGGACCATAAATTCAATAGAGAAAACTAAAAACATTGTACAAATCCAGAAACTTGAATAGGTAAAAGGTAAGTATGATTTTATTTTATTTTATTTTAATTTTTTTTTTTTTGAAATATAAGATGTGAAAACTGCACTGCAAAAAGATGGATGGATAAAAAAATGAGGCTTGGCCTGCAAAGTAAAAGAGTTTAAATTAAGAACACACTTGAATTTTAAGGATACTAGATTGATATGCAACAACATCTGTAATAGTAACACGAAAGAAAAAGGCAAGATGGGACACGTATTGGTCCCTTAGTGGCTTCGCCATTGTGTGCCACGTATAACTAGAATCCGTGCAGGTTTACAAAAAGTTTTTCACCCCTTCATATTGCGTCATGTGTCCTTATTTGATTTTTTTTTTTTTTTTTTTTTTTTTTTTTTTTTTTTTATTCCTCCTCATCTGATCTTTTAATTTCCATCTCTCCCTATAAAAATAAGAAATCAAAATAAGTTATCAAGCAAAAAAGTGCAGCACACAAAAATACTACACATTACATTAAAATATTCCCAGTGCCCAGGTACGTCCAGCATCTGACAGATACTTTTGGAAATCATCGACGACTCAATGAATACTAATAACAAAAAAAGTGCATATAACTTAAAATGGTTGCTTTTACCTTAAGAACAAGACAGGAAGAAACAAAAAGAAATAACAAATCAAGAGCCCTTACTTGCTCAGCAGACCAAGGCCTCGGCTTCTATCGTGTAGTTGGAAAGAATACTATCTTTAGATGTTTCCCTGGAGTTATCTATTTTCACATCAACCTGGTAAAAAAATGAAAAGACAAAATTAAATTAAATTAAATGAAAAGATAAACGGGTATATTCCAAAAGCCTGACAGATAGATCAATTACAGTGTAAACTTAACGGACATTGTGATAATCAAAGGAAGAGTGAGCATAAAAAAACAATCAGATAATATGAATAAGAAATGTTAATGGGTCACAAACTATTGTCCAGCAATGTGCAAGAAGTCCATCCAGACAAAACTACAAAACGTTGTTTGTTTTTATTAACCATTTAAAACAAAGACATCCTTCCTCGATTAATAGATACTTGCCTGTATGTCTGCATAAGAAAAGTCCTTGGCCAGAGTTGATTTGAAAAAATAGTCTGCAAGGAATACCTGCACATCAGTTAAACTTAGGATTTAATGGCATGCAATGCCCAAGTAAAGTTAGGAGCAAATAGCAGTTTATGTTATTCAAAATAATGAGGAAATAGTTAAGATCATTTTATATGTCTAACCAACGTAAAATATGTATTAGCGAATTAATGAACTAGATCATGACTTCAATTTTTTACAAAAACACATCCGCACGCTGACATGCTGACTTGCGAAGAGATGGAAAGATCTTATTGTAGATTTAAATCATCAATGCATACATGATACATGTCCCCAGTCTCCCGCTATATAATAGCTCCAAGAAAAGACCATCGCAGAGTCTAATGGTATTTAAAAGAAAAAACAAATGCAAGAAGATAATAAAACCTTCAAGGTAACCACCAATGATCTTGATCTTCAAGGTAAGAGCCATCACTCCATCTGAAAACTTGAACAGCTAATACATTTTTCCTGTCCGTACTGGATGGGTAAATGTAGTCGGTGATTTCAAATTCAGCAGGAAGTCTGCTGTCCTGACTAACCTAGCACGAAATGAAGCTTGTTAATGTATCTGACAGAAATTCCTATCAAACCATGCATCCTTTACAAACGCAAAATGATCTTCACTTTCACATTGCTGTATGAACTGAGTGCTACAATCTACAAGATCAACAAGTGCGGTTATTGCTAACTAATTAAAAAGCCATTAAATAATTACCCATATCCTATCGGAATGCCATTCACCCACGCGCAGAAAGCAGAATCAACAGCTTCGAAGTGCAAAAAAATCCTGCGACCTGTCAAATGCTAGTCACATGTCATATAAAACAGAAAGCACAAGGGATGTCGTGCAGGTGAATCCTCAGTGTGTGTCATGATGCATGCATACATTCCGGAATATAATTACATTTCAAAATGGTTACTTTAAAGTTGAAAATAAGATTATTTCGAAGCATACAAATTATAAGGAGGTACAGGTTTAGAGATCAGGAAACAAAAAACAGAAGGAAAAAAGGACAAAAATAAAAGAATTCAAAAGCGTCACTAAATAGGAAGCAGCAATGCATTCAAATTGATCATACCATTCCATTCTTTAGGAATGTCAAAGTATGTCCTATAACAGCCGGTAGGATTGTCCACAGGGACAAAAGGTGGATCCAGTGGAAATGGATAAACAACATTTGTATAAATAGGCCGATCAAATCCATGCATCTGCCAATTTGAAGGAACTGTTCCATTAGAGAAAAATAATAATGAGTTGGATGAAAATTGCATGTCCTAGATATGGAAAAATCATGATCGATGAATAACATAAACAGTTCACAAACTTGTAACATAAAGGTATTGTTCATGCTCAAATCACTACAAGGAATAAGGACATAAACAACTAAGAATATAAAAATATTATTAAATTTCCTAATTTTTTGAAAATAAAGATGAAAAGATAAATATGGCATGAAGTCACAATACAAGCAAAGAATTTTCAAAATTCCAAAAGCTTCAGTTAGCAACTATAGTTCACAGCACAAATTCGTACCTGGAAGGAACTGACTCATTTGTAAGCAGCACATATTGAGCAGTTTCACTATCTGACATGCCTATGTCTCTTGAAAGAAAAAGGGTGGTGAAATACAGGGCCGATTCATGAAAGCAAAAATCTTCTACCAGAATAACAATTAGTCAACGTGCATGTGAACATAAGTTAACTGAACAATTAAAAATGCGTACACCTAAACGTGCCTTCAAACGTCTCTCACTTATCCATAACATTGAATGCAAACTACACCGTTGCAAAAAAGGAATATACAAAGAAGCAGCGTGGAGAAAACTCATGTTGAAAGTAAAATGATCCAGTAGATTGCTGGCATGCATGATAATTAGGTGGTATACTATAGGTTATATGCATAACAGAACTCCTTCTAACAACCTATGCATTCGGTTGAGAAAGACATTTTTAAGAAACAGTAGCAGTGAAGGAGTCCTGAATTGAAACTTGACCTATCTATCCACAAAAGAAATGTAACTGGAAGAACTTCACAAAGAAACTCCCCCAGACCTGCCTTCCAATTTAGCAGAAAAGTTGAATGTGGTGGATCCTTGGATCTACTGAGACTGACTCCCAAAGAGATAGGTCCTTAAAGGTAGTTGCAGATATAAATATATCCTGATAAATTTTATTGGTTTCCCATCAGTTCCTAGAACTTGATTGGATGCGAGCCAACTATCAATTCTACACTCCTACTCAACACACAATATAAATATAAGGAAGGAAAAGTGAAATATAAGGAAGAAAAGGTGAAAGATACAGATATGCTTACCAGGCAAAGTTTCCCACTGAGTATCAGGAAACACAGAGTCATAAAAATTTACGGGAACATTTTTAGGACAGGAAGCCAAGAAGAATTTCCCCAATAGCCTGACAAGGACTTGACAAAAGGCAAGCCCTTGACCCAAAGAGCCGCGCTGTCAAGAGCTCCAAGAACAGCATCATCATTCCAAACAGCAGAGTCGGATACCAGAAAATTCACTTTGTTGCGTTCATACCAATATTTCAGAGACCCTGCACAACATAAGGCACGTCAGATATCTTCTAAAAGTCAGGCATTCAATCAGAACTTAGATGATGGTGCTCCTGAATCGTGCACCCAAACATCTGAGTCTGACGCGGAACCATTTGGTTCAACGGTTTTAAGGCTTGGGAAGGGTACAAAATTCCTCACCCATGTTCCTAATCCTACCCATTTATGTGTACTATCATGTGTAACTGGCTAATGCCCCCAACCTTGAACAAGACGCCCATACTATTGGCAATATGCAACACCATGCTCACATACCAAACCATGGCACAGTTCATGAGCAATGTGCGATAATACAAATCGGCATCACAACCACGCCACACCTTTCCCTATTCACTCTAGATATTTAAAAAAAAACATTTCTACCAAAAACCTAATATATCACAACTCCAACAACAACTTTAGACCAAAAACCTCATACTCAAACGCAGTCGAGTATAATCTGCAAAGTCAAAACTTTACATGAAATTACTAAACCATCATCATTCACAATATGTATCGCATGTAGAACCTCAAATTCATAGTAAACAACTCAGCCAAACGCATTCGAACATTAAATTTACATCCAAAATACAATGTGAATCTGAATCAAAGAGTTCTACTTCAACAATTCATCAATAAACCCCAGCAAATCATCAGTTTCAAAGGAGGAGTTTGGTGATTCTTCACAAGACGAAAAAGAAACCTTCGAGGTTTTTGATCGCTGTAACGATGTGTTTCACAATCTCTTCACTGATACAACAATGGAAACAAGGACGACGTTGGATGAGGTACCTTCTCAGTCGCATCATATAGCAAATTTAGACACTGAGGAACAAGTTGAATACAAAGATACTGGAAAAAACAAGAAACTGTTAAAGTATAGCAGAAGGAAAAGGTCGGCTAGGGCATCAGTCAAACGTGAAGCACAAACTCGAACTACCAAATTCATGTCAAATATGAAAGTTTCTTTGGTGCCACTGAAAAGGTCTCTATTTCTTGAGAGGAATACTGGGAAAGTCGTTGCTAGCAAGCTTGTGGGTGGAAACAAGGCAGAAAAGAAAATTCAAGGGGGCATTGTCAGATTTAATGAAGATAATTAGCTGGAATGTGAGAGGATTGGGAAGTAGGAAGAAGAGGTTGATTTTGAAACAACAATTCAGGCGACTAAAGCCCGATATTATTATCTTACAAGAAACAAAGAAAGAATCAATTGACAGATCGCTTGTGGCTAGTGTTTGGGGAAGCAGATTTAAAGAGTGGATTTACGCCCCGGCTCAAGGAAGATCTGGGGGTATAGCTGTGATTTGGAACACCAAACACATCTCGGTTATTGAATCTTTGGTTGGAGGTTTCTCTGTCTCCATAAAAATTAAAGCCCTCAATGGGTTGGACTGGTGGTTATCTGGTGTCTATGGTCCCTGCAAAAATAGAGAGCGAAAGGAGTTCTGGGAAGAAATGGCTGGCCTTTACGGTATTTGTGGACCAAGATGGTGTGTAGGAGGAGATTTTAACGTGGTGAGATTTGTAAATGAGAAATCAAATGGGGGAAGAATGACTACAAGCATGAGGAATTTTAATGATTTCATCCAAGATACAGAACTTAAGGATTTGGAGTTGCTCAATGCTCAATTTACTTGGTCAAACTTCAGAGAAGAACCTGTGTGTCGGAGGTTAGACAGATTTTTGATCTCGGTAGGCTGTGAAGAGATTTTTCCAGAGGTAAGACAAATGGCTTTGGCAAGGGTCACTTCTGACCATTGTCCAATCCAACTAGATACTAACAAGGTGAAATGGGGGCCAAGTCCTTTCAGATTTGAAAACATGTGGCTACAGCACCCAGATTTCAGGAACAAGTTCAAACAATGGTGGCAATCTGAGCAGGTGGAGGGTTGGGAAGGTTATAAATTTTTGTACAAGTTAAAAGCTATCAAAAGAAAGTTGCAAAGATGGAGTAAGGAAAGTTTTGGTGATGTTGAGAAACAAATTAAGGATGCTGAGGCTAGCATAGAGGATTTAGATAGGAGAGAAGGGTTGGAAGGGCTAGATGTTGCTGCTAAAAGAAAGAAGGAAGAGTTACTTTTCCTTGTGGAAGATCTAGCTTATAAGGAAGAAGTGAAGTGGAGACAGAGAGGTAAAGTGGAATGGGCTAAAGAAGGGGACGGAAATACTAAATTTTTCCATAGAATAGCAAGTGGAAGAAGGAAGAGAAACTATATAGAAAGGTTGGAAGTGGATAATAGGGGAGTGGTAGAGGATGCAGAAGAGATAGAAAAACATATTGTTAACTTCTTCAAGTCCCTGTTTAGTAGTAACGAAGAGGTATGTTGGGGATTGGAAGGCATCAATTGGGCCTCAATAAGTGAATCTGAGGCAGCTTGGCTTGAGAGGCCTTTTGAGGAATCGGAAGTACAAAGAGCAGTCTTTGATTGTGGAAGGGACAAATCGCCAGGACCAGATGGTTATTCCTTGCAAATGTTTCAACACTGTTGGGAATTCTTGAAAGTGGATATTTTGAAGGTCATGGAGGAGTTCTTTGAGACCGGAATAATAAATGCGGTGACAAACGAAACATTTATTTGTCTAATTCCGAAAAAGTCAGATTCTTTGAAAGTGACGGACTATAGGCCTATAAGCCTAGTTACTGGTTTATACAAAATTGTGGCGAAAACCCTAGCTTCAAGATTAAGGGAGGTTATGGGCAGCACAATCTCTCCACATCAAGGAGCTTTTGTTAAAGGCCGACAAATTTTGGATGCCGTCCTTATTGCAAATGAGGTGGTAGAAGAGGTGAGGCAGAAGAAAGAGGAGGGATTGGTGTTTAAAATCGATTTTGAAAAGGCTTATGATCATGTAGAGTGGAGATTTTTAGACGAAGTTTTACAAAGAAAAGGCTTTGGCATTAGATGGAGAAAATGGGTGCAGGGATGTCTAAATTCTGCAAATTTCTCCGTTTTGATAAATGGGAGGCCTAGGGGAAAATTTCATGCTTCAAGAGGTTTGAGACAAGGCGACCCACTGTCACCTTTTCTTTTTACCTTAGTAGTGGATGTCTTGAGTAGATTAATGGAGAAGGCTCAAGAGAATCAGCTGATCAAAGGTTTAGGCATTGGGCAAGAAAGGGTGGAGATCTCTCATCTTCAATTTGCTGATGATACTATTTTCTTCTTGGCGGACGATGAGGAAGTTTGGAACAGCTTATTAGAGGTGCTCAATTTATTTTGTACTGTTTCAGGGTTGAAAATCAACAAAGAAAAGTGTTCTTTGGCTGGAATAAACTCAGATTGTGAGAAATTAAAAAGGTTGGCAGATTCTTGGGGTTGTGAGGTGGGTAGTTGGCCAATAAAGTATTTGGGTCTCCCTCTTGGGGGCAGGCCAAGAGCACTTACGTTTTGGGATCCAGTGGTAGAAAAAATGGAAAAAAGACTTCAAAATTGGAAGAAGGCCTTCTTATCCAGAGGAGGCAGATTAACTTTGATTCAATCTGTTTTGGGAAGCTTGCCAATCTACTACATGTCCTTGTTCAAAATTCCTTGCGGGGTGATTGGACGCCTAGAAAAACTAATGAAAGGATTTCTTTGGGAGGGGGTGGAGGAAGGAAAGAAAAACCACCTGGTGAAATGGGAGATAGTTATTAAAAGTAAGGAGGAAGGGGGTTTAGGAGTAGGGAATTTGAGGAATCAGAATGAAGCGTTATTGGCTAAGTGGTTGTGGAGATTCCCAAAGGAACCAAATTCTCTCTGGCACAAGGTGATAAGAAGCAAGTATGGGCTGCAGGATAATGGGTGGAATGCAAATCCTCCAGTGCGGGGTTCAAGTCGAAGCCCCTGGAAAGATATTTCGTGCGGTCTCCAAGCATTTCTACAATGTTGCAAGTTTAAGGTGGGCAATGGGGAGAGGGTGAGGTGTTGGGAGGATGGTTGGTTGGAAGGGGGACCATTGAAAGAACAATTTCCTAGATTATTCTTGCTATCGAGAAGGCACAACCAGAACATCGCAAGTTTTGTGGATATTTCTATCAATTCTTTGAGCTGGAATTTTGATTTCAGGAGAAATTTGAACGAAGTGGAGATAGAAGAGGCGGCTAGATTATTACAGAAAGTGGAAAATGTTCGATTGTCTCAATCAAGAGCGGATGATAAAAGGTGGAAACTGGATCTATCAGGATTGTTTACCTGCAAATCCTATCGCTCTTTCTTGAGCAACAATGGGATTGTGCAACATTTTCCACCCTCTTCACAGATTTGGAAATCAAAAGTTCCTCCGAAGGTCAAAGTTCTTGTGTGGCTAGTGGCTATTGGGAGGCTCAACACTTGTGATCAAATTCAAAGGAGAAGTCCTTTTATTTGCATCTCTCCCCATTGGTGCGGTTTGTGTAAAGCAAAGGAGGAAAGTGTTAACCACATTTTTCTTCATTGTTCTTACACGATTCAACTGTGGTGGAAATTGTTTCAGGAGGTTAGAGTAAGTTGGGTCATCCCAAAGGGTTGTTTCGAGCTTCTAAGCACTAATTTTGAGGCTCTAGGAATTGGGAGGAAAGCTAAAGCTTTGTGGGGTTGTCTGGTGTCGGCAGTTTTTTGGAATATTTGGTTGGAGCGTAACAAAAGAATTTTTGACAATTATACTGGCGTGGGGGTAGCAGATCTGTGGGGAAGAGTAAGATATTGGGCAGCCTTATGGGCTTCAGTTTCAAATGAATTTAAGAATTACTCTCTTTCTCACATACTGTGGGATATGTTAGCAGTCGTAAAATGATTTTGGTTGAGGTTGTCCTACTTGTAATCTGATCCTTTGGAGAGATTTTCTTGTTCTGTTCTTGGTGGATTTCTTATCCACTTCTGTGTATTACACTTTTCTTTTTTAATAAACTGTTATAGTTTCTTCTCAAAAAAAAAAAAAACAATTCAACTACTCAACCTAAAGCTTAAAAATACAAAAACCAAATTCAAGAAATCAAATTTTAGAAAATCAAAAATCAAAGCAACAAGAAACTGAAATTGAAAATGGAATGCCATGAGTATCTGACCTTCAACTGATTCATGGCAGCGTAAAGGGACATGGGCGTCTCTCTTCCGCCATTTGATGATCGACTGGTCCTCCCACACGTGATGCTGCCCGTTCTCTAAGAGGGAAACGAGTTGACCCGGCAAAGAAGCAGCCATGGCCGAAACTATTTATATTTAATTTTAAATAAAATATTTACAATAATTTATGATTGCATAATATACTGGATATGAAGATTCTTATAAAAAGAATCCGACAAGGATCCGCCTGGTTATGCCAGGTAGGGGTGGTGGCCCAATTAGCCGGCTTTGTTTGATTTGGTTCGATTATATCACCTCAGATATACATACATACATATATATATATATATAAAAGGAATTTCATAATCTAAATTTAAAATAGTAATAGACTGAGAATCTGTTTGGTACTAAGGTTTCACTAAAATTGTGATAACATATAGGGGAAAATGCCGAAGTGTCAAAACATGTAGGTGATTTTCGTTTGGTTTGGTTTAAGCGATTTTCAAATAAGGCAAAACGAATCAAATACAATGTACTCCGAGTTTGATTTGGCTTGGTTCAATTTACACGTTATTGGTGAAAAACCAAACCAAATAGCTCAAACAGGTTTGCTCGAAACAGCTCGAGCTTGTATCGGATTGGGCTCGTGTTTGGCGCGTCGAAGCTTGAACAAAGTGATTTGGTTTGTTTACATCCATAACCAGAAGCACTAAACCAGAAAAATGAAAAAAAAGAGGAGCATTAAATAAAAAAATACCAAATCAGATGCATAATAAACAGAGCAATAGAAGCCACTGAAGGCCATTGACAAGACTTCTGCATTTCATATATAATAACTTGATTTTTTTCAACTGCAACATAAGTAAGCAGCTTACTTTTCTCCCAATTCAGGGTTCAGGTTAACTGCATCCAGTAGCTACAAACTAGTTAAACTAATCAACGCTCTCGAATTAAACATAAAGCAACGAACGAAATGCTGAATTTGTCGGGAGCTGCTAACGACTGCCTAATATATACAAATCAAAAGGCAGAGTTGCAGAATGTTCAGAACCTAATTACATCAGAATCTCAAAATGACCGATGCCCAGGAATAGCCATGCCCTACTGCGTCTCGTTCCCAGTTTGCTCCGAAATGGGGGTTTGACTTACAGTTTCCTCTGCAATGGGAGTTTGGCTTGGAGTCTGTTGTGGAATGGGGTATTGACTTGGAGTGGGGTTTCGCTCCCGATTCCCTCCTCTCCTGGTAAAATACTTGCCTATGAATGTTTCGGCAACATCAGCATACTTTTCCTTAATGTAATTCTCCAGGCATTTTCTATACGAAAAATCTTCCTTGTGACCATCTGTTGTCACAACAAAAAAGCATCTGCTGTCCTGGAAACTGCCGTGCCTATCAACCTGTCATCAATGGCCGGTGTAAATTAGGACAATATGAGACCAAATAAATCCATTAATACATAAGCCAAATTCATTCCAAAAAAAGAAACACAGCTTCGAAAATTTGTGTTTCTTTTGGTTTTCGATAAGAACACAACATAAGCAATGGGGGGGGGGGGGGGGGAGGTATGTCATTACAAGGCAAATAATTCCTGAGAAAAGGTAAATAAGACGAGGTATTCTGGCCTGGCTATGTCTTCCAAGTACTATGAAAGAAACATCTTCCCCGTCACGGACCGGAATCATAATTCGTATTTAAAGACAAGTATATACTCCTCTAATGTCTTATTATCTGAAAGATTAGATCTCCTCAACCTTGGCAGGCTGGAGCCACGAGTGAATAGCTAGACCAAATGAGAAGAAAAATGGTTTTCCGACTAAACCCTGTCTAGATCATCTTCCTATCTGTAGCAACCCTTTGCTAAAAATTAAATATTGACTAAAAAAGGGTTTGAATTCCATTGAGAAGCAGAACAAATTTAGGCATGCGACAAAAGTCACAAAACATATGGAAGTTTACCTTAACGGACAATGTACAAAATTCAGTATAAACGTTATACTTCAGTAAAAAGTAGAATGAACATTAGACTAACCAATATAACAATGAAATCATCAGTCATAGATTCCAAGCATAATGTATCAAATATGCACAGAAACATAATTCTAAATAAATAGTTAAGCAAGAACAGGGCAGATAAACATACTGTGAGATGGCCAATTCCAGAACCCATTTTAACAGCTTTATCCGGGTGGTAATTGAGAACATTATCAATTATAAATGACTGGTCATCAGCTGACAGTGGATCCCCATCATTGTACCTGGATAAAATAATTTAAAAGCCGATATTAGGTTAGTACATTGTCAAGCACCAAGCAATGATGTTGCCACAACTAAAACATTCAAAAAAGGAAAGAAAGAAAAAAAAATCAAACAGTTGCAGAATAACGCACCAATAATTATAATGCCCCAAAATGAAATCAATTATTTAATATCAAGATGAGTGAAGATATGATGTCCCTAAGACATCTCAAAAGGAAAGTCAAATGCAACATGTAAAATTCATTAAGCTATTAGATGCCTTTCCTTTATGGTTGTTATGCTTAATATTTGTGTAAAGATAGGCTTCATATGAATGGGAAGTACAATCAAAGTGGACAAGCAGTCCACAAATATGCTGTTGACAACCTGCAAACCAAGATATTAAATGTATGACAGAGTGCACCATCCAACAACGTAGAAAACAGAACAAAAACCACCCATACTACAATCAGGACAACTACAATATCGCAGTTTTCTAATAGAAATTGACAAGAATGGGCAAGGGCAACCATGGTATACAAACGTGACCGAAGCCCAGAGAGATACAGAAACCTAAGCCGTCTCTCATAAATAGTCCACAACCTCCCCAACTTTGTCTTTAAACTTGGAGTCCCAAGAGTTGTAAAGCCAACTACCTTCTATCATGACATTTTGGGAGGGACTTCGGTCTTAGACTCAGGCTCAACTAGAGTTTTGGCATATGAATATGAAACAACATCATTGCACTACATGTGATTTATGATAATTCAAATGTTAAAAAGCAGTCGACTGTGAGGGAGGATTTTGTCAGCAAATTCCCCAGATTTAAATGCATTCTTACTTCAGACAAGACATCTAAGTGTCAAAAACTCAGTTCTCCTTCAGAAAATTGAATAGCATCATACACTTTGATAATTTGATTAGTCTCGTCCTAATTGATAAGAAAGAATATAAATAGAAAACTAACCCAGATTGATGCATTATTCTTCGGATAGAGCGCATAATAGGTTCAATATTAGAAAGAACATCTTGCTCCTCGCTAGGGAACATATCCAATCTTTGTCTTGTTGCAGTATATAGTCCAACCACACTGGAATTATCATTCATCATACCAGGTGGTTTAGCAGGACGGTTCTTATTCTTCCACTCCCCGGGACTAGAAACCCAACTCTTTGAACCTTCAAAACGACTTTTCTTGTTTTGTCCCCATTGGTGATGTCTTTCACCAGTATTACCATCTCCACTAGGTGAATCCCACCCAGACAAGCTTGCAGGTTGAGTTTCTGTCTCGGGAGGATTTTTCTGCCCCCAAGAACCAGTTGAAATTTCGGAAGACTTATTCTGTTCCCAAGCATTTTCATTCCCTGTTTCTGTTTCCCCAGAAGAAACAGCACCCCATCCATTGTCCTTTTCATCTACGTCTTTTGTTGTCAGCGGGAGGTCTATTGGTGCGACTTTCTCTGCCCCTCTACCACTCCAATCATTTTCACTTGCCTTATCTGTCCCCCAGGTAGAAGTGGTATGTTCTCTAGTTTTCCCCCAGGTAGATGTGGCATCTTCTCTGGCAGTATTTGTCCCCGATGTAGGAGTGGTATCTTCTGCTGCCTTCTCTGTCCCCCAAGTAGAGTTGGTAGGTTTTCTAGCTGGAGTTTTCCCCCAAGATGATCTATCATTTTCACTTTCCTTATCTGTTCCCCAGGCAGAAGCAGTATTTTCTCTAGATTTCCCCCAAGCTGATGTGGCATCTTCTCTGGCAGTACTTGTTCCCCATGCAGAAGTGGTATCTTCTGCTGCCTTATCTATCCCCCAAGTAGAGGTGGTAGATTTTCTAGCTGGATTTTTCCCCCAAGATGATGTATCATTATCACTTTCCTTATCTGTTCCCCAGGCAGAAGCAGTCTTTTCTCTAGATTTCCCCCAGGCAGGTGTGGCATCTTCTCTGGCAGTACTTGTCCCCCATACAGGAGTGGTATCTTCTGCTGCCTTATCTATCCCCCAAGTGGATGTCGAAGTTTCTTTAGCTGGAGTTTTCCCCCAAGATGGTGTATCACTTTCACTTACCTTACTTGCCCCCCAGGCAGAAGTGGGAGGTTCTCCGGCTTTCGCGGCATCTTCTCTGGCAGTATTTGTCCCCCATGCTGGAGTGGTATCTTCTGCTGCCTTGGCTATCCCCCAAGAAGATGCGGCAGGTTCTTTAGCTAGAGTTTTACCCCACGATGATGTATCATTTTCATTTGTCTTATCTGCGCCCCCTGCAGAAGTGATATGCTCTCTAGTTTTCCCCCAGGCAGATGTCGCATCTTCCCTGGCAGTATTTGTCCCCCATGCAGGAGTGGTATCTTCTGCTGCCTTATCTATCCCCCATGTAGATGTGGTAGCTTCTCTAGCTGGAGTTTTCCCCCAAGATGATGTGGCATCTTCTCTTGTACTATTTGTCCCCCATACAGAGGAATCATTTTCCCAACTTGACTTTCCAGGAGGAGTTTCTGATTTGTCCTCAAATTCAATAATATCTTCAAAGATGGGCCTATCTAGACCAGAGTCAAGTTCTGGCGACAAGCACGAATCTGCTAATTCATCTACCACCATAAGATCATCAACTTCTGCCCCCAGTGCTCCCGTAGTTGCTTCTTCTCCATTTGCTGTGCTCACCATATGCAGAAAGTTGAAAACATCTAACCCACCCTCTTGATTCAATCCTCCCTTGAAAAAAAAAATTAATATTTAAATTAAATGGCATGGAACATTCCAACAGTAGATTAAACTACTCCATACAACCGAGAAACACTACAAGTATGTTAAAAACATATTTACCTCTCGTGTGTCCCACAGGATATCAAACCTGGATCCAGTACCAACAGCAACATGTTTACCCCATGAACATGATGCAACTATGCTTGACAACGAATCCATGTGGCACTTTTCAGCTGCTCTCTCAAAGCACTTTCTTGGTGTCTACAATCACATGTAATGAAACTACAATTAGTTGTGATTGTAGTTCATCTAACCACGAGCTATAGGTACATGCCATTCACAAAATTAGGTAAAAGAGTTCAATTACTCACAAAAAGTGTTGCTTCTGTAAATGGTACTTGAATATTCAATGCGCGAGATAGTGCTTTATATCCACTAGAATTAAAGCCAACAAAATTTCCAGCACATGTCATGCTATTTGCCAGGAGGATAAGATGCTCTTTCAGGACACCTTTCGCCACCATTGTAACAGCTGTTGCGAGGCGCTGTGTAATCAATCCAAAAATGTGTTCTTAATAGAAAAGTAGGAGACATATCTCTCATATCACCCAGAGTGGGTCTAAATATGATCCAATTTTCCTTGACAATTAAAAAAGTTAAATTTCCTACGATGTACATGATACAGGCCTAAAAAGAAGGTGCCATGCCGAAGGGAACCACAAATACAGCACATAATTACAAAAAAGATCTAAAATTCATAAGAAGGTCCGTACTTAATGAAGATCAGTCACACAAAAGGCTGATCCATAACTAGGGGTTAAATAATATAGAAAATATATCACTGTATAATAAAGTATACATACAAATATATACACAACTGATGTGGTAAAGCATGCCCGCTAGAAAATAAATACACAAGGAAGCAAAGAATTAATTGCTGTGAAGAACAACATAAGTCTAGCAAGTCAAAAATTCCAACGGGAGAAAAGCTTACTACACACATAGAAGCTACTGGACACAAAAGCTGATAATTTCCAAAGCAATACAGCAGCTAAATATGATCCACCAAACACAATATTATCGCAATTACTTAATGCGTGTCTGAAATTTACCTACTTGTTAACGAACAATAAAAAGGTTCAGTTAGTATCAAACAGTAGATTTTGACACAAGAAACAATTTAATTGGTATTGTCTGAGGAAAATTTCAGATTTTTTCCTGTGCACTTGATTGGTATTGGATGAAACTTTCCACAATGAGGAGTTTTTCCCTAGATTTTCTTACACATGGATTGAGTGCAACTTTCACTTGACAGAAGATGTATTGACTATTCAGTAATGAACTTGGCTTGGAGACAACTAAGTCCATGTCAGAAAATTTCAGTTTCAAGCTATCAAAACATAAAATGACTAAGAAAAAGTTAGTGTCAACACAAATACATACTGCTTGAAACAAATTATTTAGGTTATCTTGCCTACTACTAAATGAAACCAACAAAACATACATGCAGCCCAATCACAACCCATAATATAGACAACTACCCACAAAAGCTGGCATGGCTTCTGATACAGGGTCATAAAGTTCAAGATTTGCACTAGAAAGATGGAAAACTGTGAACCTCTGATTTTACCTGAACTGCTTGATCAAAAGCACAAGACACTCCCAACAGCTCTTGAATCTGTTTGATGGCATATGGGATGGAACGCCTGGTGTCAATTAGGTGAAGCACGGGGAGGCAAGAATCGAGAACGATTCTCCATGCATCACCACTTTGCTTGACAACAGATTTCTCCAGAACAACATCCAAGGCCCATTCACCCTTTTGAGATTTATTTGGGCTTCTAATCCAAGTTGTTGTATCTGGATCAATCCATATTATATTTGCTGACGAAATTCGAGGGTCACCTGTCCATTTTAGAGACACGAAGACTTTAGTAATAGAAGAATTAGAAAAATAGTTTCCAGCAGTAAACATGCCCACCATTTAGTAAAATCTACAATAAGTGAGAAAATAAAACTGCTCCTATCACCAGCATCAAAACTCCAAAGATCGGCTGACTGCACCCAATCTGATCAAGTATCATGAAAGGACTATCTCTCAACTCAGGCATTACTAATGCTTAAAGCTAAAATGTCCAACGCTTCACTCTATATGTCAAGGCCACTGCACCTCTCCAAACTTTTCCTCCAACTTTCAAGCAATAGTATCCAACCAAATCACCCAAAATGAAAACCATATCATACCGGCACAGTTCCACAAAGCTTTATTTGCCTCCTCAAAGTATAATGTTTTCAACTAATAAATTAATTACTATAAAAGAGGACAAAAACACACAACTCAACCTAGAAATAAATGATGAACATTTGGACTGCATTCTTGCACATTTAACACCAAACAATTGATACGCACGGATTTGGCCTCTTACTTTGGACATGATCACAAGTAATGGTCATCTCATACGCAACTAACAAAACAAAAATTTCTACCTTGGGATGGGATGAAAAGAGTAAAGATGGGGGTTCATGAGACAGAAGAGAAGAAGGATATTTCTCAAACAACAAATAAAAGCAGAACTGCAATCAGACAGAGAAGCAGAACACATAAATTGCATAAAATCACTGACATTTCTGTTTCAGATGTGAATTGGCAAAACATACCAAAAGACCAATACTCACTGGAAAACAAGGAAACTCAAATAATAAATTTATTTTTCACTCTTTAGAATGTCATTCTAAAAGCTACCTTTTATTATTGTTTCTAAAAGCACAGGGCAAATCAAGTCAGCATAGTATTGCGAAGTGGTCTCCAACTCTTCAGTAGCTTGAAGGAAGAACATCAAGCATGGGGAGTCAGATCTTTTGTCTGCACAGGAATGATGAAAAGAACAATGCTCACTGCAAACAATGAAGCATTTATCATTAAGTAGTTTTAATGTGGTGACACAAGTAAACTTAGGAACACAATAGGGAATAGGGGAAGGGAAAGGGGATGTCACACAAATATAAACATTATATATGGTTTGAAAGTAAGCAACTGCCACATGGAAATGATTTTGAAATATGAATCTTATTTTGACATGAAATTTCAGTATCTATAGGGCTCTTAAATCCAGTAAGTAGGTAGGGTTCGAACCACAAAAAGATATATTATATATGTATATATTCATGTTTTGTTGTATCAACAAGAATGATCAGCCCAAATTACTACGGTGGACTTTGTACTGGTGATGTTTCTCTTATCAAGCTATTGAGTTTTCACCTCCCCTTTCCTTTCAGAATTTTTTCCTTCCTTTATCTTAGGGAAGCATAACTAGAAGGACCATATAAATCCAAACCAAAAACATATAAAAAATAAATAAAAATAAAAGCATAGCTCATAATGTTCCACCACTTTCCTCAGTAAAATTATTAATATCATATTGACCAAAATCAATTGAAGCTGTGACTTCGCCTCATTTTCCTCTCACGTATCTTCCATCACACAAATAGGAAATAAAAATGATCAAGTCAATATGGTACTTGGTAAACATAAATATGATCGAATCAGAGAGGGGAAAAAAGACCTGGCAAACAAAACTGTATTTTTGAAAAGATAGCCAATGTTGAACTTTTTCTTCCCAACTCTCTTCCTCCGAAATGAATTAACAGTTTCTTGGCATTTTTGTTGAATCTCGTCTACACCAACATTTAACTCCCTTAACAGCTCCTGTTCAATAAAGCTTTTGTTATCGAAACTGAGAACTAAAAGAAACTTTGTAAATGAAAGTATAAAGAAAACATTCCAACACTTTGAACAATGCAAACCTCGTTCAGATGAATATGACCAACTAGGCCTGCTTCATTTACCATACTTCCCAAACTAGAAAGCTGATTGCTATATCTGCATGTAAGACACAATTTTTTAAAGTCCACTGTCACACATTAATTATACCACTGCAAATACGTAAAATGTGTAGTACATGCAAAACTAAATATCTTGTCAACTACATGGTGACAAAAAAAATATGTTGTTAGTAATAGAGCAACATATTCTCATAAAAGTGGTATAGAAGATTCCACTCTCTGCTTTTAATGACTTTGCTATAGCAACTTATCTGATGAAATACCAAATGTTATCTATCAGGTACACAACTATTACTAAACTGATCAGCTCTCAGGTATCTAACTATTATTAAGCTGGAACTTCGCATGGTTAACCCAAATTATGCAAAAAGGAGCTGCAGACTCTTAAATATATATTTCAGCAGAGGCAAAACCCTTTCTAGTTAGCAAATCACGGAAGGCATATATAGAAATAAAATGAATTCCATTCACTTATTCGTGTAACAAATAATTCTTCCAGAATTATAAAAGCATATTCTCCTCAGAAACATGCAAGGTTTTCTAGAAAACAGAACCACGTATTAGATCTGCAGGGCTATCTAACAAATTTAAGTAGATACCGAGAAAGCTGACAAATAAAATTAAAATATAGTTGTGCTACAGTGTGGGAAGAGACAGAAAAAGCATATCAGCATAGAAAATAAGTTAAAGCAGAGAAGAGGTAGTAACAGGTACTCATTTCCAGTTCAACTGTGGGTGGTGTTAGCTTGAAGAAAGGTGTTGATGCAGATAAAGCAGGGAATATGACTATTGACAATATCAACATGAACTAAGGGATTGAGAAATACATTTCTTGAAACATACTTAAACAAAACTATATGTGAAAAAGTTGCCAAAAAAAGTATGAAGAGGCAGAGCGTACTCAATCATGAATTCAACTGCAGTATCTTTAAGACTGACTTTCTTCAACTGATTCTTAACCAAACATGCTGCACGTTCTCGGCAGAATGTTCTACCACAACCACAGTTACTCAAGTACAAAATTACACGGCGATCAATGAGCTCGTTCTTAAAATTGACTTTGCAAAGCAAAATTTCCTGTAGAAAAGACACAGTGCAAATTCAAGTTATGATCAACATTTATGAATGTACCTTCCCCAGCTCAAAAACATTGTGTGAAAGAAGATATAAAATATAAAAACAAGTATTGAAAGGAAAAACACCATCATAATCAATACCCAAACTAACTACCTTCATCAGCTCCCATGAAGAATTGCTGCTTGGGGTAGAATCAAGAACTGCCTTGTACGCAGGATTTGACATTGCAGTGGCAGCTAATACGCCAACAGGTTCACCAGCAGGGAACAGATTCGGGGGCCTAGATCCAGAGTTGACTCCATACTCAAATTGGATTACTGAATTGCTACATACATTTCTGACCGTGCCATCATAGCAAATAACCACATCCCGAAGAATGGCCATTAAATTTTTAAATAAGGTCCCAGGTTCGGTCAATCCTCTTGAGGACCGAACAATCACCTCTCGTGTAGCAATGGAGTGAACTATCTCCTCGTATGGATCTAACCCATGGAAGAAACAGCTTTGAACTAGTCCATATTCTGCAGAGGGATACTCCATGTTAAAAGAATACTTGTTGTGATAGAGAGAGGCCACATCCTCAACCAACGTCTTTGAGTAGAATCTTCCCTTATCAGAGAGTTGTAGGCCTAGGAACCCAATTTGTTGTACAACCTTGTTGATTGCTGAATCACTCTTGGAGTCGATTAAATCACCAAATGCAGATGACTCCAAGATAAAACATGAAACTGGTACTTTCAAGTTTTTGATTCGACTCTCTAACTGAAACTCTACAAATTCATTGTAGGTTGACCTCAGATGATACAACAAATCTGAAGTATCCTGAATATTCTTCTGAATATCTTGTATTGATGTCTTTGACATGTAAAAATCTTCCAAGCCAACGCTGAACCCTTCTGAAAATATGTTCTCCATCAGCAAGGGCTGTAGAGAATCGAAGAATTTGAGGACATCTTCGCCACCTTTCTCGAAGAAAACTGAGGTAGCAACATCATTCATCACTGCCGAAACTTCACTTGTACTGAAATCAATTTTCAGTATCTCACTTTTATTGACTAAGTACTTTTCCCCACAGTAATCAAAGTGAGCAGGCAATGCAGTCTGTAATATCTGCAAAGCAGTCCAAAATGAGCGAGCAGCATTTGCTTTCAATAATGCAGGTCGTGGCAACGAAGATGAAGCAAACATGGCCAGTTGCTGAGCTGCTGATTTATCCAAAAAATAGTTTTTAAACATCATCTTCAATGACAACAGTGAATCAGTGGCCATTTGCAAATTTGGCTTTCCACTATGAGAGCTAAGCAGCTGCTTCTCCACTGAAAAAAGCTCCAAAACTTCTGCCTTTGCAGCAAGCGATTGCGGATAGAACAAATGGATGCAATCACCATCAAAGTCAGCACTTAGTGGCCCACATATCAGAGGATTTATTTTCACCACATGGTCATCATGCACATACACTTGTAGTGCTTGTAGCGAATGTTTGTGTGTAGTTGGGGGCCTGTTTACGAATACAAGGTCCCCATCCAGAATCCTCCGATGCACCACTTGACCAGGCCTCAAAAATGTGTGCCCTTTGGAACCTTCCCTTAATGAGTAAGTTGATGAACCATCCCTATAGGTTAGGCATAACTTCTTATCTACTAGCTGTTGTAGGTACCTAATGTTATGGTCATTAACCTTCTCCTCAAAGGTGATTCTTTGAGCAATTTCATAAGGGATGCCAACTTCATTCACCCTTTTATATGCATCCCCCGTAATCACTGAGCGGGAAGAGAAGCCTGAACCCTTTCTGATGAACAGTGTCCTCATTTTTTCAAGCCAAGCTTTCGTTGAAGAGGCATTAAGCTCCCTATTAACCCCTAATCTCGCATCAATGTCCCGTGATGCCTTCCCAGTACCCCTAACTTGAAGATACTGATCTACAATTGCTTGAAGTTCATTGGCTTCTACAATTTGGGATTCAAAATTAGGTATGCCCGACCTTGAACTTCTGATGACTTCAATTTGCTTTAGAACTTTTCTAAGCATTGAAATCGAAGGATCCTGGAAATGACAGAAAAACAAGTTATAAACAGTCAAACTAAAAATGTTTACAGTCCATTAGCATACTAAGAAACTAAAGAAACTTACCGCGGACATAACGCTAACACCATCTGAAATCTCAGGTACCGATAAACAGTTGGGAGGGACAGGTATATGACGCAAGATGTATCCATCTTGAGGAAAATAGCCTTTTGAAGCAAGTTTCTTCCTGGTGTCTTGAGGGATTCGCTTTAGCATCTCCAGCACCTGGTATTCATTACCAAAATAATATGTATCAGGAAAATATATCATATGTGTGATAAAAAGCATTAAAATAACAGTTACAAACAGCAGAAACAGGAAACACCAACAGAATTCTATAAGACCAGTATGATTTTCATTATGAGTGATTTGTATTAAAGTCATTTTGTTAGAATCAACTTACACACATCTGGCGAACTAAGTTAACCATCAAACTATTTAGTGAATGAAATAAACTGTGCCAGTTGAAACCACATGGAGCTGTACATCTTGCTAACTAAGTTCACCATCTATTTAGTGAATTAAATAAGCTGTGCCAGTTGAAACCACAGGGAGCTGATGAAAGCAACAGCACCCTCTGATCAATCCATTCAATGAAGAATCAGTTTGCCAGATTACTGTGATAGAGGGGATGATTGCATGTGTGTAAGTGCCTCATACTAGATTTAAGACGTAGTGATCGCAGTAAACCAGAAAACATTTCCCACAAATGAATTATGTGCAAACAAGGACTTCAACTAATTTTGCCATCAAAACAATTAGTGGAGCTAAAATCAATCATGTGGATTGACACCAAAGGAAGTTGGCAGAAGCAACAGCAACCCCTGATCAATGCATAAAGTAAGTCAAAGAGGAATCCAAAGTAAGGTGCTCACTTTGTCTATTTCTGTGACAAGTGCGGATTTCTTTGCATTAGTGTCAAATTAATAACTTAGAAATAAGTTCATAATGGAAAACATCAAACTTTTCCACTAACAAAAACAGCATGGAAGTGAAAGTGAACTATGATCAAACAAATACTTCAATCCACATAACTGGGCAACAAAATTCAAATCAAGATCCAAGAATGTGAGATGAGCAAAGAGGAATTCAGTCAGGAAGTAAGATCCATACCTCACAAGGGAGCAAAGTCCGTATATGATCATCACCATAACGAAAACCATATCGTTCTAGGAAATTCCAAAAACCAGGTGGTGTTCTTGACTTAGAAGGTCGCTTCAATTGCAAGGAACAAGAGCTATCTGTTGGTTTAGTCTCTCCAATAGACACTTGTGCAGCATCCTACATAAGAAATGAGAGGGCATAAAACTAGTAGATGGAAAATGAAGAGAAAATTTTGCAGAGTCTTCCAAGTTATATCCAAAAAGTATCCAAACGTGAAGAGAGCCACAATTTTAGCAAAAGAAGCAACTTAGATAAGAAAATTTCTAACTTAGTCACAGGAAAACCCACAAACTAAACAGTTGCTATAAAACAAAAACATTAATACTGCATTATCTCCAAAGTTATCCATGGAGAGGACGGTGTAAAGTTTATGACAATAATAAGCTGACAGAAGATTACGTGCTCAGTTTATAGAGAGAGATACCATCTTGAAACATATGCAACTCATTAGATAATTGCAACTGAAAAATACAACAACCAAGTTGTCTTATAGCAGCTTTCCAATTGAGCAAAAGAGAAGAACATGTTAAACCCCAAAACTTTGACGACACCGAACTGAAGCGCAAACAGATGACAAAAACATCACCCATTGTGAAAGATTTTCTAACCCCACCCCCTTTAGAATTGTCATAAAGTATCCTGTTCCTCTCCATCCATAACACCCACATAACAACCAGCAGCCCCTCAACAGTCTAGCCTTCTTACCTCTACCAAAAGCAAAAAGACTTTCACTAAGTAGTGACTGGAACCCTTCTGAAATTACCCAACTCACTCCAGCCTCTCCGGATAATGAGAATCACAAATTTAAAGCTCCTGGACAGTGGACAACAAATGATATGCATCATCTCCTTTCCCTTTACACATGATACCCCAAATAGGAGAAAGACGACAACTAGGTCTCCTTTTCTAAAGCAAATCAGAAACGTTCAACCTCCACATGTCAACTCAAATTAACAATGCTAAATTCTCCGTGCATGGACTACCCTAAAAAACAGACATTTTGCTTGTAAAATCAAATGTAATGACTAAAAAAGCACACAACTGACGGTCAACAAACAACTTTATCTAATTATATTACGTTTGATCTTTAAACATAGTACACCAACTGAAAGAATCAAAACTCTAAACCCCTAGTGAGTGCAGGGGCATCCCAACAAAGAAAGACATATGAGATAACACACTTAATGTTCTAGAACACATATCCTAATATCAATTGACCCTTTTTTACAAGAACTTAAGGGAAAAACAATCTTAACCAGGAATACTGACTCCATTAGGATTTCAAGTATTGATCTTTTCTGCAAGCTCATGGAATGTAGTGCCATTCCAAATAAAACTTTTAGGAAACTTGAATTACTAGAACAGAATTTCAATATACAAAAGACACACCGGAAATTGAAACATAGCATAGTGAAACATTTCTAACTAGAAACTAGAACCATGTAATGATAGCTGTCCAACTACTGTTCAAAAAACATGTATTTCATTAAATTAGAATTAGTGGGTGGGTGAGTGGGTGTAAACGTGCGTGTACGCCCGTGAGAAACTCAGAGAGCAATAGATCCACAAAATTACTAGATACAGTAAGTACACTTGACATCATAAAAACAGAAAATGATCAATTTATACGTACCTCACAACATGAAGCTAACATTCTTTCTGCTAAGCCAGCGTTCTTGGTTGGAAACTGAATAGTAAGAAAAATGGATACAGAATATAAGCACAGAGATTTTTATGATAACAAAAAGCATCCAGTCAACTGTATTCTTTTTAAATATAAAAATAAAAAAACTGCTACTCAAATACAAAGCGCGCACAACCAGTTTACATAATTACAGATGCTGAAGATCAACCCACATCACTGAAAATTTGTCCTCCAATTACATAACAACAACAAAAATATTGTGAGACTTGTGGTTGACAAAGAACTATTCACATAATACAATCGTGGATTCTCTAGTATTAAGTTCAAGCTTCAGACTTTCGTTGAGAAAATTGGGAAATTAAAGCAACTTATGAAATTTAAATGAAAAGAAACAAGAGTAATCCACAGATTACAAATACGGTGCAATGAAGGGCACTTGTACAAAATGATAAAATAAAAAACCAAAAGCAATCCCAGTGATGGTTGGAATGGATGACACAGCAAAAATAGCTTCAAAATTCAACTGCTTCTTCATGTAAATCATTTTGTTCCTCAGCTGAAAAATATAACAAACAAACCAGAATCTGCATCTCTTCCCTTAACAGACAACCAAAGTCCAAATAACAAGCTAACCAAGGGGACATATTGTATCTGCTCTGCAAGTAATGATCATAGCAACAATTTTAAACAATGAAGAACTCAATCAGGTGGTACCTTGTTCTTTTTCATTTTCAAGCATTTCAAGCACAATAAGCTCAGCATCCGCTTCAATTCGCTAACATGATTAGGATGAAATATTGGTACTGGTAACTCAATATACCCAAAATGACCTGAAAAGGGATAAAGGATACACTTACATTTCCAACCATATTCTTTCAAATATCAATTTATAAAATGTTTCTTACATCTGACTGGTTTCACAACATGTATAATATAACTCACTGTACCAAAGGTTGAGAAATGAAATTTATGCACCTTCACACTTCCCAGGTTCAGAAGTGCCACAAGATTCACACTTTCCGAACTCAAGGGGCAGGCCAAGGAAGGGGTTGGAAAGTTGACTTGCATGGCTGATAGAGCAATCACTAATAGATGCTGTACACTGCCAAAAACGTAAACATAAAAATATAAAACAAATTATTCCAATGGTTGAGTTTCGTAGTAATAAAACAAATTGTAAAAAACACTTGGAGGTGATTTTCTAATTTACTCTCCCATAGAAACTAGTCACACATTAGCTGTGAAGGCATCTTTTACTTTATTTTGTTTATTAAGAACAATACGGGGAACAAATTGCTGAAGGCATATTACATTTGACCAATAGAAAGCCATAATTATCTTTTGGTATAATCCCTAAATGAAGCCTTATATGAGCACAGAATATAAATATTCAAAATAGAGTCTAATCCCTCCAAGAAACGAAACAGAATTCTCCCTTGAACTCCTATCAAAGGAATGCAATTTTATTTTCTCTGAAACAAACTAATGCAGTTAAGCCCTCTCTCAGCTGCAAATGGCATAAACTCAATAACTTCCCAAGTAAATGTCAAATTTCAACTTACAATTTCTTGATGAGTTGCTAAACCAAATTTGATTCCAACGATTTCCCCATCTAAAATATTTGAGGTCGAGGCCTCCTCCATTTCCTTTGCAAAACCTTAAGAAACTGCAATGAAAGAGAGAGGGAAATATATATAAATGTAGGAGGACTGTAGCTATTACAGCAAAATCAACATGCAAGTATACCACACACAGCATTACTAAGCTAAAATTTAAGAACAAATAGTTTGAGGGAGGAAGCAACCTCTAAAACAATTAAAATAATAATCAAATAAGTTAAAGGCAAACTAAATAACGAAATACAACAAATCTGACCCAATGTAGTATGTTTAGTTTCTGAGAAAGTGGGAAGAGTTAAAAACCCAGCACAACTAGGCAAAAAGCAGAAACAAGGTCTAAATTTCATCCAATTTCTAAGCTACCAAACACAAAAGAAATATGCAGAAATAGGAAAGCGCAAAATTACCGGAGTCTTAGCGCTTGTTCGTACTCACAGCTACTTCGCAGGCAAGAAAACCCTAACTGGAACCCAGAAAACAAAACGCAAACAAATGCATTTAGCATCACCGTTAGAGAGATAGAGAATGGTCCATTTGGTCACTGAGTAGCAGAGAGAAAATTAACCAAATGTCCAACATCTCCCCCCCCCCCACAGTTAAATTTCCCAAGCAAAACAAAAAAGACCCATGTAAAAAAGTCTCTCATTTTCTCAGCCACCAAACACCAAATAGCAAAATGCAAACAATTTAGAGCAAAAATTACCACAATTTTTCGCTTCCTCCGCACTCTGACATTGGGTTGTTGACTCCAAAACCCTAGATTAAGCCCTGAAAAAACCTAAAAACCAAAAACGGTTTTTCAACGGAGTGAGAGCTCTACCCGTCAAAGTTTTTGAAACCAAAAATAATTTCAGTATATTTTTTTCACAAACGGACACAAAAATTGGTCGGCAGAGGGAGCTTACTCTCTCAAACGGCGCCGTTTCCCTCTTCAGCTGTCGCTTTCACTCCATCTTTTCTGAGACTGTGATGACCACAGAGAGAGAGATGGTGGGAGGGTGAAATGGTTTTTGCATGAAAGAAAGGGAATTTTGTTGGGGACCTGGGAATTTTGGACTTTTTGGTCATTTCACAGATCACCACCTGGTTTTTCTTTTTTTAAATAAGGACCCGCTAGTAATTTCGTCAAGTCAATCCATCATTTTACGAATCGAAAAATTCACAGACATTTCAACCTCTCATTACCATCATCACATGACTAAGGCCAAAAATCGGAACATGTTTGGAATTCTTCCCAACAACCGCGTTTTTCTAGAGGAAAATAAAATAAAAATATGATGGATTTTTTTGAAATTTTGGAGCCGTACTGGTTTACGGGGGTGTGTGCTTTGTGGGGGCTTAGGGGTGTGAAATGACTGGAACGGACTCGTTGACCGTTTTGGTTTGCGAAGAATTTTGTTTGGTTTGGTCAAATGAAGGAGGGCAAAATGGAGAGTGCACCACTTTGTAAAGGGTGGTTTGCGATTCGTGAAGAGGGAGAGGAAAGTGAAAATTGAAAAACGTCATGCGAACATTTCGCTCCATTCTCCAAAGCCGCTTCTGCTTTTAACCTAATCGAAAGTATAAAATTATTTTTTTACGTGTTAATTTTTTTTGGGTTAAGCTTAATAAAACTTTTAAGTCATCTCTGATGGATAAGGATTGTTTGCCCTCCACTTTCGATGCCTTTCACGTGCTCTCCTATTTTGTATGGTCAAGGTTAAGCTAAAATAAATAATAATAATATAAAATATTGACGTGACTTAACCGTGACCACACAAACAAGAAGGCACGAGAAGGACATCGAAAGTGGAGAGTAGACAATCCTTGTCCATCTCTAATAAGGTGTCAAATAACCAATATTCTTTTTTTTTTTTCACCTAAAATTATCTCCAACGAAACGAAAAAAATCATTAGGAAAATATTTGGCCAAAAGGGCTTGCTATTTGAAGCCCATTTGGTAGTCCAGGTCATCACTGTTCACAAAGCCCATCACATGCAAAAAACGATTAAATTGTGCTTGGATATCATTTCATGTAGCGTGATACACTATTTATGCACTCGTACATAATAAAAAGCCTAGATTTGAAATTCTTTAGATCAAACAGTTGGAGGCATTATGATTAGTTTTATAAATTATTGAAAAATTATTCTTCTTTTTTCCCAAAAAAACTATAAAAAGTTACAATTTTAACAGAAAAATATTAAGTTCAACCGCATTGATTCGACATGGCATTCCCAGCATCTAAACCTTATAAAGTACCAACCTAAGCTGTTCATCAATATATAAACTTTCAAAATTAAAAACATCCGAAGTTTAAATCTTTCCTCCTCGACTGAAACTCCAAAGGCTAATTTTTGTACAACAAATTGTTAATTTAGTATTTGATGTCAAAGCTATGTTGCATAACATTGTTACGTTATAGTGTTGTTTAAGTGTTTCTCAATGATAAATTAAAAATTATTATCGCCCCAAATTCAAAACCCCATTTTCGTTGAAAAAATTCATATTCAAAGTCGAGTACGATATTCGTCAAGTTGGGCGTTGGAGTTTCCCCTAGGGTTTAAGGCCCAACGCCATTTTGAAATAGCTAAACTTCAGCTTGAAATTTTGAATTGTGTAATAGCCTATCATTAATGGAATGAGATCCACTCCGGACTCTGTGTTCAGAGCTCGCGAACCAAGAGATCCATGCCACTCAATTTCAATCTTACAACCCCCATTAGTCCATCTCACTAATCCATTTCACTAAAATTCAAAAACTTAAACTGCTTGGATCTCTTTCTTGAACGGTTCAGATCTCTCGATCTGCGGATTCCGAACACAAAGATTCGAAGTGGATCTTATTCCATCATTAATGCACATAATTTTTGCTAGAGAATGTATTATAGTTGCACACTCAGCTAGTAGATTTAGTACAAGTATCACTACTATAATTTTCTCTTTTCACTAAAGTAGTTCAAACCAAGCCTTTCATGCCTCTCCAACCCTAGTGCTTGCCTCTGTCTCCCCGGCTGAGTCTTTCCCTTGAACAATTTTGTACACAAAACTCATTGCAAACAAGACGTAAACACACAAACTCAAAGCACTCAATCCTGCAAGTACCCAGTAGAAGTAATCGAGGTGTGCGCGGTTGAGATTGTCACCTAACCATTCTTCCCCGGCCTTGGAGCTAATAGCCTGTACCACAGATATAACAGCACTGCTTATGAAGCTTCCAACTCCTATTATACTTAAATATGCAGCTGCTCCAAAACTTCTCATCGCCTCTGGCATTTGGTCGTAGAACAATTCCTGGAGTCCTACAATTGTGAATGTGTCTGATAAACCACAGATGAAGTATTGTGGGAGCAGCCACCACATTCTCATTGGCACTACTGCTTTAGGGTTGTCAATGATCCCATGTTGTTTAGCAACACTAACCCTTTTGGCTTCCACTAGGGCTGACACAACCATGTTGAGTATGGACAGGAATAGGCCAAAGCCGATTCTTTGCAGCACGGTCATGCCTGAGTGATGTCCCGTGAACTTTCTGGCTATTGGGACGAAAATCCGGTCATACATTGGCACGGTGATTAAGATTATGAGGCCAACGAGGGCTCCGAGGGATGCTGGAGGAAGCTGAAAATGGGGTCCGATTGAGCGAATAATCGTTGAACCTTGCTTGGTATAGTAGGTGTGGAGCTGGGATTGAACTGCATTGAACATTAAGCAACTCAACCATATGGGAATAAGACGCAGGACCAGCTTCACATCTTCCACTTGTTTTAGAGAGCATAGTCTCCATGGGTTCCTAACGTTACTTGATGCATCAAGGTTGTCAATGATCATTGCCTTGTCCAAAAACCTGCGTTTTGGAATATACTTTTAACTTTTTAAGCATGTTTGGTTTAGAAAATAAAAACCGAGTATATTAATGTTCATGATCAAATGGAAATAATTATATATATATATATATATATATATGAATGTATGTATGTATGTAAAACAAAACATGTAAATCCCTTTCTAATTTGAATAATAACATTGGCACTCTTAATTTACACCCCATTCCCGATAAAATGATCTGGTCAGTATCGGTTAAATAACATTTCTCTCATGTTTGGCTATAGCAATAACTTTTGAATCTAAAGCCACTTGGTCCGTAAACATGAAAAATACTAGGCTAAAAATAATAAGCTAACCATAAGTCGATATGCTTATATCATAAATAAAAACCAAACTCCATATTGAATACTAAATTTTTTAAACAACAATATTTTTTACACTACTGAAATGATAGAATACTTAATAATTCTCATAAACTCATGATGATATATAGTGCAAGAAACTAAAGTGGGAATTCCAAAATTGCAAGCCTACAATAAACTCAATTATTTATTCCCTCACTTATATATGTGGTAAGTGCTTATAGTATACATGTAGCGATATGTGAAACTTTATAGCCACCAAATTATAATGCAATTCAAATTTGTTAACTCAACTCTGACATTATCTTCTTAGTTATTCTCCAAAACTATTTAGCGACATAATTTCAATAAAAACTCACACATAGTGACATATGAGCTAGACAATGCACCTATACAAATAGATACATCTAAATCAAAGATGTGATCTACAACATGATCCAGTGCGGTTTTGAACTCGACTCTCACATCATCTACTTTTATTTTATTTATTTTTCAATGTTACATCACCTTTTTAGTTTTTAGGTTCTTTCTCCACAACCATAAACGTTTCCAACACTTATCCCACGCACGTTGACCTTGTGATTTACTCATAAAGTCCAACAATTAGGAAAACTTGGCAAAGCCTCCCACACTTGGGCATGCCTGCCAAGTGGACTGACTACTCGTACCTGACCCAATTAAACGTTTTTTGGTACGACTCAATTAATTAGAATTTGGCAAAGTGTAATCTTAGGAGATTTTTTCAAAAAATGAGACTCTTCAAATATTCTTTATCACTTTTGTTTTTTTTACACAATGTATCATAATATTAATACAAGAGTTAACGTTAAGTTGTGAGATGACAGACAGTTTATGAAAAGTCTCATTTTGAAGGAGTCTCTTTCGTATTTCTCATTCAGAAAATCAATCCAAATATTGTTGAAAAGTGACGTATACCTGAATTGTTTTGTCCGAGCCAAAGTCCTATGCTTGAGTTTACGAACCTCCATATTACTCCCACCACTCCTCTCATCATCCCCACAATACACATCCCAATCAGGCGTCTCCTTCACGCGCCACTTCCGTGCCGCCGCCACAAACACTTGTGCCACCGCGGTAAAGGGGCTTCCGAGAGGAGCTTGCCTCCGGTACCTCTTGATTCCAAGTAAAAATAATAACAGGCCTGCTGCCACAACCACGGTTAAAATGCCAAAGCCTACAACCCAGCTCACGTTGTCCTGCAGTATGATAGAAAAATTTAACAGATCTGAAGATTCCGATCCCTATCTTACAAAATGCATTAATTTTGAGGCTTGTTTTTGTCACGTAGCAGTAAACTAAGAAATGACGAAACGAAATTCAATTAAAAGATGACATGCATTCAAAAATTTAACTAAACAATTCAGCTAAAATATAATATCTATAAAGTTTGACGATTAAAACATAATTAATAATGCAAAACATTTCAAGATTATGTGGGAACTGGGAAAATAGTTTGACAACTATCTGTCACCTGAATGTAGATCACCACAAGCGTGGCAACGGTGGCAGCAACGACTATCGCTAAATACCACCAGTTGAAGAATGAGCTCTTAGCCTTTTTCTCCTCGTCCGAGTCCTCATCGAACTGATCTGCGGCGAAGGTTTGGACACAAGGCTTGTGCCCGCCTTCGCCAACTGCTAAAATGTACAGAGCAACGAAGAACACTGCTTCGCGATAGTGCCAAGGAATAACGGAGACAGATAAGCATAGTAGAAGCATTCCCTTTACATGTGACAAAACAGCATTAGCTAGCTAGAGCACATTAATTAGTTTATATATAGAAGATATTAGATTCTCATCCTTATTTTTTTTTACTCCATTGATTAAAATTTTATTCATTTTCAAATTTTGATCAAAGTTCTTTGGTTTTAATAAACACCATTAATTATTCAAAAAAAAAAAAAAAAATTACATGTCAAGCTAATTAAGTTTTATTTTTTAATATATTTATTTAGTGTTAGAAACGTTACATTTGATATATTATATTTATGGCTAAACTTTTTATCATATATTTCTATTTCTAGTTTGTACTCATTTTTAATTTGCAACCATTTTTTAAATTGTACCTATTTTCTTTTACATTTTAATTTGTACCCATATATTAATTCTTTTTGTCCCTTATTTTTTAAACTTTTATTTGTCCTCATAATTTTTTTAACCTTTTATTTGTACCCATAATTTATTTATAATGTACCCATTTTTTTTACAAATGTATCACTTTGTTACATGTAAAATGTATCCCTATTTTTTTGTAAGTACCATTTTTTTTGTAAAATGTACTCATTTTTAATGTAAAATCTATTTATTTTTTAATCTAAAATATACCATTGTTTTTTTTAACATAAAATGTACCCATTGTTTTCTATATAAAATGTACCCACGTTTTTTTATGTAAATGTACCAATTTTTTATATATAAAATGTAGCCAAATTTTATTATATAAATGTACTCATTTTTAAAAAATAAAATACAAATAATAAAATCCTATTTTTTTATAATCTAGAATGCACCCATAAGCAATTATTAATTTTTTTTTTTTATTAAAACCCATAAGCAATTTTGAATAATTAAATAGGTAATGTAAATGAAAGCAAAAAAATAAAAATAAAAATTAAAAACACGGTTAAGTCTTTATTGGTATTATTGTATCTCTTTTATTATTATATAATTTATGTAGTAGAAATGAGACTTCAATCAAAAATCTAAAATGCATAAAGTTTGAGTCTATAACAGTTAGGGATCATAACTAAACCATCCCTTATACATATGATAAGGCTAACCCTGGAAAAAAATTACCATCAAATAAATGGAGGAGGAGAAAATGATGGTCACGAAGCGGCCGAGGTAGGAGTCGGCCACCACAGCGCCAACTAAAGGGAAGAGTGACGACACGCCGATCCACATGTTTACGTTCTTTGCCGCCGTGGCTGTGGCCTGGTGGAGATCCTTTGTAAGATACATGATAAGGTTGCCAGACACGCCATAGAAGGCAAATCTCTCTGCTATCTCTACAACTGCACATTAATTAGATATAAATATTTCAGAAAATCACATAACCGAAACAAAAAATAATATCAATTAAATCTGTAATTTAATTAGTTTGAACTTTTTTCAGGGAAAAAGAAAATTATAACAAATTAAAGGGTTACAGATGACGAAAATGGCGGCGTTCCAGCCACCCCTGGAGGATTTGTGGCGGCGAGTGGCGGAGGGGTTGTTGCTGGATAACTGCATCTGGTGGCCATTTTCTGTCATGGCGTCTTTGGGGAAAGTGATGGTGTAGGGAGCTGGACTGATGGAGGTTGGTATAAAACGTTTGGGAAGTGTCTCGATGAAATGCTTCCGAGTGTTTTATGGGTCCTTTATATAGACAAGAAAAGTCCCAAAAGCAATGACAACTTGGGAACTTTGGCACTCATGTCACTGTATAGTCATGAGCAGTCTTTCATACATCATACATCTACCATCTTTTAAACGATAGCAATAGCATACAAATAGCTAGAAAATCCATTACGATTTAGTTGTATTTTTTTTTCACTTGTAAATAAGAGATCTTAAGTTTGAATCTCAAAAATGATTCGCAACCAATTTATTCCTCACAACCCTTAGTATAAATGTATCAGTGTGTGTATATATATATACACACTACAACGCTTCGTCGTAAATACTTTAAAGGGAGCGGATCTGTGATACCACTTTTTTTACATAACTTTTTATACACATTTTTATGGGGCACACTCTGTAATGTATTTTAATGATCTGAACATCTATCTTTTTTAACGTCATTCATAGATTATCTTTGCAAAAAATTAGACAAATCCAAAATCATTAAAACATTCATTTGTAGTGAAGAAACTCTAAACTCTTAATCCAACGGTCATATGACTTCAAATTTTGGTGATTTTAGTAGACATAATCTTTTAGAGAATACCTAAAAGATAGACTGTTTAAATCATTGAAAAACATTACGAAATGGGTCTTACAAAAACTTATGTGGAAATTTTTGTAGAAAAGTAGTGTTAAAAATCCATCCCCTATTTTAAATATTTAGATATTAATCCATCCCCTACTTTTAATATATTAATTTGAAGTGCAAAACGATAAATCAGGAATGTGATAACAAATGCCTCTATATATAGTTGTTTATACTCTTGATATTGCCTGTGTAAGGAAAAAAATCTCTCTTATTGGGTTGGTGATATTTAATTTCCTTATTATATTAACATTCCACATATTGTTGAATAAATCCTACATATTTAATACATTTTACATTTACTTTTTTAATTAAAAATTATCTTAATACACCACACATATTTCCCCATAATTCCCTCACACCCCACATTCCTAATATATATCTTACATTTTCTATATACACTCCATATTTTATATACACCCCACATTTTTCAAATCTTATAAAGCTTTTAATTTGGACAAAAAATACCGACTAAAATTTTGACAAAAATGCCGCCTGGGATTTAAAGCATATGTGGGTTGTTTTCAATTCCACTATTAAAACCCATGTCGTCTGTTTTTAATATTTGGTGGTAAGTTTATGTATTTAATTCTTCATGTAATCCCTGTGATCCCTAAAAGATGAATACGAACATAGAAGCTTGAATAACGCATCAAAAGCAAGATTAAATAATTATCTATATTGTTAAAATCACTAAAACAATAAATAATATGAAGTCTTACCTCATGTGAAGCTTCTGAAACATAGATTTCGTGTTTCATTCGTCAAAAATAATTTTTCTCAATCAACATGTTTGTATTTCATTGTTTAGAGCTTTGTTCAACAATGGAGGGTCATAAGGGTTTTGATAGTTGAATACGTTAAAAATGATTTGGGTGTATATAGAATTTTTTATTTTTTTTTAACCTAATAAAGTTTAAATTGTCATTGCATAGTAGAATAAATAAGTTATTTAATATTAAATTTTAATGTGGAGTGTATTCAACATTTTGTGGGGTGCTAATATAAAAAGTTTATTTAATTAAATGTCTAATTTAGGTTAACAATTTCTAACATTGATTAAAATTCTCTTATTCTTGCTGGTTTTTTTGTTTGGTATGTAAATTTGTGTTAGTCGACACCATGCATAAATTTCATTGAAGGTGGAAGACAAAAATAAAATAATATAGTATTGGTAAATTTGGATGACCTCAAATGAACTAATTAAGTTATGTATTGTGAGGAATTGTCAAAGACAATAATTAGTCACAGTGTTAGGGTTACCATTTTCTTCCAACTTTATAAAACTCCACCGTGGAGTTTGGTAGTCGGTGTTCCCTGCAATTTCACAATGATCGAGTGCGTATCCACCAGTCTATAAAATATACAAATAATAATAATAATTAATGATGGGATTATGCATGAGAACCTCACTAATTAAGGTGATAATATGAGAAGGAGTTTGAATTGACGGGACCGCACACACAAGTGGTGTGTGGTGCTTATGTCTCACAATATGATTCCATGATTCGAATCTTTCAATATCTTAATTTTCCCTTCATTAGTCATTGATTTTATAAAGAAGATTAGGGGGTGTATTATATATGACTTTGATGAACTTTTATACCCTCAAATATAGATGTATTCAATATAAACGTCCAAAGAGGCAATAAAAGTCACCATGCATTAAATATAGACTTTTTTTTTTTAGTACATCAATATTTTTAAACTATGGGAGAAGGAGTTTGATTAAGTCACATAATAGGTAGCCTAATTTAGTATCAAATTCGTCATTCACGAGATTTGAACCTAAGACCTCTCGTTTCTAAGCAAACAGGAATATCACCAGACCGTAGTACTAGATACCAAATACAGACTTTTTATGTTTTCTAAAAAGTCTATGAAATTATTGTGGTATTCAACTTTGTTTTTTGTGAGTCTACAAATATCCATATGTATTCAAAATTTCATTGATTTTAAAGGATTTTGAAACATCATGAATTTTGATGGATTTTGATTCTTTTATAGTAAGTTTTTTTGCCATAGAAAATCCAACCTCTTATGATGATATACTCCACCACCCACTATAATCCAATGACCATCACAACCACCACTCACCACCATCTTACCATGACCATCCCCACCCCTACGCCCACCTTTTTGTCGTCGTCACCACCACCATGATCGCTACCTCTATTACCAAAACCTTATATACCTTACCCATCCTCGCCATAACTGCCATTGCCACCTCCACCACTTCCACAACCTTTTACGGCCGCCACCCCCTACCATGACCACCACTAACACCATTTTCACCATGACTGCCAACTCTACCATCACCATCACCATTGTCCCTACCCCTAACTACACCACCCCAACACCATGGAGCCACCACAATCACCATCCCTACTATTACTACCGTCACCAAAGACAACACCTCTACTACCATCATTTAGCCAACAATCACCATGTGGTATCTCCGCCACCATCTCATATATATGATCAAGTTCATGATCATAATCACCGTTTCAAATAATGAAAATTTGAAAACATAATTAGTATATTGATCACTAAAATGTTAATGACAAATCGCATAATTCTATTAAAATTCATGATAAAAGTCTCTCAACAATCCATTAACCGAATAAAAAAAAAAATAAAAAAAAAAATAAAAAAAAAAAAAAAAAACCCCTCCGACAATCCATGTAGAATTCAATAAATCCACTGAATTCTATGGAAGCCAAGTAAACTCTCTCAAAACCTTGCGTTTAACTCTATGAAACTCCATCAAACTCTATATATAATACACCTCCCATAGTAAGCATGGGAAAGTGAGTAGGGTACCAATATATTGAACTCATATAGAAATCACACTACTACAATGGGCCAGAAAAGTTAAGTGTGATACTAATCTACTGAGCTCATGAGTTCAATATATCAATCTATTTTTGTGAAAAATAGTATGACTCACATGTACTTACTGACTCACACTAGTGTAGCTTAGTGTTATAGGTTTCAAACTCAGTCTACCAAATTCATAGATATAGGTATCACACTCATTCAAACTACGGTGGAAGACCTTAGTTATACACTGAGTGTGGACTTAACCATGTTTGCATAACAATAATGGGAAAAGGAAGAAATTGGAGAATTTAAAGAAATAAGGAAAGTAAGGAGGGAATCAGACCTAGTCCTTGCAATATATTTTATTACAGATTTCAAAGAAAAACTTACACTTTTTAGATGTAAGTAAATACAGAGATTTCAAGAATCAAAACGAATTCAATTCCTATTCCTTATAAGTAAATATGGTGTTATGTTTCAAAAAGGAGCCACAACTATACGATTCTCAAGTTAATTCCTCATTAGATTTACCTTCACCAAAGTTTGTTTGTTTTTTGTTTTGCCTCTATCATTCAAGGTGTTACTCTAGTACATTTATATGCATTGTTGAATAATTCGAATGAGAAGTTCAAAAATTTCATGTTTATCAAGGGCATGACAAGGACATAAATGGCATCAAATTTTCTTGCAACCATCCACACGAAACCAATATGTGGGACGGTCACGCTAGATACTCAAAATGATGTCATATGAACTCAAAACTTGTTTATGCTTTAAGTTGGAAAGAGTCCATGGACCTAGAGGTTAATTGGTCCAAGACTCCAAGTAGTGAAAGTGAGTGGGAAAATGACATAGAATTATATATGTTGAGCAAGAGTTCAATTCTCTTCTTCTTTTAACACATTGCGTGCTGAGTTCAATTCGTTCTTTCTCCTCTTAGTCTAAAATAGAATGATAATATTTGTTTTTAACAAGAAAAAAAAAATTTAGTTTTCTTCCATGGTAAGGAAAATAACAAAAAATATTTCAACTTTAATTGAAAATAAAATTGAGATGTTACTTGCTTTATTACGAAATATATAAGCTATTGATATTTTTCTATTGAAAGGATGATAATGGATTAGCGAGTCAAACTACGTATAAATAAGGCTTGGTCATCGGACTACAATAGTTGTAGCTTTACTCTCTAAACCTGCACAAGGGGGAAAGAAAGAAGTAATGCCCCTAGATTAGCTATCAACTACAAATAGGCTACTTCATTTCCATCCAAAACGATTAAAAAGGCTAACTCCCTGATAGAACGACCCCGATCCTCTATCTCCGAAATTTATTAAATAAAAAAAAACCAAAAATAAAAGAATACAAATGCATTATGCTAGCATACTAATGCAGCGAGAATTGACACTGAAAAATTTCTTTATACAAATATATTCTCTTTAATCATCAGAATAGATGAACGTTCGAACTTAAAATCTCATCTAATCCTAGAACGAGAAATATCACCACCACGAAGAGCTAGTTGATTTCTGAAGGAAAGACATAAAATAGTGCATCTGTACTTGCACAACTTTGAATCCGGACCATATTATGTAGCTAAGTGCGTCTTTTGTCAAATCGATTTGACCCGGTTCCACTACCCTCCCCTGCCATTCCCATGTTATCAAGTAATGAGGAGGAGGTGTTCCCTTTTTATTAATTTAGCCAAGTGTACTATGTTTATATCGCCATAGAATATTTAAGGTTATATTGCACCACAAATTGTAATTTAAGATTGTCTTGTTTTTATTTATTAAAGATTTTTTTAGTCAAAATAGTAATTGAGATTTGTTTAACTCATTACCTTGATTTTTGATATCTGAAATCAATAGAAGTGGTTATGAGTTTGTCCATCGTCAATCATTTTGGTCAATCCTTGAAAATTTATGTTAAATAAGGACCAAATGACAAAAATAGCCTCAATGTAATAAACAATAGGTCAAAATGATTTGACAAAAATTGAGGGTATTTTTGACATTTTATATTTATTTAACGGAAATTTTTATAGGAATGACCAAAATGATTGATGGTGGACAAACTCAGAGACTACTTCTATTGATTTTAAATCTCAGGGACTAAAGTAAGGGAGTTATGCAAATCTCAAAAACCATTTTGACTGAAAAGCCTTTATTAAAAATTTACAATAGCATGTGAGATCTCTATCTTTTGGTGTCTCTCTTCTTCGAATTCTCTTCTACACACATGGGTCGTGCGTATGGATTGCGCATGACTCAGATAGCGGCGCTGACAATGATGGTAAACTGAATATAAGTATCAATGTTTTGGTAACGACACTGATATTCAATAAATATTTCATTGATATCTAATAAATATTGTAGGTATGACAGTAAATATTTGGTACAAATACGTCAATATAACTTTGTCAAGATGACTTTGATTATTATATATATCGTCAGCTGCTTCATTCACGTTACTTAGTCCATTTTTTTTCTGGAAAATCTCAAGGCACCACATTCACTGGGTGGAGAAGGGGCCATGCAATCCACTCGACCACTCTAGCTATTAGGGTTCTGTGTATCTGTTCCTCTTTTCTAGAGAATTATGACCAACTCCTTCCGCTACGGGACCCTCAAGAAGCAAAAATAATAATAACAGAAAAGAAAGTAAACGAACTCATGTGTCACCCTACCTATAATTTTCTTTTGTCAATTTCACCCTACCTATAATTAAAAGAACAAAAATGGTTCCACTTTGGTTTTTGTAATTAATAAACTTTATAAAGAACACACAAGTGATTACATGTGCAGAAGGTTGTGGAACCAAACTATGCATTTGGTCTGGTAGTCGTTGCCTTTATTTGGTTGGATTGGGTTTAGTTCACATGAGGACGAGGAGTGTACATATTTGTAGTGAATTTGATATTTGTGCTCACCAATTATGATGCATGATATAATTTTAGGATAATATTTGAGTACTGACCGCTTATGTAGCCCATAAGATTAATATTGCATATGTCAAATAAAACTCTCACCATCTTTATTACAAAAAGCACAATCAATCCCTTTCTTCTCCGTCGACTCCACCTCCACTCCCTCTCTTATCTGAACAGAAAGGCTACAGTCACGCATCTGTCACCATAAATCCAATTGGAATTATGGGACTGAATGACCCTTATTCTCCATCTTCATTTCTCATTTCTATGGTCCGACAAATCCACCTAGGGATTATCCGTTTATAAAAAAAATTTCACAATTTCTTTGATTAGAAGTATATCTTCGTGCCCAAGTATTCAACTTCATATCATTTTGTTGATTGATTTATCTGGGTCTATTCCTTGGCTTGGAAATTTGGGGTGAACATCGTTTGGCGCCCACAGTGAGACCACCAGTGCATGGTTTGGGAAGACACAAATAAATTCAACAACTTCGAGCAAGATCACATGATGAAGAAATTATTCTAACAAAGGTTGGAAACTGTTGATGCATCGGTAAGTGGGTGAGTTTTGCAATGCATCAATCAATAGCCGAGAACGTGTATGCAGGGTCTGATCAATTGTGAAATCCAACTAACTTTTCTGACCAGCATCATGAACATTCCGGTATTTCATTATTTCATGAGTTCTACATGTAAATAGCAACAAAATTCAAGCAATTAATAAAGCTTCATGAAAAAGGGTTTGTTTATATTCTCCACTTTATGAGGCCCAAATGAAGTCTTCAAGGAGTAATGTGCGGAGAATATTTATACTCACCATCTTTAAATAATGATGATACTCATTATCTCATTAATTATTCTTAGATAAGTTTAACTTTCAAGATTTGTGTAATGGATAGATACAAGTTTCAAATTTAAAGTCGTACGACATTGATAAATAGGGTGGTGAAGCATTATCACCTTGAGTGAGGTGAGCAAAAATGCACCTGTATTATGTGTGCATTGATCGCTTTCTTTGTCTGCCATCGCTAACCGTTCATCCTCCACAAATTCCAGAATTCAGCATCCAAAACGATCGAATTCGATGTAACAGGGCGGCTTCTTCTTCTTCTTCTTCTTCTGGTCATATACAGAAAATGAAGGTCGCGTGTTGACGATTCATTGGAAAAGGAAGGCAAGTACTCAAGTGACAAAGACGTACGTAGGTGACGCTGCATTTATCTTGAATGTTGGATTTTTTATCAAACATGGTCATGATAAACTGGACAGGTGCTAGTATAATAGCCTAGGTAGAATGTTAAAGTGCTCTTTGAACTGACTGCAATATATATGTGTGTGTGTGTGTGTGTGTGTGTGTGTGTGTGTGTGTGATAATAACAGATTTTTCATACACCATTTATCACTAGTGTGCTCGGTATCTAGGCTCTTGGGTAGCTTTAGCTAGAAATAGTAAGCACTCAACAAATTCTCCCACTTTCACACTAGCTTTAGCTAGAAATAGTAAGCACTCAACAAATTCTCCCACTTTCACACACTTCGGTTTTGTACATTTGGGTTTTCAGTTGCTTTTTAAAATGAAAAAAATTATAAAAGCATGCATTATTTCGAACAGTAATGCTATTCACATACCTATTTTTACTTTTTACACACCATTCTCAATTTTTTGTTGTCGAATCGAAGATCAATGAACACAATTTATAACAATGGTGTGTGGGAGGTAAATAAGGTTGTATTGAATAGCACTACCCTATTTCGAATACTTGGCATTCTGTCGTGTATTATTTTTCTCATATATGTAGTATTATACATATTTTCTGTTAAATATTTCAAGAATATATTTATATATTCGCGTAGGCTGGAAAGTTGGGTATTTGTCCAACAGATGCTTCTCTTTGAGTGAAGCATTGCAGCTATTAGTTTCAATAATATATATATATATATATATATTACTTGGTGCTGCATTGTGCAACATGTGTGTGCAAAAAATGATTGTGCAACATGTGTGTGCAAAAAATGATAGTACCGAAAGGTTGGATTTAATTCAACCTTGTACCTTTTGGTTGAATTGCAACTTTTGGTTAAAAGACATGATGCTTACTTATCTTGTATGAGTAGAGTTATAAGATGTAATTAGTCAATATTTATTTTTTGAAAATTCTAAATAGAAGACATGTCTTTTGAGTCAACGCTATTAAGAAGGGTTGTATATATTCAACTAAAATAAAAGGACTCGATGAACGGGTGCTTTAATGTCTATAAATACCTATTGTGGCATAATGTTTCAACACATTATTCAGAAATTTGTTGTCTACACAATTTCTTTGCTCTCTCTTCTCTCTCCATCACATTCATACAATTTCTTTCTAGTTATTTCTAAGGGAATACAATTCGGTTTTGCTAATCGAATGTTATATACTTTGTTGTATCCTATAAGTGATTTGCCAAGAACCCTTTAGTAAATTCATTTGAGTGGGGGCAAATAACACTTTAAGGAAACGATTCAAGTCGTATCTCAAAGTCAACCTTCAGTTTATTCTCTATATTTCTACTTCTACTCTAACAATCTTAAAGTGTTATTTTTGTCATGGAGAACAAATATGATAACATGTCTTTAAAGATTATCAATCAAGATGTCTAAAAGCTAGACAAATGTGGTGGATCAAATTTCATCCGATGGAAGGACAAGATGCGTTTCATGCTTACTATTTTAAATGTCATATATGTGTTGGACTCGAAATTAGAGCCTATTTGTGAACCAAGTGACAAAGACATGAATAAAATAGTTGAGGATCGAAAGAAGCGTGAAGAAGATGAATTGGTATGTAGAGGACACATCTTGGGCACATTATCTGATCGTTTATATGACCTGTACACAAGGTTCTAAAAAACACTAGACGCTAGTCGGGTGGCGGACTGGGGCCTAGTGCCTAGGCGGCTAGGCGAGGCCTAGGTGGATTTAAGTAAATTTACTATATAATATGTAAATAAACATTGAATAATATGTTACTTCTTAAAAGGAAAATTATATATGTATGAAAATATGTAAAAATTTAGACTCTTTTTGTTAGTTTTGTATCATTTTGTAAGGCTGTAAATAAAATGCAAGTTGGGCCATGTATTCCTTGTTTTACATTTGAGTATAAATGTCGTCCATTTATAGATGGGCTTAATGGACCCTAACAAAAAACCCAAAGTCATCCAATCCATTTATTATCCTATTAGAATAAAAAAAACCAAAGACACTAGTTTTTAGGCCCCCCGGTTCCAATCACCGTGTCACTTTCAAAAGAAAAAACCCTAAGCTACTCATCAAAAACCATTGCCACCGTTTGCTTATCACCATATCTGCAATTGCAGATTCTCTCTCTCTCTCTCTCTCTCTCTCTCTCTCTCTCTCTCGTAGACCATTGTCACACCTAGAGGAGACGGTGAGACGCACATCGCCCAGATTTCCTAGTGTCCACCTACTTTTGGGTAGGCTATCGTATTTTCCCATGCCGCCCAGATCTTCCAGCTTCCGTCTAGCCCGCCCAGTGATCGTTTAGCCTGCCTAGGCGTTCAACTTACGCCGCCTAATAGCTTTGCCAATTTAGTAAATGATTTCGGGATAATTGTGGTGGAGCACCGCCGTCTAGCGCCTAGGCCGCGTTTTAGAACACTACCTTTACATACACATTCAACTCCAAAGGAAATTTGGGAAGCACTTAAACACGAGTACACAACGGAGAAAAGAGGTACCAATAAATTTTTAATGTTCAAATATTATGAGTTCACTATGTTTGTTGGGAAGGGATATTCTTGTGATGGGATGTTCAAACTAAGTATTAATAATAAAGTGAATTCTTCTGCTTATATTATTAAATCTTCCTCTCATTTATGACATTTACATTTAGCACATTTAAATTTTAGATCTTTAAAATACATGCACACATTTGGTTTAATTGCTTGCAATGATGATTACAATGATAAATGTGAAACATGTATTCAAGCGAAAATGAATAAGAAACCTTTTCCAACCGCCGAAAGAAATACAAATTTATTAGATTTAATACATTCTGACATATGTGAATTTAATGGTGTTTTAACAAGAGAAGGAAAAAGATATTTTATCACATTAATAGATAATTGTTCTAAGTTCACTTATGCTTATTTATTATCTCATAAAGATGAAGCTTTTGAGTGTTTTAAGCGTTGTAAAACTGAAGTTGAAAACCAAAAGGGAAGGAAAATTAAATGCCTTCGTAGTGGTAGACGTGGTGAATATTTTTCACATGTATTTGATATCTTTTGTGAAGAGCATGATGTTGTACATCAAAGAATTGCACCCTATACACCACAACAAAATGGTTTGGCAAAAAGAAAAAATAGGACATTCACTGAAATGACTAATTCCATGATGATTAATGCTAATACTCCTAAACATTTATGGGGAGAAGCATTGTTTACCGCATGTCATATATGCAATAGAATTACATCTACGAAGACACATGTGTCACCATATGAAAATTGGAAAGGAAGAAAACCAAATTAGTCATATTTGAGAGTACGGGGTTGTGTAGCCTTTTACAAGGCACATGACCGTAAGAGATCCAAGTTGGGTCCAAGAGGAATTAAAAGCATATTTGTAGGATATGTAGAAAATTCAAAGGCATATAGGTTGCTTAATTTAGACTCAAATACAATAGTTGAGTCTAGAGATGTCGAATTTATAGAAAATAAATTTTATAACGACTACTCAATGTCTGGAAAAGAGAATGATCGAACACCTTTCTCTAATCCGGCTACTAGTTATTCTCAAGGTGAGAAAAGAAAACAGTCTGAAACTGTTAATGAACCAAGGAAGAGCCAAAGAATAAGAAAAGAAAAGAAAAGATTCCAGGCTCTGATTTCATTTCGTCTCAATCTATTGTATTTTTAGTCAAAGAAAATAGAAAAAAAGTTCTTTAAAAAATACCCATATTGTTGAATGTTGAGGATGATCCTAAAAGTCTAAGTGAAGCAATGACTTCAAGAGATGCAATCTTTTGGAAAGAGGCTATAGATGATGAATTTGACTCATTCATATCTAATCAAACATGAGTTTTAGTAGACTTGCCCCAAGGATCAAAAGCAATAGGTTGTAAGTGGGTGTTTATAAGAAAATACAATACAGACGAGTCTATTCAGACATTTAAAGCCAAGTTGGTCGACATTAAAACCAATGATGTTTTCACATTCATTTGATGCACATGCAAATCATATTAATTGAATTTAGAGGCTATATATATTACTTGTGCTGCATTGTGCAGCATGTGTGTGCAAAAAATGATAGTACCGAAATGTTGGATTTAATTCAACCTTGTACCTTTTGGTTGAATTGCAACTTTTTGTTAAAAATATGATGTTTACTCATCTTGTATGAGTAGAGTTAAAAGATGTAATTAGTCAATATTTATTTTCTGAAAATTCTAAATAGAAGACGTGTCTTTTGGGTCAACACTATTAAGAATTGTTATGTATCTTCAACTAAAATGAAATGACTCGATGAACGGGTGCTTTAATGTTTATAAATACCTATTGTGGCATAATGTTTCACACACATTATTCATAAATTTGTGGTCTACACATTTTATTTGCTCTCTCTTCTCTCCTCTTTCCATCATATTCATACAATTTCTTTCTAGTTATTTCTAAAGGAATACAATTCGGTTTTACTAATCGAATATTTCATACTTTGTTGTATCTTGAAAGTGATTTCCCAAGAACCCTTTAGCAAACTCATTTAAGTGGGGCAAATAACACTTTAAAGAAACAATTCAAATCGAACCTCAAAGTCATCCTTCAACTTGTTCTCTATATTTCTACTTCTACTCTAACATTTTCAAATCTATGTCCGGTTCGGTTGAATAGGTCTGGAGAGCAGTCTACTAGAGTTGGTCCGGATTGAGCAAGCGGGCGTTAGAGTGGATCAGTCCGTGTGCGCGCCTTAGGCCTGCGCGTGCTGAGCTGGTGCTGGTGAGGTGAGTTGGGCATGGGCTTACTAAGCTGCTTGTGTTGGCAGTGCCTGCGCATGGGCTCGTGCTGCAATCTGAGCCTCAGCATGGTTCTGGGCTACTGCACCTGCTAAAGCTTGGGCAAACGGTGCTGGCTGCGTGGACTGGGATGCTACTATAGTGGTAGGGAATCCTCGTGCTTACGTGCTCAGCCGTGAGGAGCGGCGGGGTGGGGCTAGGCCATTATCTACATTCTTCAGTCCATGTCTAGGCGCATAGGGAGTGCTGTTTGTCGTGATTTAAGAATTTCCAGCCGTGTTTTTCTTTTTCTAGGGCAAACAAATCACGAAATTAAAAATTCAGAATTTGGGAGTGCTATAGATTCAAAGAGGGAGAAATTTCGAAAGAAATTGCAAGAGCTTCTTCCATAATCGAATCAAGCTCTCAATGAAAATGTCAATTTGTGATAGCAAAAATCCGCCTTCTTCAGTTTTGACGAAATTGTACCTACTAAACAATTAAATACCTTTGGTCAAATACCAAAGACAAGCCCATAGAGTGGTGGTGGTAGGGGGTTGCCAATGGATCTCTGATGTCTACGTTAGTTTATCTGAAAAGAGAGAATTTTTAGGGCTTAATTGCCTAACAAAAACTTACCAAAATTTGGTGTAGAATGAGTATTTATAGGAAGATAGTCGGCCACATGTGTAGGGATTGCAATGCCATGTGTCTATGTCCAGTTGGCCAAGGTGTGTCATCCGTTGGATTCCATTGGATGGAGAAAAGAATTATCCCGAAAATATTGTGAATTAAATAATATCTTGGAATTATCTCGTAGTATCCTTGATTATGATTCCTTACTTGATGGAGTTTATTTTCAACAAGAAAAGCTTTAAAGATAGGATTTGGTTATTCATCCCATCTTTAATAACTTTAACTTTTCTCAACTTGGCATGAGTAGAAGACCTTGGAGAGATTGTAGTCAGCTTGTGTTCTCGAGGATTGATTTGCGGGTGGAATGAGGACATTCTCATCACTTATGGTTAAAAATTCACGTGTTAACTTCAAGATTTTATGTATTATTTTTGGTGGCACAAATATTATTAATTATTACTGCAGCCATACTCCTGTGGAGAGCAAATATTATATATGTCAACAGAAGGCAAGGATATGTCAGAGTTAGTGCATGCTAAATGCAGACCGGAGTGTGGTCAAAGAAAACGATCACGAAGGAGTTAGCATAGCGGTTTTGAGGAGCCGGCGAACTAATTCACGGCAAGAAGATATATTTGAGAAGATGATTTCGATTTCGGGGCGTAAGAAAAGACTCGAGATTTAAAGCTTGCTCATAGGCAAAGAGCAAAGCACATATACGTTGTTATTGATTCTTTTTCATGTTCAAACTGGGATTCAAGTTCAATAAAGAATCTACGTTTTGCATTATTACAGCAAGTTAACAACTTGCAGCAAAGGTTAACTGAACTACAGTTTCTCTTGTACCCTGTCCTTTATTTTACAGCAAAAGTTAGTGGAGATGGATTGTCTGCCCTCCCCTCCACATGCCCTTTCCATGCCTTCCTATTTTGTGTGATCACGGTTAAGCCACATCAATATTTTATATTATTTTTTTTTAGAAAAATAATAAGACAAAAAGCAAATGTTGACGTAACTTAACCGTGACCGCACAAAACAGGAAGGCATGGAGGGAGGGCAAACAATCCATCTCCAAGTCAGTTGCACTTTCTCTTGCCATATTATTATCAGCTCAACTTGTTGTGCGAGAGCACACCAACGGGCCCATGTGGGCCCACACATGAGTTAGTATTGACGATATTTCCTCCACTTTAGTCACCTAGGAGACCAACGGGCCCACACAAGAGTCAGTGTTGATGATATTCCCTCCACTTTAGTCAACTAGGAGGTTTGGGTACAGGGTTTTACCATAAGGCCTCAAGAATATGTGTGGTACCATTGCTTATAAAACATTAGATCTCTCTCTCTCTCTCTCTCTCTCTCTCTCTCTCTCTCTCTCTCCGATGTGGGACACAGATGTGGGTATAATCTCAGCCACCAAACCGCCAACAATCTCCAACTTAGAGAGATTCGAGCCATCACCAAATTGACGTCTCACGATACAAGTGTAAATAGAGCTCCACCTTGACCACATGCAACCAAATTCCAAATGAACTCTTCAACTTCAATGATAGTTACCAATCCCAAGTGTTGTCTGGGCTCTGATACCAATTGTTGTGCGAAAGCACACCAACTTTAGCCACCCAAGAGAAATGGGTATGGCCACCATTGCTTATAAAGCACTAGATGACTCTCTCTCTCTCTCTCGAGCCGATGTGGGACACAAATGTGGCTCTAATCTCAGCCACCAAACTCTAACACAACTCGTGTGTTGTTTACTCTTTTAACTGTAGGTTCTGCATACTCGGCCCTTTGAAGCACTATATTACAGGGCTTGCTATTCATCACTCAAAGAAATTATTTCCCGTGTGCAACTGAAGATTCACATTTCCGATCAGGGCTTCTTTCTTTTTCTAGAAAATATTAGAACTACATTACTACTAATTTCGTATGGGGCGTAGTGTGTAAACGCTGATCCTGGGCAACTCTTAGACCTGGTTTGGTACTGAGGTGATTCTGAAAAAAGCTGCTATCAAAAAAAGCTGGGAGCTATTTTTGTGTTTGGTAAACACTCAGCTTCAGCTTTTTTTCACAGTTTTGGGTGAAAAAAAGCCAAAAACAAGAAGCTGCAAAACCCAGCTTTGAAAAACCGGCTTTTTTTCACATCTGTTTTACATAAAAGTTTACCAAACACTCTAATACTGCTTTTTTTCTTTTCAAAAGCACTTTTACAAAAAAGTTTACCAAACACTCTGCTGCTTTATTTCACAGCCGCTTATTCTCACAGCACAGCAGAAGCAGCTTTTTTTCAAAGCACAACAATATCAAACCAGCCCTTAGACCATTACTATATTGTCACCTTTCTGATTTTTGAAGAACGAAGATTTAACTTTGTCCTAAACTTTTCCTAAATCAACCTAACTGTGTCTTAAAGATTTTAACCTGACGATGTAGTAGTGTTTCTGGCAATTCTATTTCTCTTTCACCTTAATTACAGAAGTAGTACAATTTATGGGGAAGAGAAGTGTTCATGCTGATGAAAGAAATACAGTCAGCATCTTTCAGATTCGAGGATTGTACATTTTAAATTGAATTGGATAAAGCTGAATATATTATTTGAAAGACTCACTCTTCAGAAGTTCTAATCATATCCTATTCATTCCTAGTATGATTGTGAAAATCTCCAAATGCATAGTTTAAGGAGCTGTAGGAATCCGTTTTGTTCTGCGTGGAACTCTCGGGCAATGGTGTAATAACAGGCGAGATTGGATGTGCAAAGAAAAAGACTAATATGATCATCTACTGAGTCTAAAGCTGAGAGAAGTGCAAGAAAACTACAGGTATGTGAGAAATTTTATTTTGCTGATCGGACATCTGGTTTACAGGTGCATGATGAAATAATTAAAAAGCTGGATGTTAGTAACAGCTGCAAAATGTAGACTGCGATTGTTGTAATTACATTACGAAGCTGAAAATTGCATACAGGTGCAATAAGAAAGTAGTAGTTTACTTTACATTTTTCTTCCTCTTTTTTCTCGATAACTGTTTAATTGGCTAAGTATTTGGTTGCTCTGATAGCATAAGTCTATCATACATTTCTTTCATCTTCGTTAGAAAACTGTTCGTCGTTGATTTAGAATAATGAAAACATATTGCTTTCGGTATAGCAATGGCGCATGCCTACTAATATCGTAGGGATCTTGAGACTTGAATTATTTAAACTAGATCTTGAGGGGAAGAAGAATAACAGAAAAAGGAGGAAGACACCTAGTGGAAACGAGAGAGGGAAGCCCCTACAAAAGCTGTAAACAGTTCCAAAACTTATGCATCAGTCCTGAAAAGCTACCACCAAAGTTTTGTTGCTCAGAAAATGAATCTTATGTGCCATTGTCGCAGAATCGGCAAATAATTCAGTAAACTGTTGTAGTTTATGAGTAGTTGTCGTAAACTTGAACTCCTGCTGACTGCATCAAATTCACACACTTCCATAGAAAAGAAAGATTGCAAACATACAGAAGGCATAATTTCTAGTTACTGTTGCTAAAGAAATAAAAATAAAAAATTCTTACGGGTGACCAAAAACAGATTTTCTAGTAACATTACAGTTCCAAGGTTGTCTGCATTTATTAAAAACTTAACTAGTTTAACAAAGGATCAGATATAACAAGAAAATTTGTTGCCTTGCAACAATGGAGTTTCCACTGATGAAATTATGGTTACATTACTGAGCTGCTTATGAGAATTGGACTTCTAATGCTATGAGTTTCCTCAGACCAGATCAGCTCTGCAGAGACATGAGATCCATCTGGCAAACCTGTTCTAACAATGGTCAAATTGAAATTCTTCTCCTCATTCAAGGACTTGAACGAAAGAACTTCAGGAACCACTTTGATGTCAACCTTAGGGCCTGGCAGGACTTTAGCCTTGTAAGTTGAGGTTGCAGGGCAAACATTTTTCTCTGTTCAACGAAAAGTAACCATAAATGATTTCATTGGTGTAACTTTTGCTGCCATTGAAGGGTAATTGTGATCCTTTTTCAGGACTTGTTGGGCAAGTGGTATTGTCTCCTGCTATAATTCTAACTTTGGAATCATCCAAGAACGAGCAGAGCAACTTTATATAATCTTCTCTAGAAGCCCCGGATCTACAGCTTTTACAGGATCAATATGCCCTGATCCATAAGCAAATTCACCGGGGGAAGTGTTGGTACCATTCATGGGCTTAGCAGTAGTCATAAGAGATGATTTGATGGCTGCTGGAGACCAATCCGGATGGATTGTTTTAATAAATGCAGCTACACCAGAAGAGTGGGGGCAAGCCATGGATGTTCCGGAAGCTATGTTGTATTTTACTCGTCTCTTGTCTCCGCAGCCTTGTGTGATGGGAGCATCTGGCGAATATGCAGCCAAAATATCTACCCCTGGGGCACTTATATCTGGCTTAATAATTTCGGGCAAGATTGGATTAGGTCCACGTGAAGAGAAGGAGACAACAGGTGCAGTATCATCTTTTATGACTTCACTTGGTAATATGTCAGCTTGAGGATCTTTCATGGATTTCAGGTAGGACTTGATGACACCGTATTCTTGGTTGCTTAAACCCGTTGCAGGCAGCGGTACAATGAAAGAAGCATCTGCATTGGAAGTGTTTAAAACTGAGCCTAGTGCGCCAGCTTTATGAGCCTCAACATTTCCAACGTACCGATCACATAACACAATCTTTCCTTTAACTAAATTACCGTCTAGGCAATCTGGTTCGCAATTCCCAGCAGATAATTCAGGGCAAATACGTGAAGCATCTTTCCCGTATATCAGCGGAAAACTTGTTCCATTTAATGTGAAAGAGTTCACTGAACTCCCGATGAGTGTCCTTCTGTTTCCAAGAACAACCATGTCAATGATCCGACGATCTATGCTACTTGCTGCAACTGTAAGAATCCATGGTGCCACACTCGATACAGTACCCTCTTCAGGACCATTGTTGCCTGCAGCGTTTGAGGTTAGTATCCCTTTCTCCATTGCATGAAACGCACCAATTGCTATAGGATCGTAATGAAAAGGAGCTGCAGAACTGGGACCAATTGAAATTGAAATTGAAATGATGTCAACTCCATCGGCAATAGCATCATCAAAAGCACCCAATAAACCATCAGCACTGCACCCTTCAACATTGCATACACTATATGCAGCAATTCTAGATGAGGGAACTCCTCCTCTTGCAGTACCTTGTGCTAGTCCATAACCACATCCTTTACCGTGTTCCCTGCTGCTGTTGAGGCAGTGTGGGTTCCATGACCAATAATATCCCTTGCAGACTCCGTTGGATTGTAAAACCGAGCTCCAATGATCTTGTTGTTGCAGGTGAAGTTTTGGCCACCTTTCCAAACACCTTTCCACTTCCGGGGAGCAGGCCCAAAACCCTCGTCTTTAAAACTGTTGGATTAAGGCCAAATTCCAGTGTCAATAAGACCAACAATAACATCACTCTCAGCTGTGGCATTTCGAGTGATATTCTCACTGACACCCATGAAGTCCCAAGATCTTGTTGTTTGAAGTTGGAAAGTTTTGCTTGGAAAGACAGACTACTTCCTTCATGTTAGCAAGTCTTTCACTTTCAGGGTCAGTGAGCTTGGCTGCAAATCCATTGAAACTCCTTTTGTAACTCTGAACCAAGACATTTGCAGCCGAATTGCTGCCAACAACTCTCTCTAGCATACCGAGGTGGTGAGATGGTGGCGAGTATGCCTTGATAGGTATTTTTAACACTTGCAAAAGTAAGGATAAAAACACTTAAAAAACACTTAAAAAATACTTGCAAGAGTACAAGGTTGTTGTAGTATAGCGGCTCAAACAAGGTCGTTTTCTTGAATAAATAATTTGTGTTTAAAACCAACTCTTAATTAATTATTGAAAACAAAGTTTGGAAAATGTTGATTTTATAATTTAATATAATAAAAACGAATTTTAAAATAAAACAATCAAAAAGAATTAACTAGAGAACAATTTAAAGAAAGTCAATTTGTACAACCTAGGTTCTGTCGTCCCCTTAACAATCCTATGCAATTTTATCATTTAGATATGAATTTCTACATACATGCTTTGAAGGTGAGGTTTTCCTAATGCATATTTTCCTCGTGATGTTCAAGTGAAAACGTATACCTAACATACAACCCGTTTGTGATGTTCAAATCAAATATAAACATGCAAGACTCATTAAGCTTTGTGAAAACCCTTTGAAAAACCATGCAACCCTTAAGAGCATGATGTTCACCTTAAGTGAACTTACAATTACCAATCACAGGAAGCCCTCCTCAATTTCAAGGTGATGTTTCAACAGAAATTGCAACAAATTACTTGTCTAAAAACCCTAATGGTTGCGAATGACTAAGATAATTAAATAGTTTAATCGCGGTGATTAATAATTCAAAGCAAACATGCATCCATTCATAAGCAAATTAATAAAATCACATATTCATGCTAAGGCTCAAGGCTTTACTCTAGCAAAAACGCAAGTCAAGCCCAAAACGTCACTATTCCAGCACCCCGCATCACTCCTTTATTTTATTACCAGAAAATAACCGCTTGGTAGAAAATATGATATTTTGATACGATCAAGCTAAGTAACTCACGATCGTACTCCAACTGGAATTACTCCAAAATTCGTCTATTTGACCATGTTTTGCTCCAGAGGAAGTCGAAAGTCCTATATTGGAAATACAATTCAAAGTATCAAAATTCTTCCAAAATATTAACCAAAATATACTAAGAATAGGGTAAAATATATAATATGAAATTGACTCATCATGCCTCATCATTAGGAAGTGACCCGATGTATACAATATAAACTTTTCTATCGTCGCTATCAATGGCTTCACACGATAAGCTTGCAGTGTGTAGGAGAGCGGATAGAGCATAAGAAAAAAGGGAAGCTCATGCTTAGCCATCGTTGAGTGCATAGAAACTAAAGTCTTGAAGACTACTTTATACTGTGAATTCATGACTCAAAATCTTATCTCCATTAAAATCCAGATTTTCTTTTCTGGAGTTGCAGATAATTCATGTCTGGAGTTCATTAACAAGAACAGATGTGGACGTATCCACACTTTCTTTCCTTCCATGGGATTTTTCATTAAATTCTTTAAATTTCTTTCCATGTAAGATGACGAGATAAAAGGCAGTTTTAGGGGCAAAAGTGAGATAAACATATTGGAATGTGGCCTTACTTCTGGCCCTAGTGAGGGATTTCAAAAGCTTAGATTTTGGCAACTCTGGCTGGCCTACCTTCAAATTAAGGCAGGCGATGAAGCATATGCATATTTTCTTTCTTTTTAATACAGATTTTGAATTCATAGATAATCGACAACTTAGATTCCTCAGTAACATTTTCAAGTGGACAACGAAACTTCCAAATTATAGCATCAATAATCTCTAAAGTTGCAAATTTCCTTGAATTTGGTATGTTATTTTCAGGCCATACAGGATTGTGGGGGTACAAAGGTATGAATAAGGAGAGGGGAAGGCATCTACTACCTCTTATCAACAAAATATACAGGAGGGATTCCAATTTCCATATATGTTTATACCACTGGTGAATTTTAACGATGCCAAGTTGCAAACATCTTCATCACGCAATTTCCTCTTTTGTGATTGCCAAATGTCGTAAGATTTACTAATCCAAGTATTCAAATGCGAGCATAGGAGAACCAATTAGCCACTTTTAGACGGACACTCACTTAGATTCCCCGTAATGCGTAGCAGAAATGGCAGTAATGATCAAGATGAATTTTGGATATTATCAATAAAGATATTGACACGCCCCGACCCCGATATTCCCCGAATACCAGGATAGGCACGTGCTGGCCGACACCCGAGGGTGACGAAAGCCATTTATTGAGTGTAAATGCTGAAAACAAGGGGTATATAAGGCTTATAAATATAAAAGAATAATGAATATGCAAATAAGGACCGTGTTCAGAGCACACCTCTAATCTAGAACATTAGAAGAAAATAATATAAAATTGAATGAAACAAAGGAGTGGGTCCTACACCACGAGGACTCGAAGATGCCGATGCGGAAGTGCCTGGACGTAGGGATTGTATGCCTCGATTCTAAGTCCTGAAGGGGGCGCAAAACAAGCATGAGTGGACCAAGTTGATATATATATATATATATATATATATATATATATATATATATATAAAATAAAACAGTTATCAACATACTAACCCCCAGGTTTTATGAAAACACATATATAATTATAAACATAGGTTTTCCGAAACCTAGCATGTCGTGCAATGTCTCAAATCATAATTCGCATAAACAATAAACACTAGTGAATGTCCGATATAACTCTCCAGGCCCCATGCCGGCTCCCCGTCTCTGAGCAGACAGTCAGAGGAAAATACACTTCAGGCCCCATGCCGGCTTCCCGTCTCTGAGCAGGCAGTCAGAGGAAAACACACTCCAGGCCCTATGCCAACACCAAACCGTCGCCCGGGACGGACCGGATCTATCCCTACGTCCCGTAGCGGAAAGGACCACTAGGTAAGTACAAAACCAGTGAACATACATATATTGAAAATCAACTTCATAGTATAAAGTCATCCATCATCTATACTATAAAGAGGTGTTCTAAACATGTTCTAAATATCATATCGTCATCCATCAGATATTCTATAAGAACATGGGTTATAGGAAAAATAGTAATAATTCAAACTAGCCTCAGTAAACATGTTATCTCATAAAACGTTTCATAAAACATAATCATCAAATCATACTTTTCATGTATGCATTTATACTATCAAACATGCATTTTTAGAAGGGGTCCACTCACAGTACTTTGCCGTCGAAAAGCCACGCCATCTAGCGAAGAAGGAAACGCCACAGATAATTGCCCCTAAGCACATAAATGGTACATTTAGTCAAACTCTACTCAAACGATTGAATTTGGGGAAACAGACATCGGAAACGGGTTCAGAACGTTGAAATTAGCCTAGGAGGGGTCTCGCATGAAAACCCAAAAAGTCAATGGTTAAAGTCAACGTTGACCGTTGACCGGGTCCGGGTCAACGGGTCAGGGCCAACCCCGTTTGTGGTTTGGGTATTGGATCCGGGTTTGGGCTTTAGGGTTTGGGTTTAATGGGTTTAGGGTTAACGGGCCAAAGGCCCTAAAGGAAACGGCCCAAAGGCCATTAAATTAACAAAACAAAAAATAAAAATAAAAGGGTTGGGTTGGGCTGCCCAGGGTTTTGGGCTTGGCAGGAAAGGCCCAAAGGCCTTGGGTGTTCGTCGGATTCCAAGAAAGGAGAAGGCCGGATTTCGGCCGGGGAATTCCCAAGCTCCGATGGAGCTCAAAACTCAACCAAGACATGTCATTCAATATAATATACCCTTGGTTCCTGTCATCGTGGTCGGAGTTGGCCGGAAAACAGCCTAGAAGCCACGGGTGTCCGTCGGAAACTGGGTAAGATTCAAATGAGTATAACTTCTTCAATACTCAATGAAATTGGGTGAAACAAAAAGGAAAGTTGTAGTACTCAGCGAGACGAAGAGATTGATACCTTGCACGCCGGCCAACTCGCCGTGGTTTGGCCGGAAATTTCCTCGAAAGGGGCGGTGCGCGCCGAAAAATTGGGAAATGTCTCCGAGGTGGTTTCTTCATGGTTTGACATCCAAAACACAACCACAGGGTTAGAAAAGAACTATAGGTGTGGGCATGGGTGTGTGTGTGTGTGTGTGTGTGTTCTTGTCGGAGAAAATAGCACCGAGAGGGGGGATGGAGAAATCACAGAGGAAGAAAGAGAGAAGAGAGAAGAGAGAAGAGACTTTTCAGAAAAAAATAAAAGAAAAGGGAAAGGGAAAGAAACCGGGGAACAAAACAGGGGGTGGGCCCCTTAGGCTCACCAATTAAGGCTCAAAAACAATTTTAAAAAGGAAAGTATCCCCCAAACTTGGTGAAAATACAAAAATACCCATTTTCTTCCGTAAATCCCGGGACGGGTTGTTACAGATATTGAAAGAGCGCCCTTTAAGTCCGTAACTTAAAGTTCGTATCTTTTTGCATTAGCAATGGATGAGTTAACCGGACATATTCAAGGTTATATCTATTGGTGTATGTTTTTCGTTGATGATATAGTGTTGATAGATGAAATGCTTGAGGGAGTAAATGTAAAGCTTAACTTTTTTGGGAATTGTTGTAATCTAAAGGTCTTCGCCTAAATAGGTCAAAGATAGAGTATATGGAGTGAAAATTCAATGAGAATGGGGATCCAAATGAGATATGGGAAGAATGGAGATCAAGAAGCATCAAAGAGTGAACGCTTTCGTGATCTTGGACATATCTTACAAAAGAACGGACAGTTGGACGAAGATCTCAACCATAGAATACAAGCTAGATGGATGAAGTTGAAGAGTGTATCGTGTGTGTTGTACGACTGTCGTATGCCTCTAAAGCTCAAGAGAAATTTTTATAAAACGGCAATAAGGCCAACAATGGTTTATGACATGGAATGTTGGGCAGTCAAGCATCAACACATGCAAAAAATAACGAGAATGCACAAGATTAAGAACGAGGATATCTAAGGTAAAGTACGAGTGACCTCAATCGAAGATAAGATATAGGATAAAATCGGTTAAGGTGGTTTGGACAAGTGAAACGAAGACCTACAGATGCTCCGATTAGGAATGTAACTATGAGACAGAGGCTCAAGGCAAAATACCTAGGAAGACCTGGAAAGAGACTTTAATAAACGACATGAAGTACTTGGATCTAACGGAAGATTTGGTGCAAAATTGAGCGCAGTGACATTCTAGGATTCATACGGCAGGCTCAATTTAGTGAGATAAGGCTTTATTGTTGTTGTTGTAAGCTGGTATTTCTAGCCACTTTCATAATTCGAAATATGTATTGTCAGTTTTAATTTTCAGTTTTGAAGAATTTAAGTTGTATTACAAAGCTTAAGAGGCAGAAGTTTGAATACATTTAGTCTTTCAAACTCTTCTAATTATGTCCACAAGTTAGGTTTTAATCAAGAAGAACAATCAACCATAACAAATTGTTATAAAAGAAAACTAATGAATGGGTCTCACAAACTTATTTGTTATGTTGAAGCTCTTTTCATTAAAGTCTCCAAACAAAAAGCCATAATTTCCCAAGGAATCACACCCGCGTCCTCTTTCAAGTTGTACTGTCCTAGCAATACTAGTACACTCTCTAAACACATGATTGATAGATTGAGAAGGCCATTCACAAATGAACAATCGGAATCCAAAACCCTGTTCGTGGGAAAAAAAAATCCTTAAAATGTTTGTTTATTAGTTTCTACTGGATTTCATTTAAGGGGAAACTTAAATCCAAATCTACCAAATAAAATTGAACTCAAAAAATGACGATTTGGCTTTGAGCCTCCAAATTAATCTTACCAAATCTCCAATCCAAATCCAAATCCCCTCCTATTAAAAGAGAGGATCCAAGTAATTTAAACTAAATACATTGTTTAAGATTTCCATAAGTCACTATCAAAAGACTCTTCTTACCATGGTATAAGCATATATTTACAATCAACATTCTTCTAATTAGTACATTGCTATACCTCTTGTAAAATGGCTGGAGTTCTAAGATCTCTTTTGGTGTCCCATTTCTTCTCCTAATATTGATCTTTATCTTTCTTGAAACCGAAGGCCGATCGTTGGACTTAATGTCGTGTGGTAATAAGGACTCGGGGCCAAGAGATGATAGTTCTGGAAATGAAATTATAGGCATGTCACTAATTGGGATTAAGAAAGACGAGCCAAGTAATAATGGTTTGGGACATGAAATTCTAACACCAACCAAATACAAATCACTACTCGGGACAACGGAAGACTTGCCAAGCCATGAGAGTTCGGGACATGAAATTCTAGCACCAACCAAGTACAAGTCACTAATTGGGATTACGCAATCAGGGCTATCCAAGGGTGGTCAAGGACATGGAGCTCCACCAGCCGAAGAAAAATCTGGTTCGAATACCCCTCGAGTGTGACACCAGTATATTGGTGGCATACGGCACATGCTTAATTTGGCTACCTCTATGGAGTCTTACTTCAGATGAATAAGGGTACTAAAAGCCCACATGTAATAAGTTATATATAAATATAATAACATATGGATGCGAGGCTTGATGATCTTATTATATCATTTTATTATACAAAGACATTATACTCTCTCTAAGGTCGAAATTTGATATACAATAGGCCAACTATAATAATTAAGCATCGAAGTCGTCGTTAATGTGTGTCAAACTTGAGACGTGTCACTTACAAATGGTAAGAACTTTACTAAACCATAATGCTAGTGGGGATGTTCCCATAGTTTAACCAATTGATTCCTAAAATACTGCATAGAACAATATACATCATTTCCTTAATAATAATATTTAAAAAAGGAAAAAAGAAAAAAAAAAAAAAAAAAAGAAGATTCTGAATATGTTGCTAGTTGCTACACTACTAATAAGAATTGGACTTCTAACCGTGTGGTATCTATCAGATCAGTTATTGAAGGAATTCCTCCTTGTATGCAGCAATTCTTGCTGAGGGTACTCCTCCTCTCATGGTACCTTGCGCTAATGCATACAAAATCGTATCCTTACAGCTTTCCCTGCCGTTGAGGAGTGTCGGATCCATGCCTTGTTTCATCCATATACAGGATTTCAAGTATAAGTTGCGAGTCCTCACCTGCCGTTCTTCATTACTAAATGACAATGGTATTCAAAGGTGCTAAACTTAAGATTTTGCTTCATGATGCCTTATGCCGTATCGGGACTGCATAGGAGGGAGATTGAAAACCCTACCCTTAAATCGTATATACAGTTTTAAAATGCTTAATTACTATCTTATGTTTTTCTTAGCAAAAAGAAAGGCCTTAGTGACTATGGTCCAATATGTTGTTGCAGTATAAGGATGTTGATGATGACGATTGCAAGGAAGGAACTGCATTATAGTGCAGCTCAAAATAACACTGTGTTTGAAGAATGAATAATTTGCAAATATAACCAATTGGAGAATCACCTAATGAAATATAGCCTATATTTTTTTATTTATTATAAAATTAACCAAAATTAAATTTAAAAGGACTTAATTGCCCTTAATTTAAAACTCTCTCTTCTCCTACCTCTGAAGTTTGTCTGCTTACCCTCAGGAGGTTGAAGAAAGAGAAATCATACATTTTTGCAGAAGATTTTCCCAAATCCAATCCAACCCAATACTTTCTCATTTCCTTGTCCTAAATCAAGTATTAGAAATTTAGATTATGATAATCTATTAGTAATCAGCGCATCTAGTGCATCCAGCTCAGGATTATAGTATGCATTGCTCTTTCCTCTCCGGCTCGTAACTTTCCGGATACAGGAGGTACTGGATTAGATTGGATTGTCAAATTAACTGTAATCCTATCGTTTTTTGGCATTTTCTCGGCAGCCAAACAGTCAACATTTCTTTTCCGTGCGTGCAGATTCTCGATTTGGAATCGATTGAGGGATTGAGATTGAGGTTTTAGCATGAGGCAACCAACCAATCTGCTGTTATGTTGGATTGGATTTGGGATATTCTACTGCAAAAGGGAATGATTTCTCCTTCTTCAACCTTCGGGACGGTAGGTAGGAGAAGAGAGTGTGTAAACCTAAGGGTAATTAAGTCTTTTTAACTTCAATTTTAATTAATTTTATAATAAATAGAAAGCATAGGCTATATTTCATTAGGTGGTTCTCAAAATGATTATATTTCCAAACTTCCCAACAGCCAGGGACGATCTAGATAAGAATATCTAAACGGTGTAAACATTACACGTGTATAAGTTGTTGGGTTTAACTGTTGCCCGTGCGGTGCACGTGATCTTTCTCTCACATGAGTGAACCTTGTGAAGTCTCAATGGTTTTATTCTGGGAAGTTTTAATGAAAAGTTCGCGGTATTATTTATTTTAACGAAAAATCACATTTTTACACTAAAAAATCAATCTTGATACTATTCACTTTATCATTTATTTTGTCCTTTGCTAGCATCGTGTTATATGTGTGTGCTGATTTCCATTGTAATCGAATCCAAGTGACTGAATGAAATATTGTTAGAGAGCTACGCACTCTCTCACTCACTAGAAACCTTCATTGTTAGTCTGCACTTTCTTTCATTTTTCCAGAAACTCATCATCAAATACACAAAGTCTTACTAAAACAACATGGCCTTAGAACTTGGTTCATCTTGAATCAAGGGGCGTTTACTGTGAAATTGGATTTCAACTGAGTTCCAACGAAGAACTAGTTGAATCTAGCTGAAATGGCTAGATCTGGAGCTGATCTTCGTGCGCCCATCAGCGGAGCCACATTAAGGGCTACCCTGGGTTGTAGCCCAGGTAGCTTTCGGTAGAAAATAAAATTTACATGTAATTTTTACTGATTTTCGAATGTAGCCCACCATATATTTAGTTATTGATTCGAATTCTCTCGGTTTAATTATATAATATAGTTTACAAACCATCTTTTTTTTCTCACATCTTTTTCTCATTGCTTATTGTACATGTACAAGTTCGAATTTGTTTGAATAACGAAAATTCTTGGCTCACTTATGAAAATTTTCTTAAGCTAGCTGATATTGTGAAATATTTTCTTTGTTTATAAAGATTTAAATCTTTAAGCTAGCCCATCTGGTAAAAAATTTCTAACTCCGCCATTGCATGCGCTAGTGTTCAATGGAATCAACTATGATTTATGGGGTATAAAAATCTTCAAATCTCACAATTTGTGGAAGATTGTTGAAGAAGGGTGTGAACTACCTAAGGAAGTCGAAGGAGACAAGGGTGAGAAGTCACAAATCACTGCTCAAGATCTTATTTCTTGAGATGCTTGAGATTTTAAAAAATGATATGGAGTGCTTGGATCTAACGGAAGACTTGGCGCAAAACCGAGTGCAATGGTGTTCTAGGATTTATATGGCCAACTTAACTTAGTGAGATAAGGCTTTGTTGTTGTTGTAAGCTGGTGTTTCTAGCCAATTTCCTAATCACTATCATAACAAAAAGAAAAGGTTCATCCCTATAATAATCGGATGAACTAAGTTGTAGACATGAAAGCATAAGAACTCAACGGGATCCCCCTCTAATGAGACAAGGAAAGAGGGGGTAAGTCCTGTTGAGTTCTTAATAATCATAATATTTTTTTTAGAGATCTTTCAAAAACCTCCACCTTTTCCGATGATGTTTTTGAAAATTGAACTTCGTTAATTGATTCAGAACATCTATTACTCAATAGTATCTATCAATACTTAAAACAAAGAAGGAACCACTCGATTTATCCTTTTTGGATGACTCACAATTATATATAAATATAATATATTTCTATTGGCCTTAGTGACTATAGTCTAACATACATATATTTTTCTTTGGTGGGTTGGGAAGGAGGGGAGGGTGGGCGGGGAATGGGTCTGTAGCGAAATGTTTAGTCCAGTTTAGTCTGGGTGAGTCTCATTAAAACTAGATCCTGCGATTACAAACAAGAGACTGGATCAGTCTGATCCAGTGAAAACTAAGAAGGGCAAACAAACGCACCCTAGTGGTTTAAGTAATCATGCTGCATCACTTTGTTATGCCCTTATTGGGAGATAGTTAACTGATCAACTAAATATTGTATGATCAGAGCCGTTGTTTAAATGAAATTGTTTTTTTTTTTTTTTTTTTAAGGGTAGGGATGACTGGCTTTGTTGATTACTGTATTCCTATAATTAAATCAAATAGCAGAAGGGCAGCACTAACTCTAAGCACTATTATTATATACTTAAATGCTTTCAAAGGTGCAGCACTAAGCAGCCACTATATTACATTATGCCGTAATTGTTGATCTTTTAGTCACTTGGTGACTAAAGAATGTACAGTCGCTTACATTTAAATTTGAGGACCAAAGATTGTATGATTGGTCTTCTAGATTAAATAGTGTCGCTTAGAGTGTTCTAATGAATATGTATTCCTCTTCAATTCATTTCGTTCCTCCCCATCTCTTAATATATAACTTTCACATAGTAGAAGTGTAGCACTAAGCACTACTAATATATAGTTTAATGTTACCAGAAGTGCAGAACTAAGCCGCTTTTTTGATATTAAGCTATCTCATAAATATTCTCTTAGCCACCTGGTGACCAAAGAATGTAAGGTCGTTTACATTTAATTTTAATTTTTTAATTTAACATCTTATCTAACAAAATCTATCGTTTAACCAAATTTAAAAAAAATAAAAATAAATAAATAGTGTCACATAGAGTGTTCTAATAGATAGGTAATTCCTCTTCAATTCACTACGTCTCTCCCCGTCTCTTAATATATAACTTAAAATAATATATCGTTTATAATTAAAACAAGTAAAAGTGTAATTAAATATATTTTGAGTGATGCATACAATATCAATGCAAGGAAAGTGATGGCATACAAAATCAATGCTCACAAAAATTTTCCTGTGGACAATGAATACCACTTCCTAGTAATAATCTCATCAATAAGCTGTATATATTTATATACTTGTTACAAACTTTTTATTTAAGTGTGATTATGTAAATTTTATATTAGATTTGATTTTAGTTATTCTTTCCTATTAGAACTTGTATTCCTTGAAGGAAAAGGATTGCATCCCTCTCCTATTACAATAAATAAAGGCATTGCGTAGGCGGATAACACATCCTCTACACAACCCCACAAACACATCTCTCTGTCTCTCTCTATATTTTCTCTGTGCCGCCGGCCCCCTCTCCTAGTTAAATATAGGCCACAACAATACTAAACCTATTACTGGTTTTTAATTAAAAATACATCTACATATTAAAGCTATCTCAACACTAAGCGGCTCTAATATATTATTATGCGCTACAAATATTTTGAGTATATTAGTGTACCACAACATTCAATTGACATATTTATAATTACAACTTGTTGATATACTGTTAATTTAAAACATTTAATTGATTTCTTTTTTAAATTCACCCCAATTAAAATTGGGGTTAGTTGTCACTTGGGGCTAGTTTGGTATTATTGTGCTTTTTAAAAAAACTGATTCTAATGTGCTGTGAGAAAAACAATTGTAAAATAAAATTTTTGAGTGATTAGTAAATTTTTTTTTATAGTAAAAGTGCCTTTAATTAAAAAAAAAAAATAGTGTCTGAGTGTTTACTAATTTTTTCTTTTGTAAAAGTGCTTTTAATAAAAAGCAATGTTTGAGTGTTTGATAAACTTTTATATAAATCACCTTGAATATTTTAAAGGACTAAAAAAGATATAGTATTTAATGTGATATAATAATTATCAAAGACAATAATTTAGGGACAAAAATTGTAATTTGTAAAACATGTGAGGGTATACTTGACGTTTGAAAATTTCATTAAATAAGAGCATTCCCACTGTTGGGTTTTGCTCGGGGGACGGGCTCCAAAACAAGGGCCCGAGGGCCGGTGGCGTCGCTCCAGCGTGGGCTGGCTAGATGGAAGGGGGAGGCCCGAGCTCCGGGCCCGTGAGGGATTGCCAGCCCTTGAGCCCGAGGTGGGCGTGACTTCAGGCTGACGCCAGGGTGGCGTCAGCGCAATATTTTTTTTTTTTTGTGTCAGGCGCGTGCACCCCACCCGCGCGTGGGGGCGCGTCGCCGACACAAAAGTCAGAAAAAAAAGCAGCAGTCAGTTACCGTTAGGAAGCCACGTGGCTTCCCACGGTGCGTTAGATCCTAACGATCACTTAATGTGGACCGTTCGATCTCAATGGTAAAAAAAAAAATTTAAGTCAGCTTTAATATCCACCGTTCGATCTGAGATCAACGGTGGATATTAAAATGCTTTATAAATTAAAAAATAAATGAAAAAATAGTTTTAAAAATTTGAAAAGTTACCGTTGTGACACGTGGCACAATCTGGAGTGTTGGAATACAAATTTTTTTATATCCAACGGCAGAGATTAATTAATTGAATAAAAATTTAAAAAATTCAAAAAAATATCTGAAAAATCTGAAAAAAATTGTAAAAAAAATTGTTTTTACTTTTCTATAAATACCTTCTCATTATCATCTACCTTACACAACAATTTCATATTTTCTCAACTACTTTCAATCACATTCCTTTCTTTGTCTCAAAGTTTGAATCCATTTTTTTTCAACAAAATGACCACTGGTGCAGGTACGAATTGGTCGCTTATTGAAGATGTTGCGTTGTGTACTAGCTGGGTTGAAGTTACTCATAGTTCGCTTACGGGTAATGAGATGCAGTTGCGAGAAATGTGGAGTCTTATTCATACCAATTTTCTTGAGAAAATTGGTGGGAAAAGAACCAAAGAATCGATGTCCAGTCGTTGAAAATTACTTAGCCAATCGTTTAGTACGTGGAGAGACGCTTTGGCAAAAGCTAGTAGTAATATTCGAAGTGGGGAAAATTACTCGGATCAGGTAACAATATATTATTTATTTGATACCCAAATTTACATTATAATTATTTGTTTGTATTATTTATTTGTTATCTACATAATTTATTATTTATTGTTTGTATTATTTATTTGTTACGTACAAAGTTTATTATTTATTGTTACTTATTTGTTACATTATAATTATGTTGTTTGTTACATTATAATTATGTTGTTTGTATTATTTATTTGTTTGTTACATTATAATTATGTTGTTTGTTACATTATAATTATGTTATTGTTACTTATTTGTTACATTTATTTGTTACATTATAATTATGTTGTTTGTATTATTTATTTGTTACTTATTTTCATTATAATTATTTATTTGCATTATAATTATGTTGTTTGTATTATTTATTTGTTACTTATTTTCATTAAAATTAATGTATAATATCACTTACATTAAGAAAAAAAAATGTGTATATTTAAGGTTAAAATTATTTACTAAACTTGGAACTCTAGCCCCATGTTATGATTAACATGACATATATATATATATATATATATTTGCTAGGTATACATTTGCATGAAACTTAAACTTGGGTTGATTGATGGAACTGAATGTTTCTTTTTAAAATCATCTTGTAATCCCATTTTTAACTTCTGAATTGTAATGCCCCTATTTGTTACTTATTTTCATTATAATTATTTATTTGTATTATTTATTTGTTACTTATTTTTATTGTGTAGGAACTTCAAGCACAAGCTTGGTACGCTGCCAAAACCAAAAGCAAAAATAAATCATTCAACCGGTGGGAATGTTGGAATAATGTCAAAGATTGTCCTAAATTTAGAGTTGTGCCAGTCGGTCCAGAAGTGCACATGAACAGCACCCCTCTACACTGTACACCCGATCATGTTCATGAAGATGATGCAGAAGAAGTGCCCGAAACGCCCCTCCCTGAACGCGCGTCGGGTTCGACCCGTTTTCCAATTAGGCCTCAAGGTAAGAAGGCTTCAAAGAGAAAAGGGAGTGCTTCGAAGAACGATTATGCAAAGTTCATGGAAGAACTTACTCGCCAAGGTGAATTGACTTTGGCGAGGGAACTGGCGAAAGATGAGGCTGATAAGGCTAGAGAGGCATCAAAAGCAGCAGCTGTTGAGAGAGAATTTTATGCTAATGAGAGAGAATGAGAGCTACTTAGGCAAGAAAGGGAACATGTTAGAGAAGAAAGACGGGCTCAACAAGATCGTGAGATTATGAACATGTCTTTAGAAGGGAAGTCTCCAAATTCTAAATTTTTTTGGAAGTCAGAGAAAGCTGACGTGTGGTGCGAAGGAGGCGTGCAAGAGAAACAATAGCAAGTCAAGGTGGTTCTAGCACCGCAACAGAAGATCATCCTAGCACCACAAATTGGTTAAGTGATGATGAATAGAGTACTTTTTGTAATCGGAGCCCATAATTTTCCAATCACTTTGGGTTGTAATTTATTATTTATTGTTTGTATTATTTATGTTGTTTCCAATTTCTTGAATATTTATTCAAATTAATTTGGTAAGTTATTTAATTTGGTAAGTTATTTATGTTGTTAAAAGTCCATGACCATGACCATCGTTCTAATTAAAAGTCCTTGTATAAAATAATTAAAAGTCCATCGTTCTAATTAAAAGTTCTTGTATAAAATAATTAAAAGTCCATCGTTCTAATTAAAAGTCCTTTACATAGATTAAAACCCACACGAAGTGTGACTCTGTTTTCTTCTTATAATACATATACTAAGAATTACATAAACATAAACATAAACATACTAAGAATTAGATATACTAAGAATTACATAATGGTATGATTTTTGATACATTAACCAAAGCAAAATATGTACATATGTGAACATAGCGTCTACTACTTACATCAAAGCCATGATAAAATAAAGAGTGTAACTAATTAAGATGAGAATTATGCACAATCACAATTTTAAGGTTGCAAGCAATTTGAACAAACACTAAAAGCCAAACATAAATACTCATCTGGCTTTATAATATTAAACATAAACATAAACATACTAAGAATTACATATACTAAGAATTACATAAACAGAAACATAAAAAAATTACATAAACATACCAAATAATAAAACACACCAAATAAAATAACATAAACATACCAAATAGTAATTTTTTGCTCAGGCAGTAGACCCATAGCACCAAAAGCATCTTTTTTTTGCACAAAATAAGAATCATGGTTGCAAACAGCAATCATGATTTTGTTGAACAAATGTCGTTCCATTCTAAAACGACGTCTAAAGTACGTATCAGGGAATGCACTATTAGGAACAAAATAATCATCCAAGAGTTCCATACCTCGTCGTTGCCTGCTTCTATCAAGGTTTCCGGAACGGCTGGGCCTGCAGATCTGAGCCGCAGCTTGGATGACTCGACGGGAATGTGAGGCTCTGCCCCTTCTTACTTCGTCATCTCTCATTTGACGCTCCTCATCCTCTTCCCTCTCATTTCTTACCCCCTGGTGATTGAACATTGCTTCTGATTCATTAAACAATTCTTCCTCTTCCTGATTGAATTCCCACATCATCCTTGAGGAAGAAGAAGAAGACATTGAAAGAAAGAAACAGAAACTATGAATAATGATACAGATTTTTGTGAATAAGGAAGCAGAAACTATGAATAATGATAGAGATCTTGAGAATTTTAGTGTGAGATTTGTGAGGATGGATGGTGGATTATATAGAGGATTCAGAAAGGATTAGGTTGTGCATAATGCCACGTGGCATGCCGTCATTCGTTACAAATCTGATGGAAATCTATCCTCAAAGATTGTGAACAGATTATGACACGTGGCATGCTGTCATTCGTTAAAAATCTTATGGAAATCTATCCTCAAAGATTGTGAGCCAATTATGACACGTGGCGCGACGTGATTGGTTAATAATCTTATCAGAAATCCATCACCAATAATTGTATTATTTTGTAATATTTTGTATTATTTAATAATACTTCGGATAATGACACGTGGTGCAACGAGAACGATTAAAAATCTTATCCGATATTACAATTATAATTATTTTGTATTATTTTATAAATAAAAAAATACTAATATTTTATTGCCTATTGCCAGGACTATTGAAGTGTAACGGTGGAGATGCAAATTCTATTGCCAAGACTACTTACTGTTCATTAGGTGGATTGAATAGTGTATTGCCAGGGGGGAGGGCTCCAATGCTGGAGTTGCTCTAAGTATTGATTATTATGCTTTAAAAAAACATTTTTTTAGAAGTATGGTAGGCCCTGCTTCTGTTTTTATATATATATATATATATATATATATATTTTTTTTTTTTAACTTTTATTGACAACAGTTTAAAAAAATATATTTATTTTTTATTTTACCAAACACATTTAATGTTCTAGATTTTTTTAGTAAGCTGTTTTTTTTTTTTTTTTTTTTCAAAGCACCACAATCCAAAACCAACCCTTAGTACTATAGTCTAAGTGATATTCTTTTTTATTTGTAAGTAATAGGTCTTAAGTTCGGTTTTTGCTAAAAACGAATTCAAATCACATTACTGTCAGCTCATTCCCTCTTCCAAAGTTATGTTTAATTTTAAAATTTTCTCATCCAAAAAGAGCAAAAAAGTACCAATTTTAAACTTCACAGTAATGTTGCCACTCAGTAGTACATATTAATATTTTTTTATTTTTAACTGAGAAATCTTAAGTTTAAATTTCGTAGAGGTGAATTCAATAACTTTTATTCACAACGTTTGTGATAGTCGGGGATGCCAGTTTGGTTGGCTTGTTAATAGTGTATTTTCCCGTATAAGATTCATCAACATGAATCAAGTCACGTGGGTATTTATCCTCCTGCCATTCATGCAATCATGCAATGGACTCTGCGCTGCACTCTCCTGTCTTGTGGTGCACAGCAAGCGACTAAGCCTCCTAAAATAATTCTTTATAAGCATAAAAAGCCAATAGCATCAAACCAAATAACTTCATAAATTATATTTGCCCAGTGCCCACCATATAATTTTATAAATATGTATGTATTTATGTACACACTAGTAAATTTTACCCGCAACATGTTGCGGAAGCGAAAATATAACTATAGACTATATTTTTAACATATAAATAACCAAAAACTAAGATAAACATTAAGTTGAAAATGGAGCAAATATTTTTACAAAGTTGTCTAAGTTTATGTAACTTATAGAAAAGACATTGTCAAATGCCTTCCATTGATATAGAAAAATGGCTAGTCTAGTATTCTCATTGATAGTCATCCCAGTGCTTCATTTGTATAATTATTTGAACATAGAATATCCCATAAGAGCACATTTTCCTAGAAACAGTCACTGCAAAATAAAACAATTTGGATCATCAAGAAAAAAAAGAAAGAAAAAAAAAGTTACAACTGAAACAAAATTAAATCTACATTTAACCCCAAAAACCAAATTAAATGTACATTTAACCAACTTAACACGATGGAAGGCATAAATCCAATCTAGGAAATTATACTCAACCTGCATTGTAGAAACGAACACTGTAGCTTATATATGCATTCTCAATGTCCTCAGCAAGTCCTCTCTCCAATGGCTATGCAATCTATAAAAAGTTTTTAGAAGATTATAATTTAGGGGTGTGATATCCACACATCTCTTTTTACTTCTCCTATACCTTTTTAGTTTTCGACCATCGGATCGGATGAATTGAATAAAAATCAACGGGCATAAATTAATAAATGATGTGTGAGAAGTAAAAAGAAGTGTGTGGATAACACATCCCATCGAAACCCAAAAACCATAAATAAGATGAGGGGTAAAACTGAATGGTCACTGTTAATGAACAGTATCCATCCCCTGAGCTTTAGTATATATAGAATATGAGCTCGGAAACAGGATCCGTAGAAAGTCAACGAGTAAAATTTCATGTAAACCCACCACATTTCCAGATAAATTTCAAGTACTCTTCTCTCCTGATGAGGAGGTCCAATAATATTTCAGCTCTCTAAACACCATCAATCATGAATATTGCTTCTGGAAAACCCAGTAGGGGTGGCTGGAATGCTGCTATTTTCATCATCTGTAAGCAATCAAATTTTCTTCTATGTTCATCTTATTTTTCAGTTTTTTTTTTTTTTTTTTTTTCTTCAGCATCTTGTTTTTCATTTAATCCCACAATTACTTGAAATTTTGTTGTTGCGATGAATATTTTGTATTCAGTTCATTAAGTTTTCTGAAAATTTATTGGAGTTTATTTTCACCTTTTATGAGTTGCTTAATTAAATTTTATTTGCAGTGGTTGAGGTGGCCCAGCAGTTCGCATTCTATGGGTTGGCAAGTAACCTCATCATGTACCTCACAGATGTTTTGGACCAGCCCTTAGCCGCGGCGGCTAAGAATGTTAACACCTGGCTTGGTGTCTCATCGGTCTTCCCTGTCCTCGGAGCCTTTCTTGCAGATTCATATTTTGGTCGGTTCAAAACCATAGTCTTCTCCATCACCATCTATTTCCTGGTAAATTATATGAAAGTCAACGCATTTTTTTTTTTCCAGTTAGTATGTGCCGAGTTTCAGTTTTGGTAAGTACACATATATGATACTCACTTATGTTGCGAGATTGTGAATCAAAATCGAAGTTGTTGAATACGGTGAAAGTGTTAGCTATCTCACATCAGTGGAGGTAAAGAAAAGCAATGCCTTTAAATAGGATTACCCCTACTAACCAATACCGAGATTTTTTGTGGTAAAATCTCACATCTGACGGATTGGACATGTGGTAATTATTAAGTTGAGGATAATATCGGTGTCGTTAGAGTGGGGATTTCGATCTAAAAATAATTCGACATTGTATCAAAGCCTATAGTTACAGGCTCGTGCAAGCCTAAAGCTTGCCATCAGGTAGTGTGGGTTTGGAAACAAGCTTGGACTTTTAACATAGAGATGGCAACTGAGTTCTCAAGAAACATTTCCTGAAAAACTTGAAAACAAGTTTGGACTCCAGACCAATGAATCGGTTCGTTGGCGATTCGGTGGTAAATTAGTGGTTGTTCATCTAGTCATGAGAAACAGTGGTAAATGCGGAGCAACAGCGGAACAGCATGGCAACGGAGCTAACTCTTGAGTTTGGGGAGAGATTGAGATTCTTCAGCTCATGGAAACCCTAACCAAGGAGGGAGAAACTCTCAGGAAGGGAGGGTTTTTAATTTGAAGTGTTTTTAATACGTACCCATCTCTTCAAAATTTCCCACTTTAACAAACTTTACCTTCCTTTTTCTTTTTCACTTAGTTTCTTCCATCTACTCTCTCTCTCTGCCTTTCCCCTCTTCACTTTGTTTTTTCCATCCATATGCAGGCCCATATCAAAATGCAAATCTTTCAGAAAACCAAGCAGTTTCATCTGGTTTCATCATCTTCCTCAGACCCACTCCGGTCAAATCCTTTATCAGTCCCAACAACCATCTTTATGAAATCCCTGCACTTCTAATTTTTATTCCCATCCATCACATTCATTTACTCCAGCCACCTAAAGGCTTTAACCTTGTCCTGTCGCAGCCCCCAGCCTGGTTCATAATCTCTCTGGATCTTTCTTTTCCTAGTCTTCTCTCAATCTCTCCTTTAGGTGAGAGATCCGGGTATTATTTCCACAATCTGGAAGTTGGTCTTCTCAATTATTTAGCTGCATATCTTGGACACGTAGCTCCCTCATCAGGAAAAGTTTACTCCCTCTTAAATAAATGTCTCCTAAAAAATATTTTTGTAGCCCTAACTGACACATTTGCTCCCTATGATTAGATACATCCATTTAATTTTTGTCTCTTCCCTGTCGATTCCACCATGTTGTCTCACAAGTATTTCATCTTTAAATCCAACCACCCAACCATTTCTTTTGTCCATCTTTTCAAAGCTAAACTATATCTCATCACTCAGTCAAATAGCAGTCATGGATGAAACTCACGAGCACACAAACAACTTCCTAGTTAACTTGGATAGGAAACCCAATTACCCTATTGTCAACTCTGGCACTTGTTTGACTAGCTTTCTGATAGCGGAGTGTCCTCCTCCTTGGAGCACCATCGTTAGCTTAATCAAGAGGTTCTGGGCTCCGTATGGTTACTTCAAAGTCTCGGCTCGTACGAACACAACCTTTACCATCACTGCACCCTCAGAGTCAGCATCCAATACGGTCCTTAATGATGGGCCTTGGAATATAGCTGGAGACTTCTTTGCCGTTCTAGTGGCCACCACACCTCACCTTTGAGGAAATACCAGCTTACTGGATCTATTACTGGGTTCACATGCATGGTGTGCTTCTGGAGTATTTTTTCTCTAAAAATGCTCTTCTCTTTGGGAATCCTTTTGGGGAAGTCCCTGTTATGGATGACCCTCTTGCATGCCCAGATGGAGTCCGTGACTTTCCCTGAGTAAGGCTTAAAGTGGGTGCAAGGAAACCTCTTTCCAATGGGATTTGGCTTCAAAGAAGAGATGGTGGAAGAACAAGGGTGATGTTCAAATATGAATGCCTCTTAAATTTTTGCTTTCTTTGCAAAAGACTTGGTCATTTCGACAAATATTGTGAGCATGGAGTGCTAAATGACAACAACGATTATCCTCATTCAACTGCTATGGTAGGGGAGTAGGTCTGACCACCAAGACTCACTCATGCTACTTCCCGCTCAAATAATTTTGTGGGTGGAAAATGTTGGAACTTCACCCCAAAGGAGGGCCAGGGTCTTCCTTGGGGTCTATATCGAAATCGCTATTGGGTGGTGCTTCTGCTACTGTCATCTTCACCTGGACACATCGAGAAGTTTTTGAGGGCAGACATTTTCCGTCTCTCAGTCTGTCTCCTATTGAGCCATATGTCCCCCCTATAAAACCAATGTCAGGTATAGCTACCCATGTGGAGACCAACTCTAGTTTTTCTCTAAACCTGTCGGCCTTTGACTTTATGTAGAAATAATAAATATCCACCATCCACAAATATTTACACTCTCAGTTGGCTTGCTGAGTTATCTCACTCAACTATGACTTTTTTACTAACCTCAAAGTTAACAGCTTTTACTCTTTACACCCAAACTCCTGCTACCCCACCTAAGTCAACAACATATCTTCCTGAAGGGGATCCTTTTCTGTCTCAACACCTTTACTCAAATGGGAGTCTATCTATAACTTTCAGGCTTTCAGCCGTGTGGGATTTTCCATCAATATCAATCCATAACTGCTAACCCCTACCTTTTTCTTCAGGAACCTAAATGCTACTCCTCTCATAGAAGTTCGGCCTTTTCTTAGGCCGGCCATATCCACTATTAGCCAAAGTCTTATGTTGGGAAATCTAGGAAAGCCACATTTGGATCCTATGCCTGTCAGGAATGCTCAGAAGAGAAAGGTCCCTACTTGTGAGGCGGACTCGAGTAAAAAAAAGCAGAAAACTTTACTCCTGAAAAATCAGCTCTCTCCTTCTTTGGTACAGGAAACCAAGCTATCAAAGAATGCAGGACTGGCTACTTATGCTCGTGCTCATGGTCATCCTAACTCCTGTCGGGATCGAGCCGGTCTCTTTTGTATGGCAACAACTAAACCGACTACCTCGGTCGAAGATTCAAATGATATGGATACTACTGCTTCCTCTCCCCACTTGCCAGATGAGATTGATAGCGCTGCTTGTTGAGAATCAATGTCAGCCCAAAACCATAAGTAATCCACAACCCAATCTAAAGTCCAAGTCCATATCTAGTTTGATGATGTAATTGCTTACAATTGCAAAGTTAGGCAATGTTAGGTATGGTTGAGTGGAAAAAATTAGGTGCAATTAATGGGTTTTGTGTGGTAGTAAATAATCTTAGTTTAATTAAGTGTGTGGTGTAGCTTTCATTTGGTTTGCTATAAATACCGAAGTCCCCAAGCATTGTACATCATCCAAGGAAAAACAAAGCCTAGAGCTAAATAAGAAAAGCTTTGCTAATTAGTTTGTTTTGGGAGCTTTCTTTTAAGAGTGTGCTCTATTTTTCTTCTTCTTGGGATCATTAGAGTTATCTTGGATACTCTTCTTATTCAACAATTGGTATCAGAGCCAAGTCGGTCAGGGATCGTTCTTGGTAGAGCATTGGTTGTAAAGTCTCTTGAAATTTCGAGTATGTTATGTGGTTGCAGTTTTGACTGATCTTCCACATCAGAAAAGATTTCTTGAGATTATTGCTGGGGTTATCAAAAACCTTGAGAGGGAGCTTCTTTGTGTCGAGAGTAGTGTATTACTCTGCACGGTAGTCACTCAAGCTTGTTCGGTGTAGTCAAAGTCTTGCCGATACGATGGGTGATCTTAAAGTTGTTGGAGGAATCAAGAAGCTCAACAACCAAAACTATAACAGGTGGGCAACGTGTATAGAGTCTTACCTTCAAGGTCAAGAATTGTGGGAGGTTGTCGGTGGTAGTGAAGTTACACAACCGGCAGCGGAAGATGCTAACGGCGTCTTGCGGAAGTGGAAAATTAAAGCAGGCAAATCAATGTTTGCCTTAAAGACCACAATAGAAGAAGAAATGTTGGAGCACATTCGGGATGCTAAAACGCCAAAGGAAGCATGTGACACTTTTGTTACACTCTTTTCGAAGAGGAACGATACAAAATTG